>NW_025954994.1:0-366554 GCF_022376445.1 Fomitopsis serialis | reverse complement strand
AACTATCGACCACTTGATGCGCTCGCAAACTCGTTTTCCTTGGCCGGCGGGCAGTGTCACTTCCCACTCCCACTCCGGCAAATTCCTGTCTACAGGCTGTCTCATATTGAAGACACTCTGTACGCCCTGGAATACGCGCAAGGTCGGCGCCCAACGCTACCCCTGTGCTCTATGAAGGTCGGCTTCGTTGAGCTCGACTTTCTATGGCCAGTGGGTCTGCCTAATCCCCGGCAATACGTACGCGGGCTTGGAAGGTCCGCTATTTTTCTTCTCCCATGGGAAAGGTTGCCGTGCGACCCTTGCACGGTGAAGCCGGCTACACCGTGATAACCGTGGAGGAAGGACAGGGGGAAGAGTAGGGATGTGGCATAGGATTGAAGTGTGCGTCTTCCATTTCCTATACTGTTTCATTCTGAACCCACTCCCACATCAGTGCACAATCGTTGCTCCGCCGTCACGTATCACTACCCATGCCGACTACCTCAGTTTCCAGCTCGTTTGCTCCGTAGTGTGCCAGCCACTAGCTGGAGGTGTTGCTCTGTACTTATGTTCTCCTGTTGACGTCTCTTTGACCGTGTACATTAGCTTACAACGTTGTGAATCGTAGCGGATGCCTCTCGGCGAGCACATCAATGAGCAATGAGCTCACGGTGCCTACACCTACTACCTGCCAGTCCGTCCATCCTGCTCAAATGCCGGCGTGTCCGTCCGCTCATCCGGCCTGCACGCACCCTCGACTTCTCTCCCTCGCTTACTCACTTCCTCTTGTCACGTGTCTCGGTCACTAGCCTTGCGGGCAAGTTCGTGTTTCCCGCCGCCTTACTTCCCCTTCTTGCGAACGCACGTGTTCACAAATACCACTGATTTACTCGCTTGCCCACCCACCGCCAGCCTTTGGCTCTTGTGCCCACCCTCGGCTGGTCACCCAGCGCTCTTTCCCGACCGCACGTCCATTACTATGGCCTCAGTCAAATTCATGAAAGTCTGCTGTAGTACGTACTGTGTGTCCTGTTTGTTGTGCATACATTTACCACTGCTGTCCTTGCAGGATAGCCGTCGCCACCGTTCATTGTGGATTCACAGACGTCGTTGAGCCACGGGAGCAACAACTTGAAGGAGGCGACGCATAACATCTTCGACTTCGATGCTGATGTCGATTCGAGTCTTGTTCAAATCCGTGAATGCTAGTACGTGAATCCGGTGTAAGTCACTCGTCCCTCAGGCTCACTCACAACTTGTCGCTTTTCACCAGCACCTGCGAGTACCATTTTTTGCAATGCCTAAGTCTCTGTTGTCACGCGCTGTCGCGCGCACTCACCTGCCCATTGATATTACCTGCTCACAGATACGTCAGTTCTCTCGTACCTCTTTCGTACCGGCCGCTCGCGCAACTGCGCCAGACGGGCAGCGGTGCGGTGCTGCCGCAGACTCGTACAACAAACAACAACCACACGCTCAAGTCAACGCATTGGAATCAAGCACGAAAGGCATGAGCGAAGCGTGCACTGGCGAAGGAGATAGTACAAGGACGAAGGGCAGGAGTGACGAACAAAAGCAAAGCTTTAGTGAGTTGTCTATATAGTGTACCTACCAACAACTATTGTTACTGCGCGAGCCTGGCGCGATTCTGGGAACGAGGGCGGGCTGACCCATCGTTTGCGGTTCTGCAGATCAACCGCAACAAGCCCACAGTCCGCAACAGGCCACGGACAACTCGGTCTATAGGTGGTATCATGTGCGTAAAGGCTTGCACATACAAATTGGGACGTAGCTTATAATCCGCTCACTCACTGTCTAGTCCACCTGCTTTGGCATCATATTCGTACTTGATTCACTAGTACAGTACATTTGTTGTTTGGAAGTGCTTACGTGCTCTGTAATAATATTCATCTATCCAATGCGATGCCATCTGGTGCTAAGTGATTGAGCAGTCTGAGGTTGAAGGTGGGCACGGCCTTAGCTCTCTACAGAGATGCCAATGGGTCAGTGATTGCAGTGAGCGATGGCACGAGTAATTACAGAGTGCTATGAAACATGTCCGAGAGACGCTGCTGGATACACAAGAGCTCTTCAAGTAATCGCCCTAGGTTGTCCCAGCTCTTGGAGGTATACAAGCTGTTGGGCGGCCAGAGCGTTTTTCCTGATGGATTCGAGACACAATATATATTTCAGTTGTCACTGTACACGAAGGCCTGTGGCACAGTATGACTCCGAGACAAGGGTATGCTATCACTCACCTGTCGCAGCCACGAATACAGGTGAAAGCACCACTGTGCTTCCCCTCGTGCTCTATGGCGGTTGACTCCGCAGATCAGTTCCTGCGCCTGCAACGCTGTCCGAGTCTGAGAGCATGGGCCGATCCGATTCGAGCCGTACCCGTAGTCTGAGAAGTAAAGACACAGTGTGTGCATATGATAACTCACCATATCATATATACTTTTCCATTCAGAGCACCCGTCACGGTCCGATCCTGCCTTGAGTCTAACCAGAAAGGTGGTGCAGGTGTGTAGGTATCCCCCAGACTTGTGTACGAGTCGCGTCGGGCGCTTACCACTTCCCGAGGTCGTCATGCCTTCTTGTGGACTTTAGAGGTCGATGTGAACCTCCTGGGACCTCTATCTTGCTGTTCCCGGTGCGTGTAGTGCAGCGGGAGCGTTTCTATGACCGTAGAGTGAGGATTGAGTGAGTTGTTGAGGGTATGGAGCAGGCGGCAGACCAGCGATGCGCTGTGGCTGAGGCGCGTCGTGCAAAATGCCCGGCCCCGGACTATCGGGCAACCGTAGTCCTTCGTCCATTCCCATTCGCGTCTCATCATGCCAGTCCCGGACACGTACGCCTCGTCCACGCCCACCTGCATACAGCCTTTAAGCCCCGACCCATTGGAGCGCCATACGCTCGACCGCGATGACGGGCGAAGGACAGTTGTCAGTAGCGACGTGCGTTGTAAAGGCGCGGTCCTCATACCCACCGAGCGTGAACCTGTCGTCTACCACTACCCGATACCCTCAATCGCAATCTGAACTACACTCGCATCACCCGGGTTGGACGATGGAACAGGCTGCTGTCACAAAAACACGGGCGCATGCCCGACGGGACGCTAGGCTGAGCTGCGGTTACGGTGGAACACCTCGGGATCGTGACAAACGTCGATTTGGTTCTGCCCACGCACATACTCTGGGTCAGAAGTGTACGTTCCATAATAGTCTGCATTCTGTATGCGTTAGCTCAAGTATTGAACGGATGCGATGATAGGTACGGACTGCATTCGTTCGTGCAAAGGGGAGGACACCTCAGGAAGGTCCTGGTGACGGGCCTGGACAACGCATACCGCCTTCGACCCCGTTTGTCCATATCTCCTAATCATGCGCATATACTGTGGTGGTACTCCTTGTAGGCTTGGATGGTTGAAAACTCGTATGACTTCGCCTGAGCTACCACCGCCAGTGAGATTTCCCGCCGGTGGTACGTCCTGTCTCGACCGTCTACAATTTGCATGACCCTGCCTCGTTGAAACTATCTTCGATTGCATATTCTTACATCACACTCTGTCTATCATTGCCAGGTCATCCACGAGCGCCGCCTGGCATCAGCCTCTTCGACTGAACCAGCTGCACATCGATAGTCGCATCGGAGAGCACCGCGTCGAAGAAGGTGGCCCTTCCGCCAGGCGTCCAGACACAAATTTCAGTGAAGATGGGAGGGCTCCGAGTCGCTGCATGGGAGGCTCGTGAGAGCAGGATGCGGCGACGACCTCAGGACGAGACTGTGAGTAGTGACTGTGAAGACGGTAAGTTTCTTTACGATCAAGACATACAACGCTGGCTAATAATTTACTTACCTGTCTACGCAGCTGTTGGTGCAGCAGGAGCAGGAGCAGGTCCGTCAGCCAGGCGCGAGATACAAGCGTTGCTATCTGAAGGATAGCACAGAAGACTGCAGATATTGTCTCGTGGACGTGGCGCCACAGATTGTGACGGACATCGCGATGTATGTTCAGAGCTCGCAATGTGGCTCACTTATATCCCCGCTCGCTGGTCGCAGCTTGCTCGACGGAACATCGTGTATTGTATTGACGTGCGATCATTATAACAACAGTGCAAAGCAGACGTACTCCAAAGGAAGCGATTTCCGTACCGAACGAGCTGGTATGCAAGACGATGCAGACGTTGAACACTAACATTGTCTTCGTAGCTATGTAGCTCCTGGCTATTCGTCAGCGCGCGCGAATGTATCGTACAGAGCAACCGGTAAGCTAATAATGGCGCCAGTAGCATGCCACTACATGGTGTGGTGACGTCCGCTCCTCTACTATTAATAAGAGCAGTCTCGACAACTTCACAGTCATTGATCGACATTATCGTACAAGAAACAGATATGAGGAGTTGAACCCCTCGCCTGTGGAGGGTCTTTGGTATGAGCCTAATGCGTACCGAAGAACGACCTTGACATCTTCTTGTTGCTATTACAGTCATGGCACGGTCAAGTACTAGCATACAAACCCTCACCCAAAATCTACAGAAGCCATCGTACACACCAAAACTAACGCTATTAGCGAGCTACAGCAAACCTATTTCTTGGCCTTCGTCGGGCGACGACTCTTGCCGTTCGATGCAGTGCTCTCCGAGCCTATAGCTTTGCGGGACCGTTTGTTGGCAACTCGCTGCAATGTGCGCTTCGCCTCGCCATCTGGGAAGCTGGAGAGGTCGTAATAGTTGGGAGCGTACTCCAACAACCTGCATACGTGTGTCAGCTCGTGCAGGAAGGATGATGGAATGAGCTCACCATTCAGGCCGAAGATCCGTCACCGTTCGGATGTATGGTTCGGTCGTGAGCACAAATTCGTTGAAGATGACCCACTCCGGCTTGTTGTCCAGCCCGCACGATGGATGTAAGTTAACGACCTGGTTGTCTTTCACCGTTATGTACACGCCCTTCTCTCCCTCTTTGTGTGCAACCTGCGTGAAGAACCCGCACACGAGCGCCTGCCGTACGTTCATGTGCAGCCGCTTGGGGTCGGCTGTCGTGACGAGATCGATGTTGAAGTGTTCCATGTTTCTCTGCAGCTGCGCTCGCACGTTATCTGCTTGTTGAAGTGCACGTTGGGAGAGGTAGTTGTTCCACGCCCAGTTTCTGTCGTGCGAGTCTGACGAAGGATGCGATAAGGAAAGAGGTCCTGAACAACGAAGCAACGGGGCTCACTCTGCTGGTAGTTATTGTAAACGTTCATCAGCGTCAGATGATCTCCGTCAGGGACCGTCAACAAGGCCTTGGCAGCATCCGCCTCTCTGCGTTGATTTGGCGGGCGCGACCAGACATTGGGCACTATAGCGTGCCGGTTACTACTGAACAATGACATGAAGAGTGTTGGGCCGTACCTGAAAGCATCGCGACAATGGTGAGGATTTCATTGCTACACTTGAATTCAGGGCTAACAATGAGCATTTTAGCCATTTGCGGGTCGAGTGGGAAGTCTGCCATCATGTGGCCGAGTGGGGTCAGGTTGCCTTCGTCGTCAATCGCAGCCAAGTAGTTGAGCAGTTCTAAAGCACGCATGAGAGTCTCCGGTGCTGGTGCGTCAACATAGTCGAACCTGACAAGATCCTACGGAACATAATATGAATCGGGGAGCATATGGCTATGATGCAGAACGTACCTTGATACCCAGCTTGACCAATTGCAGCACCGTGCCGTCCAAGTTGCTCCGCAGGATCTCTGGATGTGTTTGTTCCTCCATCTCCTTCATGAAATCTCGCTCTGTGTACAATCTGAAGCATTTGCCTGGTCGGGTTCGTCCCGCACGACACGTTCTTTGCTGCGCCGAGGCCTTGGAGATCGGACTCACAAGCAACGAGTTGACACGTATCCGCGGGTTGTACACATTCTGCTGGGAGTACCCAGGGTCGACGACATACACGATACCGTCGATCGTCAGCGACGTCTCTGCAATGTTGGTCGACACGACGACCTTCCGCCCAAGAGGGCCATCCGGTGTACGTGGCGAAGGCGGCGGGTCGAAGATGCGCTGCTGCTGTTGTGGTGGGAGGGAAGAATAGAGGGGGATACAAACGAGCAGGCCGACGCTATCAGGGTCCTGGTTGAGCAGGTCGTCCGCCTCAAGCTTGATCTTCTTGCACGAATCCTCGATCTCTTCCTCACCTGTCAGGAATAGGAGGATATCGCCCGGCTCCTCTGCGCGGTGGATCATGAGCACGGTGCGTATCGTGGCCTCGACGTAGTCTGGCTCTGGATCCTGCGTATAGAAGACCTCAACGGGGTGCGTTCGTCCGGGAACCTTGAACAAGGGTGCGGGTTCACCGCTCTTGTTCACAGAGAAGTACTTCTGGAACTTGAGGGCGTCAAGGGTCGCAGACATGACAATGATCTTGAGGTCGGTGCGGCGTTTTGCTAGCGCCTTCAGCAAACCCATGATAATATCTGTTGCAAGCGTGCGTTCATGGGCATCGTCCAGGATGATGGTTGAGTATCGCGTCAGGTCTGGGTCATTCATCGCCTCCCGGAGTAGCATACCATCCGTCATGTACTGCAAGAAGGTCGTTCCTGGCTCTGTCATGTCTTCAAATCGAATCGAGTATCCGACCTGCTTCCCCAATGGTACTAGGGTGTTGTCAGATAGTCCACAACGTCAACATCACGATGAGGCAACCCACCGTCCATCTCATATGCCACTCGCTTCGCTACGGACATAGCAGCTACACGATTAGGCAGCGTACACGCCACGAGCTTGCCCTTGGTATGAGGCAAGTCGGAGTAGCAAACGAACTGCGGAATTCTAAGTGTGTCAGTCAGTAAAGGGCAATTCCGGCGCGACAGGGGAGCGTATCCATGAAGTCCTTACTGTGTCGTCTTTCCCGAACCGGCCTCGCCCACCACGACTATGATCTGGTTTGCACTGAACTTTCTCGGACACGGTCATCAGTTATGTCCCTCTGCGCCGGGGATGCCGCATGCCTGGGGCAGACTCTGATCCCCCCGCGATCGTTGAGATCCATTATTGACTCACCATGTTCAAAAACTTGTGCATCTGCGCGAACACTGGCAGCTTTTTGCGCATCTCGAGAAATTTCTTGTATTGGGCGGAGTGCGGCTGCCTCGTAAACGGATTGACATCCCGTTCCTGGCCATCGCTCAGTTGCAGATCAACCCGAACGAGAATCAAGTAGCCACCATTAGTGCCTTCGTTACCTGCTTCGCAGTAACATGCCTAGGTAGCCATCCGTAGAAAGGGTCTTTATCACCAAGAGATTTTGACGAGCCGAGGCCTGCCAGTGGTGGCGCTCTCGTGTAGGGGTTTGCCATGTTCGCCACGTAAATGTCACAAACAAGAAGCGTGTCGCAGAAGGGAGAGGGAGAAGGAGAGGAAGGTGTGCGGGCGCAGCAGGTGGCAGTCGCACACAGCCAAATCGATGCTTTCCTAGCAAGGCATTGCACAAGGGGAAAATCCTATACTGACGTAAGCCGGCAGCTGCCCACCCCCAACCTCATGTACTGCTCCTCCTCGAGTCGCCCTCGAGTCGCTGTCGACAGCCTGCGAATGGCGTCCATCCGTCACGGTCGTACGTGTCTCACCGCCGGAGCGCCCAAACACGTTCTTGCGCTCCTGATTGGCTCCCGGCGCCTGCCGCGTCCGCGCCTCAGGCCTCAGCGCTCAGCGCTCTTTCCGTCTCTTGCTCTTGCTCTCCTCCTCCTCTCGCTCGCTCGTGTGCACCGCTGTCTGCGTGTTCTGCTCTATCCTCCCGACGTCTCTCTCGCGTCTAATGCGGACGACACGCACCATGGAGGACTTGTAATAAGGTTCGTGTTGTGGTTGCCAGTCGCACACTGAACGCAACTGGGGCGGCAGCCGCGGCCGCGGCGAGTGCTCAGGCTGGTACTGCCTTAGCGTGAGCCCAATCAGCTTCGACACGGCGTCGCGCATCAGGAAAAATCACAATCCCTAGGTGAGGCAATATAGCAAACATAGTTGATATAGGTGTATTGCAATCCCCCCTGTGTATAGCAGAGCATAGCAGATTTACAGAGATTGTAGCGAGTCATAGCAGGTCATAGAGCCATCCCAGTAAATATAGGAAAGCATAGTACACAATAAAACCGTAGTATCGTAGACTCATATGCCGGTGTAATCTTACATATACTGTTGTAGGATACAGCTCGGAGCATAGTACTCATTGTATTGATTACTCACATTCGCCAGCAGCTCACATAATGATCTGAATATTAAATCGACTATATTAGATCATTGAATGACTCCGACGACACCATTACCAAATTACTATGGGTATAGTAGCGAGTGAGATGTGGTAACTGTGATGGCGGATGTTTGTTACGACGAGGGTACGATTAATGGAAGTAGTAAGTGCAATACTGGGCAATGTCCAATTCACGAGATGATCCCACGAAGCACAGAGGAACTAAGTATGTAGATTGTCCATAGGCTAGTCGGACGAGTTCGTAAGCAAGTAGGTTACTAATTCTGCGAGAGGTGCTTACCAGGAAAACCGATCCGAGTCAATCTATGTGCCATCGGCATCTTCATTGTCGTCGCCAGCAGATGCCAACAAGGCTTCCTGGAGTGCATGTGACAAGGCGTCGCGCGAGAGGGTATTGAAGGAGCGATCAATGTCTTCGGCTCCAGAGTGGAACCTGCAGCACGAAGATGAGGAAACACACGCGAAGACAGTGAGGACACAAGATGGGTTTATACCTAGCTTCGGCATAAAGCCTCTTGCGGAGCTTGAGCAGCACGAGGTGCGCGTCATCGCCCAGCTCGTCGAAAGCCCGAAGATTATCCCTGTGGGACAGGTACACTGTCTTGTAGTCGTTCTCGGTGAAGTCTACCAATGTCCGCCTCCCTGGTCCCCACTCGTCGATGCAGCAATGAACCTAGTAGTGATCATTTAAGTATGTCATTGCTGCACAGAAAGCGGACTACAAGACGTACCGCTGTGAGCACGAGTGCAATTGTCTCAATTGAGATTGCTGGCTCAAAAAATTGCCGAAAGATGATGCCTTCGTCAGCCCTGTTCGCAAACCATGTCGCGTTTATCGCCTTCTGTATAATCGGATGGCGATATATGCCTTTCCGCTCGGCATATGTGCCTTCAGGCTGGTTAAGGGCTGGATCCTGTAAGGTGATAATTCGTGAATACATAGCCACACGTGTCAGCGAGGTGAACAGTAAGTTCCACACCTCATATGCGAAAGCCGACTCATGTGTCAGAGCAGTTGCTCTATCACGATTCTTGCGCATGGCTCTCCTCGCAGAGGAACTGTCGAAGCCATAAAGACTCTCGACAAGCGGCTTTACCTTATTCTTGAGCTCGCCGCGGAGCTGTGAGCCACGCGCAGTGACCTCGAGTATGACTATTAGTGATACAAATTGATGAACTGCACGATTGGCTTACTATCTTTATCATGGCCCGGTTCGCCGCATATTTGATGTCGAGCTTCCTACATGCTTCGCCCCAGCACTGTTGTGCCCATTCGTCTTGAAGTGAGTCGGATGGAAAAGCATTGACAGTGGAAATTCTGCATCTGAACAATGAATTAGCGATGTCGAGGACGTCCTGTACATCCTCATCGTAGTCCTTAGCACGAGGTCCGCGCCGAGAAGGCGTGTGAATGGGTTCAGGACAATGTACAGCTATGTTGATAGATCATGAAATCGGCAAATAGATTACCACAAAGACACGACGACATACCATCCATTGCATCCGAGTCATTCCCATCGCCACCTTCGGCATCTGAACCTGAGGCGTCTTCAGGTATCTGCTGTTCAGCATCCGGTGACTCGTCATCACTCGCGAATCTCTCTTGAGAGTGGCTTTGACGGCGGGGTGGAGAAGACTGAACAGGTTCTTCATATTCAAGTTCCTGATCGAAGTTCGCGTCACCGTCATCTTGATAGTGCTGAGCGGCATCGTCGTCGACTGCATCAGCATCGCCACTTGGATCGACCGCGGACCTGCGTGGAACGTGATCTTCGTCATGGCCTTCATCATCGCTTGAGTCAAGAACACGTGCGGTGTTGCGAGGACGTGCTAAGACGGGGAGGACATGTCAGTAGTAAAACACATGACATACTAATGGTGCCGCATGCGCTGACGAACTTACCACTGGACTGCAGTGACCGCGAGCTAACCTGGGATTGACGGCTCTGTGACGTCCCCAAGCTAGCTTGAGAGTGATGGCTCTGTGGCGTCCGCGAGCTAACCTGAGAATGATGGCTCTGTGGTGTGATGGCGCGAGCGTTGTCTGGCATAGGAAGACGTGTAGGATCTTCATTAAGTACACAAGTGATTCGGACTTACCTGAGTTGCGTCCTGACCGAGGCGTGTCCCTCCGAGGTCCGGGAGTCACCGATCGCGGCTCAGAACGTCTCGATGCAGCGTTCTGAGGAGGAGCCTGACGAGGCTCAGAATGCTGATAGTTAGTAGTCTTTGCATTCTTTGCAGTCGTGGGTGGTGGAACCTTGTTGACACGTTTCGTAAGATGTTTGAATGGCACCGACTTTGGCTTCGAGCTGGTGACAGTCTGTGTGGCGAACTGCCACATGATCGAAGGATAGTTAGAGTCAGTCAAGGTACGAGAAATGAACGCCGTACAGTTGGAGTCTCGTCAACATGGGACACCCGAGCCTTCTTGCCTGACTTCGCCGCAGGCGTTCTGCCATCGGAGGTCTCAGCAGCTCGCTTCTGTGCTTTGCGGCTCTGCGTTGCTTCTTCGGCCTCATCTAGTATTTGATTAAGGTTAGCTCCAAGTACAAGAAACTCCATGGAGAGGAGTACTCGTGACGACGTACCTAGCTCTCGCTGTTTCGCAGACGGGCGACGGGCACGTCTCTGTGGCTCGTCTGACGGGGTGTTCACTTCGTTCCTGGAGGACATCGCAGCATTAATGAATGAATATGAGGATTTGAAAAAACGAATGTGATGGAAGAGACGAGTTCTCTATGTGTGGGTGCGCTGGCAGAGCGTGTGAGACAGAGTGGGAATGTGAGAAGCTACGCGAACGCACCTCGCTAGTCTGCTGACAAATTATTCGATCGTGACTGCCATCTGGATTGACCTTCATCATCACCTTGTCCAACCTTGTCATTGTCTCGTCTGCTTGATATTTCGTGTCCACGAATTCTTCTACTTCACAAACATGCCTCGCTGCGGATATTGCAAACACGGGGTACCTACGATGAAAGGTGTCAAGAATCACATACAAAATTCACCGCGCTGTCGTCGTAAATGGGAACGCAAACTGGCACGAGTCGCCCAGGCAATTGCTTCGGGAAAGGCTCCCGCTGCTGGTGTTGCCGCCTCGGCCTCCGAGTCTACCACAGAGATATCAGCACAAGAAGATACTATGGACCACGACCACGAACCTGATGATGCTCACGTCGATGTCGATGACCCTATGGATGGCGCGCAGTCACCATATCGGGCACGGGTCGAGGACGTACCAGAGGACGAGGAGGAGGCTCGGCGATATGTTGAGGATTACCCAGGTGTCGTCGCAACAATCATTCGATATGACGACACTCTCTTCGAGGCATGGTGCCGAATGCGTACTGAGGCCAAAGTCGATGAGTGGGCGCCGTTTAAAGACGAGGAGGAGTGGGAACTGTTTCGGTGGTTGATCAAACATGTTGGTCAGAATAGGATCGACGAGTTCCTCAAGCTTTCGATTGTACGCACCAAAGCCCTTTATATCTCATATCCGCACATCGACTGATCTCCGAGTCTTCCTAGATACTAAGGAACTGTGATTTGTCAGCTGACTCGAAGTACAAGTTTTTTCAGCAAATCGACGACCTACCTACAGGAGCCGCTTGGCACTGCGAGACGATCACTGTAACAGGCGATCGTGTCGGTGATGACGGAAGCTCCATGCAGGAGCAGTTGGAGCTTTGGCGACGCGATCCTGTCGACTGTGTCAAGGAACTCATTGGAAATCCTACGTTCGATGGGAACATCGCCTACGCGCCGGAGAAAGTCTACACCGAGGACGCAGCCACAATACGTCGGTATGATGAGATGTGGACGGCCGAGTGGTGGTGGAAGACACAGGTATGTCAGCCAACAACAATGGCACTGGCGAGAAGAGTGACTCACCATTGTCACAGGGGAAGGTGCCCGAAGGCGCAACAGTGGCGCCCGTGATCATCGCATCCGACGCGACAAAGCTCACAAACTTCGGTGGAGATAAGAAGGCGTGGCCCGTCTACTTGTCCATAGGGAACATCTCGAAATCTGTACGGCGTCAGCCTTCACAGCGCGCAACACTCCTTCTCGGCTACATACCCGTCTCGAAACTTGACTGCTTCCAGGATTCCACGCGCAGCCTCGCCGGGTATCGACTCTTCCATCATTGCATGTCGCTCATCTTGGCGTCCCTTCGCAAGGCGGGTCTTGAAGGGAAGGAGATGACGTGTGCAGACCGTGGCGTCCGAAGGGTCCACCCGATTGTGGCAGCGTACATCGCTGATTACCCCGAACAGTGCCTGGTTTGCTGTTGTAAGGAGAACAGCTGCCCGCGCTGCACCGTACCTCCTACCCGACGCGGCGAGCAGCTCTTCAGTGAGCCACGCGACGTCAATAAGACGAAAGAGGCACTTAAAGACCACAAGAAGGGAAAAGACTCACTGCGCTTCACTGCCGAGCAGTTGCGACCTGTCTACGAGCCCTTCTGGGCCGACCTCCCCCATTGCGACATCTTCTCGTCGATTATGCCTGATATTCTTCATCAGCTTCATAAGGGAGTATTCAAGGAACACTTACTCTCGTGGTGTTCGACAATCGTGGGCAAGGACGAGCTCGACCGTCGCTTCCGCGCGATGACGGATTTCCCAGGCCTTCGACACTTCCGCAACGGTATCTCGCACGTCTCGCAATGGACCGGCAAGGAGCACAAGGAAATGCAACGTATCTTCGTTGCGCTCCTGGCTGGTGCTGTGTCTGCCGAGGTCCTCGCCGTTGCGCGCGCACTCGTAGATTTTATCTACTATGCGCAACTTCAGTCGCACGATGACACGTCGCTTGCTCACCTGCAGGCGGCTCTCGATGCCTTCCATCGCCACAAGGATGTCTTCGTCAAGTTGGGGATCCGCGAGCACTTCAACATCCCGAAGATCCACTCGCTTCTCCATTACGTTGAGGCAATCCGGTCCCATGGCTCCTGCGACGGATACAACACCGAACTGCCTGAGCGCTTGCACATCGAACTCGCGAAGAACGCTTACCGTGCGAGCAACCATCGCGACTACGCTGAGCAGATGGTGACCTGGCTCGCTCGCCAGGAGGCCATCGACTTGCATACCGCGTACATCGCGTGGTTTCATGCGCTGCCCGCTCAAGATACAGTCGATCAGACAGACAGCGTGGAGACGGAGACCGAGTCAGCGTCCGACGACGAGCCGGAAGACGACACAGACTCACCGATGCTCTTAGATGATGACGATCCGACCGAGGGTGTGCACACATACAAGATTGCGACGCACTGCCCTCTTCCCAACCGGTCCCTGAACCACCTGCAACGCGAGCACGGAGCGAGCGAGTTCTTGCCTGCGCTGACGGAGTTTGTTCGTTCTGAGCTGCCCCGGTGCCAGCTGGAGCCGAACCGCATGGACCGATACGACGTCTTCAATGCAGTCTCAGTTAGCTATCCAGGTGACCCCCACGGCGACGTACCAGAGCATAGAGACCGTATTCGAGCAGTCGCAGCCAAACGAGGGAGAGGTCGGAAGCAACCCATGCCAGCGCACTTTGACACCGCCTTCATTATCGACGCAGACGCCCCAATCGATGGACTCGGACCACAAGACCCACGGTCTGTCAACGGTGAGTATTGTTGCACATGGACCGGAGAATAACTATTTGATTCTGCCGGACTTGCAGGCACGAGAGTCGCGCGTGTCCGCGCTATCTTCAACCTTCCAAAGCAGTTCGGATCACTGCCGCACCCTCTTGCGTACGTCGAGTGGTACACCCCACTGCGGCGCAAGGATCCAGAGACCAATCTATACTTGGTCTCTCGCTCCACTCGCAATGGCAAGCCTAACGCCAGTATTGTCAGCCTCGACAAGATCCGCCGCGCCGCCCATTTGATCCCAAAATATGGTAGGAAAATTAGCAGAGATCTCACCAAGGACAACGCGCTCGATGTCGCGACGGAGTTCCGGGTCAATTCGTACATCTCAGTCGATCTCAGGACAAGCCAACCTAGCTGAATTGTGTTAGTAGTAGGGAAACACGATTGTGTATTGCCTGGTTCATAATAGCAGTTTCTCGTCTCACCTCTGTTGGTAATCTGATCCAATGAAATCGAGTGTGGGACTCATTGGCTGGCGCGATGACTCATCCGGCGAGTGCGATGCTTTGGCTCGGGCTCAAGTCTGGGAGCCTCTTCGCCAAACATACAGATACTACAATTACTATTATCACTACGCCGGCACACCTTAAACTATTATCACTACAATGGAACTCGTCCTTGTATTCGCCAAGGTATGACTATCGACCCATATAACCTACCTATACACTACTATATACAGGCCATATAGGCATATTTTTGTATAAGATCCTTGTAGTGAGCACGGAGTGGTCATACATAAACTCCAGTACTTACCTGCAGCCACTCTCATACATGAGCTGCCACTCGCTCATGTATGAGCGAGGCGCCGTCGGTCGTTACCCGTTTTAGCAGCCACCCCGGGGCAGCCCGTGGCTCTTACCATATCCGTATGGAATCCCGGTCCCTTCGTCCGCGGCGCGGACCTGGCGGCACCACTGGCGCGTGATCTCGCGTGATGCCCCATATGGGTTGGTACATCGGGGTAGCTCATCTAAGATCAGATACGAATCTACGATCCCCTGCCCGAGCGAGCGGCGAGCGCTTCTGCCCGTCGCCAGTTTCCTTTCCGACCTCCACCGTCCCGCGTCGTCCACCGTCAGTGAGCGCAGGAAAGGCGTCGAGGTGAGTGCTGACGAATGCGAGCGAGCGAACTGACCATAGGCACAGGATGCGGCGACGTGCAGCACAGCACGCGCGTCGACCGCGAACGCGCAGGGCTATCGCCCCGCGTGAAAACGCAGCCGACGGGCGGACCGCGGGCGCGAAGGCGGGCGGGTGAGCTGCCGTGCGAGCTGGCGGATGGGCGGGCAGGCAGACGGGCGGGCAGGCGGTTGGACAGGCCGCCGGACGAGTGGGCAAGCGGATGGGTAGGAGAGCGAGCAGACGCGTAAGTGAGCAGGCGACAGCACACGCTCACCGCGAGCGCGCTGGGCGATTTCCCAGCACGCAGACACAGCCGACGGATGCACACGCAGGCAGGTAAGCAGGCGGGCGATTGGGCACGCAGACAGGCGAGCGGGTAGACGAGCAGAAGGGCAAGCGATCGAGCTGGAGGGCAGGTGGACGAGCGGGAGGGCGTACGGGCGTACGAGCAGGCAAGGAGGCGAGCGAGCGAGGAGGTGAGTGGGTGGGCAAGTGGAAGAGAAGGTGAGCGGGAAAGCGGGTGGGTAGGCGGGTGAGAGGGCAGGCGGGAGAGAGGGCAGGCGGGAGAGAGGCCCGGAAAGCGGGTGGGCCCAGAGTGCGGACGCGAGCACTACACGCACGGCGACCGCAACCGTGCCGGGCGAATGCCCAGCACGCAAGTACGGCCGACGAACGGAAGACAGGCGCATGAGCGAAAAGCGGGTGACCACGACGGCGGGCGGAGCAGGTGCGCACGCAACACACGGGCACAGCGAACGCACAGGGCGACTGCCCTGCTGCTCCTGCATGCAGACACGACCGACGTATAGAATGTGTAATGAGAGTCTGAATATATTTCATAAAAAGGAGTCCAGTACATATCGCGCTAGAACGCTCCGAGTCCTTATGACCGCCGAGACTAAGAGAACCAGTACAGTCTAGTAGTGTAGGCACCCTACTGTACACGAGAACTCGGGGTTGTGTTGTACTACTGCGTCTCATCTATTGTAGCATATGCAATCAAACACGTATCTAACCCTTAAGACATGCATACACAGTGCGAAAATGCCCAGAAGACGAGTCGCAGGTATGTTGCAGGCCTAAGTAGGACCGTTAAACGCGTTGTGATTGGCCAGGAATAGCCCGAGCACATCGGGTTTGCCTAATTCGGTGAGGCAACAAATAAACACAAACGTTCGGTTTACGGGGGCGCCCACAAGGCCCACCTTACTTGTGTGTGCTACCATACCTCCACGATCCTGCTTTCATGACCGTCTCCGCACGGAAGACCACGGTGGAGATCCCGAGACACGTTCAGAAGTGAACTCAACCAGTAAGTGCGCCTGGCCTGTCATCTATGCACTCACTAACCTGCTACCCACCCCAGACTGAACCTCGTCACTCGGTCGGCGCGTCCTTTCCTGGCCACCCGCCGAATCACGAGTACGTCCTGGACGGCACGTTGACGAGTATGTTGGACGGCGCGTCGACGAGTGTGCCGAATGGCGTGCTGATCAGTACAAACAGTGCGTCAGCGGGTATGTATTGGGGCGCGTCAGCGAGTACAATACCGCAAACGGCGGTGCGTCGACCAATGCAAGCGGCGCATCAGCGGGTACGAACGGCAGTGCGTCGACCGGCACAAACGGCGTGTCAGTGGGTCCGGATGGGGACATGTCAGCGGGTGTAAATGGTGGTGCGTCGACCAACACAAACACTGTGTCAGCAGAGAGTCTGCCAGAGACGAATGAGTCCGCGTCAGCAGGTACGAACAGCAGTGCGTCGGCCAGCACAAATGGCACGTAGACAGGTACGAATGAAGGCACATCGACGAGTGGAAAGTATGCACTAACCGGCGTAAATGAGCCATTGGCCGGCTGTCAACAAGGGTCACCACCGCATAGCAAGCTCTGCTATAGGCACCTTCGCACTATCAGCGGGCGACACACAGGAGGCTGCGGGTGACGGGTGGGAGGACAAATCGCAGGATCCATACGATCGCAGCATTCATCACTGGCAGAGCCTGAGCATTTGTCGGGGCCTCGAACATACCAGGTCATTTCATGGCTTCATCCTTCGTGCCAATTAGATTGCAAATTGAAGTGGTAAGTAAAGGAATGAATGTACAATATATGTCGTGGAGAGCAACATACATGCTGGGTATTGTACCTAGCCCAGACCGTGTAGATCGAGCAGATCGCAAATCGCGATTGCAATCGCCCGATGCCCGTAATGGCACCCAAAGCGGAAGAGCGCGCGACAAGACCTATTTAGGGTAGCCGCCGCCGCCAGGCCGCAGTGACACTGACCCGGGCTGTCCCTAAAGGGCAGCTGCCCTTTCGGGTAGCGAGCGGAGCGCCGGCTGCACCTTCATATATGAAGGCGCAGTGGTCACTGCACTGTAACTACTGGGATCTATGTATGACCCCTTTACACTAACTAGAGGGATTCATACATGAGCATGCCAGCATCTGGTGCTATATACTACTATGGACGAGCAGATAGTAGACGCTGGCGTCTACAGCCACAATACTGCCTATTATGGCAATGTAGCTTGGGTGAGCGCTATCGCCCGAAAAGCTTTTTCCTGATGCGCCTGCATATACCTAAGCGCAAAGGCCAGCTGCGGATGGAATCTCTTGAGACGCGTGTCCCGACAGGCACGCGCCAATCTCATTCCCGGCCAACGGTTGAGTGGTATCCTGCCCGGCAACCCCACTTACCTATCGAGGTGTTGCCTGAACATATCGGTCGGGAACATGACTGGTATGTTACACGCGTTATCTCGTCTCGGTCAGCTCTTTTAACCCCGTCTCGACAGGGATCTTTCGCTATCCTGGACAACTTCGCAAGGCTGTTGCCGCGCCCAATTGAAGGCCTGCGAGCGGCTCCGACGCAGCGCCTCGGTGACCACACGTACACTTCTGTACGACCAGGGTACGCCTCGTCCAATCATGGCCGCCCTGTAGGTACAATATGGCCGCCGGAACCGTGCAACACGTAACGGCGTTACAATGTTTCGCATAGCCAATGATCGCATATACATACCTTTCCTTCCATGTCTATATCAGACTATATGTCAGCGTCCAAACCCTGCGGATTCGAGGCTCGGCGGTGTTGCTCTTGATTTAGCACCGCTTCAATGAGATACATCCTCGCGTTTTCAACGTCTCGACGTCCCTCCTGTGGGAGTTCTGTTACTCGCCCTGATCTATTGCTGATCTATGTGAGGTTTCGCGATTGAGCCAGCTATACGAAACGATCGTCCGTCGTCCTCTCGCTTTCCCTACCCATTTCCATCGCTGTAAGCAACACTGATTGCCATACGACACCATCATGGACCCACCCGAGGTACGCACCATTGTTTTCACTGGCGCAGCAGACAACTGATTACATCTCCGTTGTATCCGTGGAATCGTTGGCTAATGTTTCGATCCGAAGAAACCAGGGTGTCGAAGAGAACGCAATGACTCCCAACGCGACATCGTCGCTGACCACCGCCGCGGGCTTAAGCTCTCACGGAGGCAATGGCTCCGGACCTACAGTGGGTGTATGCGAGGTCGAAGGACGGATGGGATTGCTCACCCGTATGCATGGCAGTCATCTAACCGGAGTGGTGGAGGTACTACGAGGGCCTTTCCGTTGCCTCGTAAATCTGCATCTATGCCTCCGGTGAACACGAACATCGATCGTTCTCTTAAATATGAACTGATCGTAGTCTGAATTGTGCCATCAGGACCCGCATGGGCGAACGGATGGGGCGGGAGATCTGCTATCAAAAGACCCTCCAGCGCAGGGGACAGCGCAGTCGGAACAGGAAAAGGCTTTCTTCAACGTACTCGAGAAGTTCATGAAGCCACGGGACCCAACAGAGGCACCAGACGCTTGGTTGAAACTGGCGGATACAGCGTGGGCCTATGAAAAGGACCGTGTAGAACGATGGCGGAATGAAATCAATACACTGCTCGTCTTTGTGAGTCACGTTCACACCGCTGACCGAGCGCGCGCGAAGAGCGACTGAGAGATGATTTGTAGGCTGGCTTGTTTTCCGCGGTCCTCACCGCTTTCGTGGTTCAGTACTACGCCATTCTGGTGCCAGCACCTGACCCCAACACGGCTGTCCTCGAGCGCATATCCGCGCAACTCGGTAGCATGGCTACGAACGCCGTCGTTGCGGCTGCCAGCTCTTCGAATTCGGTGCCGGTGCCGACGGTCGGTGTGAACTCTTCATCTACAAGCTCTTCCTCGCCACCCGCTGCGCCGCGTTGGATCGCCGCGCTATGGTTCGTTGCTCTGGTCTTCAGTCTCAGCGCGGCATCCGTCGCTTTGGCTGTGAACCAGTGGCTGAACTTCCATGCCACGGAGCGAGCCGGGCTGCAAGACGCATCCCAGAAGGTCTGGACGTGGCAGCTCCGTAGGCATGCACTGGACAAGGGGAAGGTTGAATACATAGGTTCGGCATAGACTGGGAATGCGTCCAGGCTGCACTTACGACGGTATACGCACACCGTGACCCTGTATCCACCATTCAAATCGCGACAACCATCCTGGCGATGTGCATGTTGTCCGTCAAAAACAAGCATACTTTGCCAGCCGAGCTGTCGAGGGGAGCTGACCTGGCCGACATGCTCGAACGATTCGACAGACAGTTGGCTACCTTCCACCGCAAGGAGCTGCAGGGAGCCATAAAACATCTGTGTCCCGCGGCCATATACAGACTCGATTGGCTGTTATATCGCATGACTGACCCCGACATCTATGAATCTTTGAGTACGACTAAGATTCTCCGCGACGCCATGAAGTCCACCAACCGCATCGCGCGGCGACTCCAATGGCTACTTGAATGCGATGAATGGACGCCGCCGGGGACAGTCCAACTTGAAGGCTTCAGTGTTGACTTGCAAGGCTGCGTGGATTGGACACATGCATGCCTAGAATGGACTGGGATGTACCTGGAAAGCTGGTCAGTCTGCTCAGAATGCCAAGATACACTGACACTTGCAAAGGTATGCATGGCTCGAATGCGCTCCCGGTGAGCCCCAGAACGAAGGCGATCGACACGTCGACTCCCCGCAGGCGACTGACTCATGGCTTACGTGGGAAGCTGCGTACGAGTACGACCCATCGGAGCCGCGAACGGACAGTCCAATTCGACCTAGTATGCAATTCATGTAAGCGATGAACCACACACGCCGCTCGTCCAATTGTCGCTGATCATCTCTCTAGCCGTAACGTCTGGGGAAAATTCAGAGGGACTGCCGCGCAGGAGCCCGACGTGGAGATGCAAGGCACGGTCACTAGCCCGAGCGCAGCACCAGATGTACCTGGGCGACGGATACAGCACCGCCAGCTGTCAGCGGGGCGACGCCGGAGACCGCTACGACACTTGATGAATCGCCTCAAGGGCAGGACGTGGCTCAGACTGGGTCAACGCAGCTACTAGATGCTCCCGAATCGCATGCAGACCGCTCGGGTGCCGCACGCGCAGTAGCAGAGGGACGCAAGGACGTGGACGAAGGTCGTCAGGACGGACTCGTAGGCGCGATCGAGCACGCGAATCAACGTCAGGGCGGCGACGCGCGTCCGAGTCAGGTGCAGGAGGGATTAACTGCACCGGGCTACGCACCTACACAACTGTCCGAGTCGCACTCCGAGTCAGCCAGCCAGAACGCGAATAGCGGCTGATGAGAACGAGGGAGGATGGCGGTCAGTTTCATGCGTACGTCGTGCGTTGCTGATAAAGCATCATCGCGGAGTGCTGAGGTTCGCCGCAGGCGGACAGTTTGGGCCATTCTTGACGAACCGTGGCCGACGATGGACGAGTTCCGGTGCACAAACGGTTTCTTGGCGATGGGCTGATATCTCGTATAGTCTTGTGCTCGTTCGTGATGTTCTCGTAAGCCATGGTCTCGCAGATCTTGGTACATACGGGCTTACTGGGTGTGCTCTACGATACACTTGTGTTCGCCGACCGGACTGCCTAGAGCTTTCTCGAATGGGGGCCTGCTGTCCAATGTATATATTGTGTTGCTACTAGTTCGTTCGAAATCGCCTCCTGTACGTCTGCTTCGAATTGCTGTCAGGAATATCACACTTCAATGTAACACACGACGTTCCGTCGAGCAAGTTGCGGCAAACGAGCAGGGATATGATAAACCAACCACATTGCGAATTCTGGGCATACTTCGCTATGGCGGTTACATATACTGTGATGCCGCGTGCACTAGACGATGGCCATCCTGTATGCCACCCTTGGGATAGCAAGGCTGTTACCTCGCGCCGGGCTGACAGACCTGGCTCGGTCACTGCTATAGCAGCAGCTGAGTAGACGGGGAAGCCGCCAGTCAGCATCGTATGGACTTCGTGCATATACAATCACCGTACTCACAGTCTCATCCCTCGGTCATCGCCGCCTCCCGCTCTTACGGCGAGCCTCCCATGCGGCGACTCGGAGCCCTCCAGTCTTCTCTGGAATACGTCTGGACACCTGGCAGAAGGGCGTCGACGCGGTACTACTTGACGCGACTACTGAGCGTGCAGCTGGTTGAGTCGAGGAGGCGGATGCTGGGCGGCACTCGCGGATGGTTTGAGAGTGATGGATGGAGCCTGAAGCGGATAGATACAGTCCAAAGGATTTGTGAGGAAGCAGGAACTTGCTAGCTGTAAACGAACGAGACAGGACGTACCGCCGGCAGGAGGCCTCACTGGCAGTGGTCGGTCAGGCGAAGTCACCCTCCTCGACTCGGACAACCCAGAAGTAAGGGTTCCACCAGTGCATATGCACATGAAGACGGAGAGGCTTGAGGTTCAGGTATGCATTGTCTAGGACAATCCCGAGGAGTTGCAGTGCGACGGCAGTTCAGCCTACTGCCCAGCCGAACACGCGCCATGTTCTGATAACAGTGCGCTGCTGTGCGCATGGCCTGTTACTCCGTGCGACGCGGACGATGCGTGCGTAGTTCAGGTTGCGACCGATTGAGAGTATTTGAGAGTGATTTTATGGCACTGAGCAGCCGCATAAGTTAAGCTTCAGGCCAGTAAGGGGGACTCGCGACCGAGTCGCTCCCAAAAGGACGCGTCTCGAGTCCACCGGCGGAGATATGTCGAAGTAAGCGAGCACAGTACATTGCATGACAGCAGCATCCGGTATGAAAGACTGGCGGCAGCGGGGCGGTGGACAGAGTAGGAACGACGCTGAAGCCTGGCAGACAGTGGCACTGGCAGTCGCCGCGGGAGGACGATATAGCCACGTGCACCGTGTCGAGGAGAGGCGCCGGTCGACCGACGCCGCTTGGCTTCTGCTAAGTGCCTCGACCTCCTCAAATAGCGTCACGGTCGACCCATTGGCCATGCTCGAGGTCGGCCTCACGATCGGTCGGCTTATCCCACATATGGCAGTACTTGATAATCTACCCAGCATTCTCAGCCTGAGGCCTCGTGTGGGACGTAACGGCTCGAACCTATTGTATCGCGGTACGTGTATTCCATCTGAACACGCGTGTACGTTAGCTACAGAGCCCGCTACAGGGCCCGCTCCATCGCCCTTTGTTGAAGTCTCGTACAGGTTCGCTGGGTCAGCGCGAGCGGAACAACCAAGAGTCCATCATACTAAGCCGGAGTCTTTCTAACCACCCACCTACAGACTCGTTCAGAGGATCGAGGTACGGTTCGTGCCAAGCATCCGAACATTTAGCTCACCGGCTCCATTCTTCGAGTAGCTTCTAGTGTACCGAGTTTCTGCTCACGTTCTCATCGCAAGAACGCCATCTGAGCAGTCATGGTGAGCTTCCATAGTTGTCACTAGCAGAAAAGGTGTTCCTAATGAATCGTATGACTTATGTAGATACTTTCTACTCGTCGGAGTTCCGGACGCAGTCTGAGTGCGACCGGTCCTGGCGCGAACTCCGATAAACACCGAGGCACTCGTTTCTGCAAGAGCGGCTCTCGGACTTGAAGGCGGAAGGTCTGGACTATAGAGGCCTCACAGTGAGGTTCGCAGACGTACTTGTGAACTGTATCAGCAGCAGCAGAAGCGGCGCCCGGTGAGCTCCGTCACGCACCAATCCTTCCTTCGTCCCGGCTATGACCACCTTCACATTCATTTGGTAAGTCGTGTCTCCCTCACGCTACTGCGGATGTTCTGAACTTTTTGAAATGGCTCAGAGGCTCTATCTTCTCAATGTATATGGATATATCATTCCATCGTGACCCCCGTTGGCGAACCTTCTGAGAACGCAGCCTCGTAATAGCGTCGTGTTCCGTTGTGATCAATGGACATTTATGACGGTCAGTATTCGTACTTCTCCTGTGATGCATGCATGAGCCGCCTGTCTCTGATTCTGAGTTGTATTAGGTATATCCGAGTGAGCTCGAGCTCCACGCGAATGCGGTAGCTCGAGTTACTTACCATTGGATGACTCGTCGTGTCGTGTGGGGCACTGGTGGCAGGTGTGCGGAGAAGGCGTGGTCTTCAAACACCTGCCCTCCTTTACGTGTCTGTGAAGAAGTGTCTGCGAAGCCAGGGAGGAAGACGCCGCAGTGTATACAAAATGCTGACTGTCCGCGTAGCAGGACCTCATACGCTCTCCTCCTCCCACCTGACTCCACTGTGGCCATATCGCACAAGAACATACCTACACAATATGCAGAGGTATGCGGCGCCCAGTACGGTCGACTTGGTTGGCTCAATGTCGTCTTCAGTCGCACTGTTCGATACATCGTCATCGGCGCCGCCGCAGGCGCCGTAGTCCTGCCAATCGCTCTCCCTGGCATTCTCGGAGCAATTGGTTTTACGGCGACGGGCGTGCTGCTAGGTGCGGTGCTCAGTGGCTGAAATCGTGCTGAACAGACACTAACCCTCAGTGTTGTCTGCAGGTTCTACCGCGGCTGCTATACAATCTGCGATGGGCGCCTCTGTCCCTTCCGGCTGCCTCTTCGCGCAGGCTCAGTCGGCAGCAATGGGCGGTATTCCACTCTCGTGGATTTTGTGTGCTATTATCGTTGGAGCTATTATCGGGGGTTTATTGGGTGCATTAGCCGCTTGGCTCGGGGACATTCTGGCCCCTCACATCGCTCATATGATGCGTACGGCTCGAACGGCCTTGAGTCACGTTGCACGGGGAGTGAGATACCTGGGGTTCAGGGTGAGAAGTTGGTTCTGAGACACTCTTGGCACCTGCGCAACCCGAGTCGCAATCCGAGTCGGCCGGCCAGAGCTAAAGCAGCGGCTGATTCGGAGGGCGGAGGATGGCGGCCGTTGACGCGTACGTCGTGTGTTGCTGGATTGACCATCGCTAAATGCTAACGCTCACCCTTGGGATGCAGCGCCGGACGGACGACTGACGAACAGATGTTTGACGAGACCATATACACGAACACGTTTGGTGAAATGCGCCTCGCTGGTATCCCGTATGCTCTTGTTCTCGTTACGGCTATTTAGGATGCTTTCGTAAGCTATGGACTTCGAGATTGTGATACGGGCTTACTCGCTGTGTTGTACGATACGCTGGTGCGCCGGATAGCCAGGAGCTGACTACGAATGATGAGTTACTGTCCAATGTCTGTGTCTTCTTGTGTATTACTTCGTTCCGTACGAATTTGCCTCCCATACGTCTGCTTCGGATTTGACTGTGTTCACGCACTAATATAATACACGATGTTTTGTCCAGGAGATTGCGACAAGCAAGAGGGGATAAGGGGTCAAAATCATATCACAGTACTGGACATAGTTCACGATGACAGTTGCATATACCACGACGCCGCGTCCGCGAGCCGATACCCGCAGAATAGTCTGTATGTCACTCTTGAAATGGTAGCATTCGTGATACGCCCCAGCTGACGGTCCTGCTTCTGACATGCTGTACAGTAGCTGTCAGCACTATATGGAGTTCGATTGTATTAGGAGATTCCGTATCCCATTTCTCAGTCAACGCAGCCTCCCGCTTTCACATGCCTTCCGTCTCTCGGCAATAGCCTCTCATGCGGCGAGCCCTCCCGTCTTCCCTGGTATTCATGTCTGCACGCCCGGAAGAAGGGCGCCACTATCGAGCGTGCACTTGAGCTGAAGAGGCGGATGCTGGACGGTGATTTGGCAGTCAACGATGGAGCTTGTAGTGAAAAGAACAGTCGGAGACGTTTGTAAGTCATAGAGACCACGATAACTCGAGACAGGCGAGACAAGACGTACCACCGGCAGGAGACCTCAGCTGAGAAACGTGATGATGGCTCAAGCTGTCCGCGGGGAGTCACCCGAGACTTTGGCTACCCAAAGTCACGGGTGTCATCAAAGTATATGCACATAACGTCGAGGACTGCGCTTGGTCAGTGAAATAACACGTACTGCCCTGTCCTGTCACTTTGAGGTTTCTTATGAGAGATCCTCGCCCCTCTCAAGGAATGGACACCGTTAACTTGCTATCATCGCATCCGTTTGGTACCTACTTCCAGGCAAACAGAGAGCAGAGTATCAGTGAGCAGATCTTTCCAGCCCGAATCGTATGCGTGAGCCGACTCGGAGCCCGACTGCGATATACTTACAATCCGGAGGCGTAAGTTGCACCGGCCGCTGACGGCAAATCAGCCTAGCCTAGCGCCCCGTCGAGCATGCTTGTGCTCCCGTGGCCTGTTCCTTCGTCGGATCGTCCGACCCAGATGATGTGTGCAAATCTCAGGTTGCGACTGAGAGTGCGTACTTACATTGATGTACACTGGCAGGCTGCCAGTGACTCTGAGTCGCCTCGGCGGGAGGGCGAGAGCCACGTGCACCGTGTCGAGGAGGAGGCGCCGGTCGACCGACGCCGCTTGGCTGCCGCCCGCGACGGGGCTCGGTGAGCTGCAATGCAACGCCTCGAAGTCACACTCAATCTCGGTCGGAATTTTACCTCGCGCGTCCAGAAATCGGCCTTGAAGGACACTAAATTACTGTTGTCTGCCGAGGCTCAAACATCGCGCGAATGCGATGTTAGGACGGTACGGTGGGCATCCACTCAAAGAGACGAAGCTCGCTGACGGTGTGCCTGAAGACGACAGGTCAGGACAACGTACATCGTTCTCGCTGGATTCAAAAAACTGAATTGTATCCGCACGCATATACTAGGATGGGATCGCTGAGCTCGCATGACCGAATCGCAGGTGCAGACGTACGACCCGGGCGTGACAACCACCTTATCTATTAGTTTGGGTTTATGCTGCCGGTACGTCTCATCCTACCCGTACATAATGAGCGTGCTTTTCATGGCTCCTTGGATAGTATTACCCTACTCTGCGCCTCATCCCGCGCTGTTAACTCAGCTCACTCGGCGCCCGCCCGGCACTCGTGTCGTTGATCTCGAGCAGGTTCGAGATAGACAATCGCGTCAAGCTGTCTCGTCCCGAGGAAAGCAGGCCTTTGACAAGCTTATAGGTACGAACGCCGGAGGGGACCGTCGGGCTCCTGGAGGTTGGGTGGCAAGTCATGACCGAGAGGCGCGAGGGAGATGCGATTTTGGCGACGAAGTGTATGTACCTGCCTCTTTGTGCAGTGGCATCATATTTTGTCTGACTCGCGATC
The DNA here is from genome assembly GCF_022376445.1 of Fomitopsis serialis. Classification (NCBI taxonomy): domain Eukaryota; kingdom Fungi; phylum Basidiomycota; class Agaricomycetes; order Polyporales; family Fomitopsidaceae; genus Fomitopsis; species Fomitopsis serialis. The sequence continues at coordinate 340,027 of NW_025954994.1, read as the reverse complement.
GGTCCCTCTAGGCGACTGATTACGCAGCAGTATCCTCGAGATGGCGCGAGCGAGCATGACCTCTTCATGAGCGTCACAAGAGATATCTCAAGGACGCGTCTATTAACGGCTCTACCTCTCATTCATGGTACAACTGTTGTAATACTTACGGACCTCTAGAGTTGGCGTCTCCGCTCACAGCAATGGTGTTCAAGGAAGCATCATGTATCATTCTCGTGCATCACTGCTACACCTATCCGATCTGAATCGAACTCGAGCGTATGCAAAGAGACCCGAATTCAAGTATGGTGAGACTGAATTCGACGCGATCATTCAACAGTATCATTTTGCTCGTGGCTAGATTCTGGCTATCCGGTCGCATACAGGCAGATCTTACAATACAAGATGTAAGCCCGTATCACAATCTCCGAGCAATACAGCTTACAAAGTCGCCACAAACATCTGAGACAGAAATAGGAACGGACGAGCAGGTCAAGGAAGTTCTCCAAGTATCCGGAGAGAAGTTTGTCCACTGGTACCTTATCCCTTTCATTTAGGTGTGCTTTCAGCGATGATCTATGGAGCAATGCGCAACGTACACATCGACACAGTCGTTCTACATGGTCGGGATCATCTGCTACTCTGCTCCTGGCTGCCCCAGTCCGAATGCGACTTCGGCTGAGCAGACGTCTGCACCTGGACGCATTCGGCGGCGATCGTCACTGATATCGCGTCCTTGACGCCATCCTATATCCTCGGTCGCGGGAAACGCGGTCTATCTGGTGGACTACGCTAAAATCATAGCGTAGTCTACAGATAGTTCGCGCCTCCGAGCCCACCATGAACTTCGGTAAGCGTGACATCACAATGCTTTCCAAACAGACGCGGCATTTTGCAGCGCTCCAGCGAATCGTGCGGAGAGGTTGTTCATAGTAGTCGGTCGAGATCTCTCTTTAGAGCTGTACTGATCTGAGCAGCCCGAGGACATTTATGACAACACCCCATTTGCTATAACCTCGATCGCAGCAGTCGACCACAGCATTGTCCCAGTGCCAGTATGACGCGTACTCGAATGTAGCTGTCGGACACACACAGTATGTTGAACAGTTCAACGTGGTCAATTATTGATCGTGACATTTCCATCATCCAGGGCAAGTTTGGAAGGCGACATACCGAGATGCGAGATGCGAGACTTGGTCTGTGTACCAAGACGCGAGCCTCGATGTCAGAGAGCTGCCCGCGAACGTACATTATCAATGGTTCTTCGATGCATCGCCAACTTGGTATATGCCTGACCTCCCCGATTCCTTACAGATTCGAAGTATTACAGTTCGGATAAACGCATATAGTCTAAGTACCTCAGTGTCGAAATATGTGTCATATAGTACTGTGAGTGGTCACTAGCCGATCTGTGTTGTAGGAACGTCACTCACGTATACATCTGCGTGTTCTCCCGTATTCAAGCAGCCCATCGCAAGACCTCTGCGGCTACGCGGTTTGAGTAAGATACCGTAGCCAATTCCTCTCAGGATCGAAGGCCGCGAATGAAAGTACAAGGTGGCACGACACATAGAGGGCACTCTGCGGGATCGACTGGAGTGGCTGTTTTGTGGTGGCTATGTGAGCCGCTATGCAGGCCGGTCGCTGTAAACGTGAGTGAACGTCAGATACAATGTCTAATCACTTAGAAGTTGAGCAGACTGTTCTTCGCTCTTGCTGGTTTGGTGTCAATCATTATTATTCTGGCGCGACATATGTCATTCACCACCGTTGTCAGAATGGCCATCATCAGGAGCGTCAGCCACAAACCTCGCTCGAAGGCAGCTTGGATCGAATACAACCGTACACCTCTACGCATCGAGGCTGTGTAGTTGATTGCTGACGCTCGGGGTCGCTCAAGGCAACTTCATATCCAGAGCAGACGGGAGCCTCAGTGTGGCGAGGATTGAAATGACGAGAGGGCCCCCGCGCGATGTGACACGGTCACGCGACGTGTGGCCTCAGGACGCGCTGGATTTCGCGCGCCACATTCAGACCCAGTCCCCTGGTGGCCCGCCCTTAATAAGCCCTCCGTACGCGTGGCTGTTCCTCACTCTCCGACCACCACTTACTATCCCTCCGAACTGCGAAGTCGCCCCCTCATACAAAGCAACAATGAACCCCGACATGACCAATGACACTTACAACGGATAGTAAGTCTTTGTGACGCTTTGACCGAGTGGCGGACCTGACTTGAACCACAACCGTGCAGTGGCCCTCAACGCTTGCACCATCCGCTTCTCCCTCGCCCTCCTATCCCCATGTACCCCACATCGGCGCAGCACTTGGTACCTCCAGCTCCCTTCACGTTCAGAGCCTATCCTCCAGATGCACGACAATACGGCGCCCTCCCGACGTCACAGCATCGCCAGTTCGATCCCCGCCCACATGTCCCCACGCCGCCCCTAGCCTTCGGAGCAGCAGCCACCGATCCGTGAGTTGATGATTGCTTGTCACGAATCTTCTGACCTGACTGGAATCGAACAGTTTCTGGAGCGGAAACCAACCGTTCACTCCGTGGCCTGCGATGCCGATGCCCCGAGCGGTGCCACTGCCCACACAGTCGTCGACTCCGGTAGCTGGCGGGTCCAGGAGAATAAGCCCTGATTATGTCCAGTAAGTCTTCGTTTTCGAGGTCTCTTGACGGTATCACGGGCCTGGCTGATGGACAACAGGTCACACCATTCACCCGCATCTTCATTACCGCCAGTCTTCACCGCACAGTCGTGGCCGCCAGTTGCCATGCCCCGTGGAGTGGCTTCCCAGGCCACGAGCCCTTCAACGTCTGTGGCCGTCGGTCCTCCCGTCCCTGTCGGCCGACCTGTCGTCGACCCAAGGTCTGGACAACGCCCAGCAAAGCGCAGGCGCGTACAACCCCAGCCAAGTGTCCCTGACGGGACAGCGCTATCCACCCCTTCTGGGCCGGCTCCCGCTTCACCGCAATATGGGACCACCAAGCCCGCCGACGATGTCTCGGCACATATGCAGGTCATCCGGGACGCGCATCCGTTTCCCTGCGGGATTGGAAGATGCACTACCATAATCACTGCAACCATGGAGGGTGTCAAGGAACACCTGAACACCGTTCACTGTGCCAGGAATGGCACGCATATCCTCGACAATCCCGACCCTCGGTTCTGCCCATGGCCGGAATGCAGGATCCATTTGAAAGATCCCGAGACGCGGCCAGACGAACAGACGCGCCTGCGTCATATACTGGAGCGCCACGGGTCCTTCGCGACGTACCGTTGCCTAGTCTGCCGCCGGGAGGTTTCGTGGGCGAACCGCAGCATGAGGAGGCATGTGGCTGACTGCCTTAAGAAGTGAGTGAACCGTTCATATTTTCGCGATACAGATGCTAATCCGTGTTCACCGTAGACTGACAGGGAAGAAGCCAGTGCCTCGCCCTAGGGCACGACAGCCCGGGTCCCCGAGTTTACGGTTCCGCAACGCTTCCTTCGCGGTGCCCACAGCAGGATGCATCGATGATGATGCTATCCTGACAGCGCATCACCGCGTCGAGAATACGGCATCCGGCCATGGGGGCAGCCCGTCTTCGTCGCCGCATGCGGCCGCAGATCAACTGCCCGACGAGAACTCGCAGGACCACATTGTCGGCTCAGCAAACGCAGTCAACCCTGCGCGGTCCACTCAATGTTGCTGGGTTTTTGTCGAGTTTGGGCCCGACGGTACGAGGAGGGAGCATGCGGCCCTCCCAGACGACGCGAGCTCCGAGCCAGAAGACCCCGAGAACGAGTCGCAGGCAGGCTACGAGCACACTTTCAACGCCCGTTCGACATCGCCTGCGGGATTCCCCGGTGCTGAGGACGACAATACTATTCTCCCTGTACCACTGGGCTCACCCGCAAGTAACGGTGCTGCAGCCCCGGCCGTCTTCGACGAGCAGTTCGACCCATTCGCGGACATCGACGATGCCGAGTTCCGTGTAGCTCTTGAGGCGTACTCCTTCCAGCTCGAACAGAACGCAGCCAATACCATCCTGGAACGTTGCGGTGAAGGCAATGTCGTCTCTCAGGATAAGCCGTCTTGCTCCTCGGACATCAACGTCGCCAACGCAGCGGTAGCCTCCGAGCCGGCTCCCACTGAACCTCCAGCTCCGAGCAAGGCGAACAAGGAGAACGTCGCACCGAGCGATGTCCCATGGGACTCAGAGTCGATTGATGCCCCGGACCCCATTGCGCACTTCCTCGACGACCTCCTTGCGTTTGACGCACCTCTTGCTGTTGACTCGAGCTGGTGGGACGGGAGTGAAGGAAGTGAGTTGTCCTTCGATGATTTCTTGCTCGGGATGGGCCTTCCGCAGCCTCCGGCCACCGACGTGACAGAGGCTCCTTCCAGTGGACCGTCGACGGTCCCTGTTATTGTGTTTTGACTCCATGGAATGGCCGTGTCCACGCTTTCGACAGAGGTGGTAAGGCATTGCCGCTATCGATTTATTCATCTCGCGTTGTATCACTGGTCGTTTTTCATCTGCTTCCTTTTGCTAGCCATGTCATCGTCTTTGTATTATTGTCACACATTCAGCCCTCCTGTAACTCTCTCATACACACCGATACCCTTGCTCTACGATACCCTCCATCTTATATACCCAAATCATTACCATCGCATTGTTAGCGTAGCTTTCTGTTTGCCGTCGTTGCTGCGCAAATGTTGACCAATGTTGTACGCTTTCCGAGTCTATGCTAGATTGCCTCTGATCGAAATGTATCCTATTTGATCTGCTTCGATCCTTGTTTGTGATGAATTTGCGACATGCACAATGACTGAGTTCAATGCAGAGTCGACACTGCGACCGCCTTCAAGCGTCAACTGAGGACCTGTAGGCTGATGCGGACCGATTTGAAGCATGCTGGACTCAGGGACAGCATTTTCAATAACGTGAGCTTACTTTCATTGAACTTAGCTACTTACACTTTCGCTATCGAAGGTGTTCGCAAGCCCTGCCACGTCCGAGCCGGATGACCGCTATACCATCGCTCTTTGGCATTCATAGTAGTCAAAAAAATTAACCACGCGCCGCTTCGCTTTTACTTCATGACCGTCACTAGCGACTACAGGTTGCGACGCGTCCAAGTGCCATTCATCACACAATGCGGCGTCAATGCCATCCACACTGGCCCGCCGGGTCTGTGGCGGCGCCGCGCCAGACTCGGACGACGCGTCTGTGGCTGAAGCTCTGAAGGATCGGGCAGCGATCTTTCATCTACGCCAGATCTTAGTCTGATCTGCGCGGGCGTCTGTGCCTCCTCGACCTCCTCGTCAGCGACTCGCTTGGTCCAAGGTTGTCTTCCGTTCCATTCTGCTGCAGACTATACCTGCTCTTCTTGCTAATTTTGAACTTCATCACTATTGGGCATGCAGTGTCAATGTGTGTGTGACGCATGTCATCTCGGCGGTCCGAGTCGCGCGGCGCACGTACGCTATACTACTGTGTACCACCAGTCGGCCCACGACGACTGCAAGGCTAATGCGAATCTACGACGTTACTGCGACAGTTCCCGAACAATCCTATTGCGCAACAGTTGCGATATCATATCTTCTGGGCTGCCCTTGAGCACGACAGCGAGGTGACGGATACGAGAGTAGTCTCGTCGAACAAAGAGCCACTGAACGGCCTCTCGTGCTTAGCACAATACATGGCATCTCGGCGCATAACAATACAACCTGCTCTGGACAACGATTCGTATGCCTCATGGGTTGCTTTGACCATTCTACCGGCATTGTCCTCCTGACTTTGTCCACAGGATCGCTTGCGCTTGCATGCAGGCTGCCTGAGGGTATAAAAACCCCTTCCTCCGTCTCTTCGCCCACATTGAAACCACCCTCGCCACTTAGTGCCGCCCGACATGTCGGTCTATCTACCCCCAAGTCGCTACTCGGTGCAATGTCCTGCTCCCTCTTCTGCACTGTGCCGTAGTCTGTATACGTTACCATTCCTTCTAACCAACGCATACATCCAAGCTTGGCTCTTGGCAGGGCTAAGTAAAGGAGTTGGACAACAAAACGGTGAGTTGCTTAGTTCTTTCGCCCAGGGGCCGGTCTGACCGGATCTCAACAGCTTCTGGAATGGAAGCGAAGCCACGGTGCCATGGGCCTCAGCACCGATGGCAGAACAGACACCGCCAATGAGAGTGTCGACGTCCGCGGCCCATCGGACCACCGTTGTGGATCTGTTCTATAGCCAGTACGTCTTCGAAACTTCACCTGAGTTTGGTAGCCACAGCCTACTAATCAAAGGTCACTAGGGCCCGCGGGGAGATCGACGTATCCCCAGCTCCGAGGGCGCCCCGCTAAACGCAGGCGTCTGAACGTTGTGGGCGACGCGGGCGCGGGTCCATCGAACAGTGCAGCGTCCGCCGCCTCGACGCCGGGCCCGAGCGCCGCGGTCCCCGAAGAGGAGATCCAACGGAACATGGTGCTCGTCGGGCCCATGGCGAAGACCTTCACCTGTAACATTGGCGTATGCAGAGCCCAGGTGGCCCCAACGAACGAGGCACTCCGGGAGCACCTTGAGGCGGTCCATCCGGACCCCTGCGGAAACATCCTGGACCGCAGTGGGCCCGGTTTCTGCCCGTGGAACGGGTGCGGGGGCATCCAGATCAGGTCTACGAAGGAGCGGAATAAGAGCGGGGCGCGGACGATGAAGCTTCGGCATATCCTGGGGCTGCACGGGGCCCTGCGAGCCGACTATCGCTGTCTCGTGTGCAGCGAGGAGAGTCGGTTGGAAACAAAAAGGGGCATGGAGAAGCATGTGAGGGCATGCCTAAAAAAGTGCGTGTCCGGACGACATGGTTCGGTACGAGACTAATCTTACTATTTCGTTGCAACGTCGCCAGGTCACGCCGGGCAGCGCGTAAGACTACTGCCGCGGCGACCCCCGTAGAGCTTCTCGAGACGGATGATATCAACACGTTTGGCTTGACAGCCGGCACATCAACCAACGACGGCGGCAGTCCGGTCTCACCGCAAGGCGTCGCTATGATTCGGAGCCAGCGCAAGAGCGCACGCAGTTATACCTCAACCTCGACTGCTGCTAGCGTCAACGGATGCCTGGCGTATTTCGTCGGCTTCTCGCCCGCTGGCGCGAGGAAGGAGTACACACCATTCGAAGACGACGCTGCAACTGAGGACAGTGAAGACCCGCCGGCAGCCTGGCAGCCGGCTGTGTATAAAGACCTCGACCTGCGACGGCATCGTCTATTGACGAGGAGTCCCCTCCGCAGACGGACGTCGATGCTGCCGAGCTGACCATGGCGTTCGACACGTAACTCCGCCAACAGAATATACGCAGGCGCGTTCTTCGCTCCGTTTCTTCTTTCACAAGCCAGCTGACGGTCAGCTCGTGCCCGGACAGACTCAGTATCAGTACCAAGACGGGAGGTATGGCTACCCAGTTCTGGGCGCGATCCGCTTTTCACAGCTCTATCTGGACTCCATATATCCCATTGCACAGATGTGCAGTGGCTTCCTGCCACACGCAGGTCAGGAGGAACCGGAGCTCGGCTATCGGCGGGACGGGCCCTGTGCTTCGCGCAACCGCCGGTGTCCACGGCTTTCGTAGGAAATCAACAAACGTGTGGCTGCCTACGCGGGATAATGCTGAGACACCCGCCTCGCTCACTACCTTAGATGGGTTCACAGGTGGCGTGCAGGACTTCGTGCATGTGCGTTTCTCGCTGCACCCATGCCCTCTCATCGGGTGACTCATCGAATTTGTACCTGCGCAGATGAGGGAATTCGCTTTGGCCCGCCGAAGACAGCACACATGACGACGCGCTGGGACAGCGTATACACCATCGTACGTGCAGTGCCTCTGCGCGCGTATATGCACGTAGGCTCTGCACACTGGGATGCCGCGCAAGCCCGCGAGCGACACACGACGTGCGAGAACTCACCTTCCTTGCCACGACTCGAAAATCCACACCTCTGACGCAAACACCTTGAGCGGTACTAGTCGTGCTGTCGTGGTGTCTCTCAAAGACAGAGACATGACATCACTGGCCTGTCTGCTCAATGCTCAAGACAATTCCAGGACGAAGAGGGCGAGCTATCCGACGAGGAAACTCGGTACACCGCACCTCTAGGACGGATAGTATCCCTGACCGACCTACACGATCAGCACGCCGTAGCCTCCGGCTGAAGCGGAGACACGAAGCCTTGCTGCAACGGTGTCTAAGTGATCCGTGCAAAATCTCAAGAATCCACCTGGTCAACGCACCGAGATTGGCGTCCGAGACCATCGCCTTCCCCATCCACGCACTATCCTCGTTGTAGGACCCGGCCCGCGTGCCTTTGCTATCATCGAGACGACCGCCCGGCCCGTGGCACCCCACACTTCCGCTGTATCTACTTTGCAACCGTTGACGTCAAGACACGCCAGTAGAGCTTACCATCACCACAGCCTTCCTCATGGCGTGCGACGCGCTAGCCTCATCCTCGAATTCCCTCCATGCGAACGAGCGAACGCGACCGGATGGCGCACGCCTGGTCTCGTGTCTCGACCTCTACCCCGAGTACAATGCACACCTGTTTAGGCTGTATGAGGGCCAATCCGGTGTGGCGACATGCCTTACCGTCATAGAGGTCTACAGCGCGTTTCATCCTCGAATCGCACTGTGGATGTCGGCCTGACACATCGGCCTGTCTCGTTTGTCGACCTCTCGAATCCCGACGCCGCCTCTCCTAGCTTGAAGAGCATAAACATACCGTCGGCGTTCGCACTTTTGTCCTCTCGTTGGTACATACGCCCTACATTACCTCCTACGCTGGGTTGTGCATTTGCATCGCAGACTACAGGTCGTCGCAATCCTCGCGCCGCAGACGATGGTCGACGTCCGCTCTGGCTTTATCAGTGCCCAGAATCCCTACGGAAAGGTTCACAATTCACGCTCTTCGTATGTGCGCATGCATGTCGACTCGGCTTCTTTGAAGGGGACGTCCTGCTCCTCACACAGATGCCGAACTCGAGGCAGGCGTCGCCCCGTTCAAGGACGACTCGTCGATTGCTGCCAATGCTTTCTCGAGGCTCGTCCGACTGAAGCTTGGTCTCCGCAGGGGGTGATCTACTCAGTGCTGAATGGCGTATCCACTACTGTATCTGGAAAGCTTCGAAGCGACCATTCATACCACCGCAGGAGTCGGCGAGGGTACGTGGATATCTCTGTCCGCGCCGATACTGCAGTGTCGGCCGTGCATTCAAGCACAGATTACCAGTCATGGAATTCCTTTCAATCCAACGATACGACATCTGCGAGAAAATGTCACTGTATGCGCGACTTGCAGAAGGGGTGCGTCGGTCACAATCGCCCTCCAAATCCACGATCAATGTTATGAACCAAAGCTCAATCCGATTAGCACCCTCTTACAATACTGAATATTGTATCATACAAACGCGCGCGTTCCTCCATCCATCCAGCATCCAATGCAAACACAAGTCCAGTACGCCCGCCGGCGGGCCCTCAGCCTATGTTCTTGTACGCATGCTCGCCCGGCGTGCTCGTCGCCTCGCCCTCGGGCGCGACGCTCGATGCCTGCTCGTACCGCCCGCGCTCCGTCGGGTGCGCGGTGTCCCCGACGCTGGGCGGCTGCGCAGTCCGCTGGTTGCTGTTGCTCTTCGGGAGGTCCGGGCGCCCTCCGTCGCCGCTCTGCACGTCCGCGTCTGGCTTGCTCGCCACCCCGAACTGACCCTGCAATAGGAGCGTGAGTATATGCGAATGCGCGTGTGGGGCGGAGGGGACTGGGACGCACGCCGTCGTCATCCTGCGCCTGCTCCCGCCGCTTGAGCTCGCCCGTGCGCAGGTCGTGCCCGTGCTGCGCGACGTCGGGCTTGCGGAGGACCTTGCCCTTCAGTTCGTCTTTGTAGCCTGCGAGCTTGTCGCCGGTGGTCTGTGTTCCCGCGCGTCGTGTTAGCGTTCGCATGGAGTGTTCTGGGTGTAGAACTTACGACGCCGCGCCCGTATTCGGGGCCGAGCCCCACTGCGCCGGCGTGCAGCTGCTCGGGGTACTCGCTCTCGCCATTCTGGCTATTCTGGCTATTCTGGCTGTTCTGGGTGACGTCGTCGCGGCCGTCGCGGCTCGCGGTCGGGGCTGGGGAGTTTACGGACGGGGACATGTTTCGGGTCCTGGTTTGAGTTCGTGAAGTGTCGTGAAAGTGGTATGTATGCGAGGTGGTGAAGCCGCAAAGTAGTTAGGAAGTGGTGGTGAGCATATTGGCCATAGCGCTGCTTTATACTGTAGGCGTACAGGTGCGTGGAGAATGACGCAGCGGGAGCATGAAGCAACTCTATTCTTGACAGCCTCTGGAGCGACACGCGTGACGTCAGCTGAACGCGCCTGTGGCGCAGACTCTATGCACGCGTAGGCGCGCCCATTGCAGGCCCGAGTCGTCGTGTCTCTACGTAGTCATGTACTGTATGCTAGCTCATAGAGTGTACATCAACGCAGCAGCTTTATAGGCACGCGTTCCTTTTCTGAAAGCCTGTACATACTGGTACTCGCTATCAGGCATCCAAGGCCAGGTCATTTCGCCGGAGCGCCATCGCTGAAGTCGTACATTTGGCTCGCTCTTCCAGAACCTGGTACGATTCGAGCCCCGGCCGTATGTATACCAGACGACAGGTGTTTGATGTTATGCAAATAGCTGTCAGGCTTTCAAGGCCGGAAGGGGAGTCAACGTTCGGACGTCACGCGTCACGGGTGCTCCTCCCTGTCAAACGTTCGCTTGTCTTGCACATTGATGTCAACGCGTCACCTTCCGGTTCAGATCGTCTACCTTGATTCGCCGTCTCCCTAATGCATTTTCCTTTCTAGGACGCGTCGCTCGCGCGGTGTGTACTTATAGTGGGCCTAGTCGCCTGTCGCTATTGACTCTTTCCCGCTCGACGAGTCGCTCGCGTCTCCAGTACTCAGTACCAGTACTCAGTCGGCAAAAATTTGCCTGCGCACCCTCGGACAATCGGGCTGGGTTTGTCAACCGCCTCAAGCCTCATCCCAAGCCTTTCGTCCACTACTCAATCTGTCGCGGTTAATGTTCCTTATGTCCTCGGGTCGCATCTCGCGCCCACCACGTCGTCGACGTGGAGTCTTGAGCCGCTGGGCAAATCACTCATCCTATGTACGGCTTCAGACACCTCATCTATGGAGTATATGCTGCAACTTACATGGCATCATATCCAGCTGACAACGACCTTAGTAGCAGATGGCTCACGACGTCGAATCACCTTCCATGCACACCAATATTGGACGCGGTGCGCGCAGACCAGCCTAATGCATCTGTCGAATGACGACTTCGTCGATTGCAGAGTGCTTCCCTAGCGCGACCAGTCTCCTCCGCACTCTCACCTTCCAGTCACTTACCCTCACGCGCTACCACACGGAATCGCAGTTGCAATCACAATCGGGAACGAGTGCCAGGCGTTTTGCATTCGGTACGAAAGTCCAAAGGGTACGTAAGCGCTACAGCAAGGAGTAAGATAAATAGAGCGTGGGGCAGGGCGTGACGACGAGATGGGTGCGCTCGCGTATGTACAGCAGGTGCGTAACACACAGCACCTCGTCCCGCAGTTCGGCAGTCCTCAAGTCCATCTGCCTGAAGGGCGCATGCCGACGGGCGCGAGTAGAAGGAGACGCGCTCATGCCTGGCCATAGGAGTGGGCGGCGTCGCTGTACGGGTAGGGCGCTTTGGACTGCATGAGGCCCTGGTTGACGTCGGTCGAGGTGAGCTTGTACGGGCCCTGCCAGAAGTCGGACTCGTCCTCGAGCTGCTCGACGTACCGCCGGATGACCACCACGATATCTGCGCCTGCATCAGCAACCCCCACAACTCGCACAGAAACGGAGACTCACAGAGGTGGACGAGGATCTCGACGGCGACGATGACGGTGGCGACGATCTTGCCCGCTGTGCTGACGTGCGTGTCGCAGTCGTCGATCTTGACGGCGCCGTTCTCGTTGACGATGCAGGAGGTGGTGATGTTCTTCTCGGAGTAGAGGGTGTAGAGGAAGAGGGCGGCGGAGACGAGGGAGCCGATGAAGAGGAAGATGGACATGAAGGAGTACGACTTGACGAACCGCCGGTTGCGCGTGATGGAGCCGATGAACCTGCGTGCGGCCGCGTCAGCACGCAGGGTGGAGTCGAGGCGAGAAGGGAGACTCACCCGAAGAAGGACGTCAGGGCCATGAGCGTGAAGATCGAGCCTACGACGATGAGGATGATCTCGGTCCGCTTGGGGACGTTGGTGTAGCCATCCGCCTTCGTGAGGATCACTGTGCGAGCGGTGAGTGGAATATCCACAAGCCACAAATGATAGGAACGTACGGTGAACACCAAACCAGGCTATTGCAGCGAGGAAGCCCGCGGAGAGGAATGAGAGGAGGGAGAAGAGGAAGACACCCGCGCGGACGGGAATGCAGCAGCAGAAGTGGCGGGACATGGCGAGTTCAGGTGCGTGCGTCACTCGATGGTCGTTTCACTCAGGCTCGTCGAAAGGCAGAAAGTCGGAAACTGGGTAAAGTCGGGCGCGCGTACAATGACCTGGAATGAAGAAAGTCTTTGCGAAATGCGCCCCGAGGAAAACGTGCAGTCAGGGGAGAAAGGAGAAAGGGAGAACGGGTGGGGAACACGAGATGGCTGGCAGGCATGACGAGGTATGTTATATAGACTCGCGTGTGGTCGCGCGGTGATCATGGCAGTGCAGCAAGCGGTGCGCTCAACAGGAGGAGGCGCACAGGCGCTGGCCGCAAACCCGATCGGGCGGGCTCACCTCCTGCTCCTCCAAAATTGGCAGTCCATCAATTCCTCGGTACGTACGGCGCTGCGCAGCCTCCGCTCTGCTGCGCCTCCCGCTGTTTTCCTCCAGTCCACCAGGCTGCAATGCACTCATTGCACACTGCATATCGGTGGTACGCGCCCTTTGCTCGACGGCTGGCGACCACGATGCACTAATAGTACGCATCCCACAGGCCCTCAAGCGTCGGGAAGGCATCACCAGCCTTGTTTCGAAAGCTTCCCCAGCGAGCCGTGCGCGCCCGGATCGCCATATCAACCGACTCGGGCTGAACTGGTGTCGACCGACCGTACTGGACGGAACTCAAGTGCGCGACGAACTGTATCCGAGGAGTACCCGAGGGCGGTGCGGGACGTGCGCGATACAAAGCTGTCTGATTCTGTGATATCGCTCATTCTTGGGCGCGCGCGCGCAGTCTGGAGGCGATGATCCTTTGGTTGTAATCCTTCATCGCTTTGGGAATGTGCTGGTTCGTGTCAAGCGGGGCGGCATGGTCGCATTCAGGTTCACCGCGCAATGCGGTACTTATGCTAGGTACTGGTATGTTAAGGCTCTCGGCGAGCGTTACAGTGAGGTGATGTCTCATTCTCGCAGCTCATCTGACCGAATCTGACTTCACTGCCCCCCTAGGCCAGAGGAATGCGCTGCTCTCGAGTCTCAGCGCAGGTGGATGGATGTCTCAATGCTGGCGCCACAGAGGCGGCTGTGTCTCACACTAGCTCATCGACTCATCTGGTGAGTTGTGCGGTTTTCCCACCAATAGCACGGGCGCTGTTGTAGTGCACAGGACTGTGCACTACCGCAGCGGCATCCTACCAGGAGCCAGGGTCGAACGTTCTTCGATGTTGGGCGCCATGTACAGGACGTCCTTCGGAACGTTGCGTCGCTCCTTCCCTTCGTCCCCATCTCCTCGCGTCTCTCCGCACCCACACTCTTCGCACCCACGTCCGCCGCGTCTTCTTGTCCTTCCTTCGTCGCAACGTCTTGCAAGCCCACAGCTAACTTACGACAGACCTCCGTGGCCCTTGGCTACGGATCCACCGAGCATCGGCCACCGACTGCCGAGCACGGACCACGCCCGTCCATTACCTCTCACACTACACTCACCATCTGTCAACCACGCCCATCTACCATCCACCTACCGGTCACCGATCACCATCCACCAGTCACGCCAGAGGTCTACACTCGCCCCGCGAGATGCCGAAGCCCTCATCCGCCTTCCACTGCGCAGGAACGCGACTCGCCGTGCGAGACTCGTCGAGCCGTCGTCCGTTCATCCTCGTGATGGCGCTGAAGACGGTCCTCGAGACGACCCTGAAGATGCTCCTAGGGACGACCCTGAAGTTTCTCTAGAGACGACTCGGAAGATGTCGAGGTGAATTGGAAGATGGTCTTCAAAACCACTCCGGAGATGGTCCTGTAGACAACGCTGAAGACGACTCTCGAGATGACTCGGAGTTTCGTCGTCAGATCAACTTTGAAGATGATCTGATCCTCGAGACGAGACGACACCGAAGATTGCGCGCGGTCTTGGGCCTTCGCCCTTGAAACGAGCTGAAGATGGTTCGCCGAGTTGACGACTCTGAGGACGGTACTCGAGCCGACTCCGAAGATGTATGTGAGTCGATCGAACCGATCCTGAGGGTCGCCCGCGAGGTAACCTCTGCATGATGCTTAAAACGACCTAGAAGACCGTCCTCGTGATGGCTCTGAAGACAGCCCTTGGCCTCGAGACGATGGTCCTCGACTACTCAAACGATCGGCCTCGAGGCGACCCCGAGGATTGCCTCGCGCCTCGAGCCGACTGCATAGTAGTCTGCGGGGACTTGATGCGACGCGCAAGGTCCACATCGAGACGACATTGAAGAAGGCATTCAGTCTCGAATATGAATTCAACATGGCCTTCAGGTTCGAGGATGACTCGGTCTCTAGACAAAGCCAAAGAATGCGTTTGAGACGACTATGAAGCTCGTCCTGACGACCATAAAGACCGGCCTCGGCTCCGAGGGAGCTTTGAGGACGCGCGCTCGGGACGGTAAGGCTGCATTTGAAGTCACGCTGCAGCTGTATCGAGTCCTGGGTCCGGGTCGGGATAGGGTTGAAGCGCGAGCAGTCCTCGTCTCTCGTCCACTGGCTTGCGAGTCGTCTCACACTCTTCTGTGAACAGACCGTCTTGAGCTTTGCTAGCAAGCTTCTGGATGGACTGACAGATGACCCGCGGTAGGCTAGGACGCCCGGACGAGATCGAATAGGGGCATGCGTGTGGTGGACAAGCATTTCCGCGTCGAGTCACCCAGGGAATACTCGTGTCGTCTTCGTAGTTATGTGACCAGGCCTAGGTCAGTCTTATTATTCACATCCTGTGCGTGTATGTGCATGTGAGTTCTCGTGCAGGTCGCCAAGCTCTGGCAGAAAGTAGCTTGTCTCCGCTACAGTGTCCTTGGTATTCGTAGCTCGAAGAGCCCAGTGAGATATTATGTTCTGATACCATGATGTCGGAAACAGTGCTGACATACCTGTTGAAATGTTCAATGCTCCCTGCATATGTTTTGTGATGGCTTCTCATGGGGAATCACAAAAAGGTAACTGCTCTGTACAGGATTCATCATTCCAAACAATCTAACAAGGTGTTATACACAAGAACAAGGACAACAGACAAGGTGGAGTACATAGGTGTCATCAGCTACTGTACAACAGATGTGGCATTTGTACATACCAGCCAAATGAAGTGCTATCTGTAGTAGTACACAAGAAAAAAACCAAGGATCAACAACAATACATGATAGAGGGCATAGGGGCCAGGAACTACTGTACAACAGATACACCAACTCATCTGTACATGAAGAACACTAGTGCATCTCAACAGCCAAGATGGATGAATGGAACCCAAGCAAGGAATGAAGAATCCTTGAGGTTGTTGTACTCTGGCTTGATCCTCAGTTTTTGCATAGCATGATGAAGAGCATATGCAGCCTGGGTACTGTCCTTGGTTGCTAGCAAGTGAGAGTAGACCTCTTTGGCAACCTCAGGACCATCACAGTCATTTATGGACCACATAGTGGCAATGACACTCCTGAACCCAGCATACAGCATCCCAGCAGCTAAGTGCACTGCTTGGTTGGATAACTTTGGGTCCCCAGCAGCAGTTTGGCAAGCTGATAGGAATGCAAAGTCTGCATTTGGCAATTTCACTTGCATCAATGTGATAAGCCTCAAGTCATTATCATTCAGGATGAATGCACTGTCAGTGGGCCTTAGGGTATCCTGTGAGGCATGACAAGCAAAATGCACCCAGTTGGCTGTAGGAATCTTTGAGAGCACATTGGCAACAGAAGCTTCAGCATTCTCTAGGCTGGAGCAACTCACATCACTGTCTAGAGCCAATTGCTGGATGTGCATCCATTCCTCTTTGACATATGGAAGATTGTGAGCCCTATCATTCTCAGCCTGGCAAATACCCAATAGGTGTGGGTTATTGTTGACCTTCTTCTGCCTAGCCATGAGCAATGCTGACAGGGTGGGTGTGTAAGATGAAATGATATAGTCAGATATCTTATGGCCTGGTTCACTTTGGGAGTAGTCTCCTGCAGCATGAATTGGAAGGAATGCAAGAGGGCCACTAACACACCACCAAAAATGTGGCAATTGGCTCTGTGGTGAAATCTGTGGAAGTGCAAGTGATCAGTCAACCATCACTATATAACAGTGAGTGACAGTAGTACTTACTGAAACAGCAAGTGCTTGCAGGATTGGTAACACAACATGAGTCCAGAGGACCTTGAGAATATCATGGAATGATTGATTCTGACAATTTCTAACAGGCTTCAGAGATGCAAGCCTCTGATCTACAGTTGCATCTGCTGACCCTTGGGCAGCATGGGTGTTAGCTACATTACTCATGGATATGCAGAGGTTATCTATGATGCCCCATGTCATTGCTGTGAGAGATACATGCTTGACATCTTTGTTATCAGGCATGAGCACCAGAGCATCACATACAGATGCATGGTCACTAATCATCATAGAGAGCATGATCAGTGGGCACTGCTTGGCCACATCCAACAATCCAGTGAAGGGCATTGGCTTTAGGAAATGTTTGAAGCCAGGCAATTCTTGTGCATGCTGCAAGAGTGAGTCCCACTTTGCAGCTAACTTCCTGTGAGATTGAGCTGCTTTCTCAACTTGAATATCTCTCACTTGGACACCATGTATTGATTCCTTGTGAGACTCACATGTTCCATTTGCCTAGCAACCATCTTGAGCTCATTTGCCAGATACTCATCTGCCTTGAATAAATCATCTAAAGGAGATCTCAGCTGTAATAGCCTGTTCCACACAATTGATCTTCCCTGTTCAATCCATTCAACTGCTTGAGTAAGATTTCTCATGACAATGGCAACCATTGCAGCAGTACCAGCCACATCATCCAAGCTATATTGTGTAAGTTGAGCATATTGTCCTTGAATGGTCTGTCCTAGCCATACAGCACTAGGTAAAAGGCTGAACATCACTGTGAATGCCTGGACAACCTCAGGATATAATTCTTCTCCTTGTAGAAAAGCACATTGAGCCCAGCAAAGAGCAGACTGCACCCTTATACTTGGTGCTGCTGTATGACAGTATGTTGCTTCTCTGAAACATTGGATAGACTTTTGCACTGTTGTACCTGAAGCAGGAGATGGTAAATTCAGGGTCAGAATACCCAGAGCCATGAGCCTATGTGCCAAGTGTGCATGGTCCCTAGGTGTCAATTGGACTGCTTGCTCAACCCTTCTTAGTGCCTGGACCAGGTCTGATGGGTGGTTATTGAGTCTGAATCTCAGATAATAGGACTGGCCCAGATTGTTAAGCCAACCAGGCTTCCACATATTTATATCTGGAAAGTGATCAATCACAGTTTCTTGCAATGTGATAGCCTTAGATATATCAGAAGGATCCTGGAATGTCTTAAATCTGACACTGTATGCACCTCCAAGAGAGCAGAGCACATCATATCTTCTTGGCTCAGTGATGAAGGGGATCTGTAATGCCTTCTCTTTAGTGGATATTGCTTGGTCTATGATATGTTTCTTTTTATCATGCTCAAACTGAGTCATGTATGCAGCACCCAGATTATCCAAGTAAAGTGGCCTATCTAGATGACTGGCTGGTATTAGATCAGCAGCTTCCCGAAGGGCAAGGATAGCATGTTCAATATCTGGTTGCTCCCTTAGAAGGCGATAGCGGGCACTGTAAGCATTTCCTAAATTGTGCAAGCTGTGATATCTGTCATATGTAGATTCTGAGGCTTCCAACAGCAAGGTGATAGCCTCTTCAATGTCTGAGAGTGCATGTAACTGAAGGAACTGAGCCTGATAGGCATATGCTAGGTTGACAATAATGTCTACTCTAAGAGTTGATGATGTGCAGAGCTCAACCAATTTCTTGAACACTGGGATAGCCATCACAATATATGCTAAATCTCCCTCAAGGTTGTAGAGTTTCAAGAATATTTTACTCAGAAACCAAAGGTGAACATCATACAGAGTTGTGATGTCCAAAGTTCCTTGAAGTGCATTCACAAGTTCATTGATATTTAACCATTTGTGCTGTGGTGTAGCATCCACCATTGAGGCAAGAACAATGTCTGTCAAGCATCCAAACCTGTCTGGATACTTCACAGAGAGTGCCTTCTGACAGGCTTTGATAACTTCCAGCCCATGCATTTGATTGTGAGTACTCTCAAACAGTTCTTGATATGCCTCAGCAAGGGTTTTCCACAAAGCATAGAGATGAATATACCCTTTGGGAGCAATTGAGATGCCTTTTTCTAATGACTCAATTGCATCTTGGAGGTCAGGAAGCATGTGACTGGTCAAATAACACTGACAATATGCACCACCAAGGTTGGTCAGATAGCCAAATTCCTGTGAGGATATCTCAATGGCCTTTTTGAGTGAAGCAATGACTTTGTCTATGTCTGATAAAGTCTTTGAGTTGTCAAAACAGGACTGGTAAGAAGTAGCCAAGCTTGCCAGAACAGCTGGCCTACTTCCATCATCTATGGGAGTAGAATTCACTCCCTGCTGCTTGAAAAAACAAGACTTTTCAAGGTCAGACCTTTCATTTGACTCCTTGTATCTGAGATGGTATCCATGTCCTAAACTCATGTGACATGCAGCAGGAACCTCAGTTTGACCAAACAGGACAATGGCATCTGTGTAGAGCCTGATGCCTTTATTGAGGGTTTGAATATCCCTGGTCATCTCAAACTCCCCAATGCTACAATAGGCAGCACCACACACTGAGTGAGCTCTGGCATTGTCTGTCTGACCTATTCCAGAAGCATAGACCAGACAAGAACTACATTGTGCCCATATTGAAGCAATTGGGCTCTGCTTTAGCCAAGCAATAGCTCTTGAGGTGAAGAACTCAATATCTGAGACAAGTTGGCCTGCAACAAATGGTGCCAGGGCAGGAGAAGCAATAGATAACATGCTCAATGTGATGGTCCAGACTATTGAAGTCCTCAGAATCAACCAGAGTACTTGTGTACATTACTCACAGTTGACTTGGAAATCCATGCTTAGATGAGAAAGCTGTGGATCTTCCTCGAGGTGCTGTTTTGTTCTGCATGTTGCTTAATACATCTTTCGGTGATCAACAATGGCTGGGCCTACCTTCTCAATATCTGGCATGCTGCTACTATGGTTCCCGGGTCTGGAGTGTTCGTCATCGTTGCCGGTGGAGTAGCGCGACGAGTGAGGGTTCGGGAAGCGCAATCCGACTAACCCAGTCGCTCATATATACGAGGATCTTGTGTGGTGGTGTTTGCCTGTCAATAGCGTCAGCAGACGAGCGGAATTTCCAAGTGTCCGGACACCTGACTGCACGCGGCGAGACCCCAATGATGCCGCCTGTCAAATACACATGAACTGACCGACAGCATTGCCGCGCGAGCGGCGGCCAGTCGTGCGTTCCACCAACGCAACACAGTCTGTGCGCGAACGCATTCCGGACGCTGCTACGAAAGACAAGCACGAAGCTCGGTTACTGCACGGCACGCAGTCGTAAGAACGAGCGCGGGCTGGGAACGAGCTCGACGGTGCGCGGATAGACGGGGATGGCTTCGACATCAAGAACCTTACCTTCCAAGCGCCGTCACGGTGGTTCAGCGTCAAGAATCGGACCCCGCCCATTGTACACCGACAGGTCGTAGTTTGCACCGCGAATGACGGGTGTACCGAAGATGCTCCTGCGCACCAGCATGTCACTGAAATCATCTGAACGCCGACTGCAGTCAACAATGGATGACCAAGAGTCGGTAAGAGCACGGCGTACATATCCATCGATGCTGCGTTGCCGGCGCGCGATCTGGCCGCAGGACAGCTGTCGTGTGGTTCAAACCGTGCTGTGCGCCATGACCGGCGGTTCCGATTGGGCGAGTAATCGCACGTGTGGCGCCGACTAGACAGAAGCTAAGACACACGACAGCCTGGCCAAGGCAGCTGTCGCTGCGGCGTATCGTCCAATCGAATTCGAAGACGACTCACAGCAGTCTTCGTCGAGCGTCAGACGTCGTGGTCGGACAACAAAGGCTTCCTGCCTGGTACTTTGACATTCGTCGGGAGATGCAGCAAGACCAGGGGTAGTCTCAGTTCTGGTCGCTGAGCACGTATTTGCCACGCATACAGTGCATGAAACCTGTTGTAGTGTTGAGTGTCAGGCTAATATATAGAGGGGCATTGGTCTACCGCGTGTAGAATGGCGCACCGCCAAAATACATCGTTAGCAACACCGCGGTAGACGGAACGCTTTCGACGATCTGTAAGACAACGATTTCAGCAGATTTGAGGCAAGGATGCTTAGCGCAAGGACGTCGCCCGGGTAGTTTAACTCTTCAGTCATTGGACTAGGCACTAGGAGGCCGTGCCGCCGCGACTCGCCCGTTCCTCAGCGCCGACCTCTTTCCCGACATTCCCGTACTACCACGAAAGATCACCATTGCCTCCTAATCGGTCGGCGAAATCGCGCCGCTCGTCCGCTGCAGCTGGTCCCTTCCTCCCGCTTCCTTCGCGCTGCATATCGACATTGAGTGGTGTCCTAGGTCGTCATCTAGCGGCCGGTGCGGCGTATACGCTCGACCCTTGGCGATTGCTGGAGACGCCACACGAATATGTGAACATACGCCCCCATCGGAGAGGTGATCTCAACATGGCACCTGCATACGTGCATAGCCGTGTTAGTAACAACATGCTGCGAAGCGAGGAGGAACCATCCATCGCGTGTCCAGTACGAGGGCTACGCAGCACGATGTGTTCTACTTGCCCGGTGAGCGAAAGACACCGACGGCGCGCGATGAATCAGGTGGCCCGGTTGGTGCAGTAACATCGTAGCACCGCCTGTAAGCATGATGCGTTTCTGTCCGCCGGCGCCCCATTGAGAACTTCACACAGGATGGGTGAGCTACCGTATACCCGCGTAACGTGGCGCGCCCGAGATGGTTCAAACTCGCGATTGGGCCTTGCTCGCAACGGAGACGTTCTCCAGGCATAGTACTACTATATGCGCGGTAAGCTAGGCCGAACACGACTGTACGAGGTTGACTGTCGTTGCCACGTACCACACGCCGCCCTTCGATATGGATTTTACTGATATGCGTCTCACATTGCGCAACGTCTTTCGTACTTCATCGCTGGGAATCTTGCGTATTGAGTGCGAGGGTGGCAAGGCGAGAACGGAATGAGAGACGGTTCAAGGCAAACCGCCACGACGCGCTTCCGGAGGCACGTGTTCAACGCGGTTGTGGCTGCGCTCCTCTGCCACTTGTGTCCGTGTGTCCGACACGA
This sequence comes from Fomitopsis serialis, assembly GCF_022376445.1. NCBI lineage: Eukaryota > Fungi > Basidiomycota > Agaricomycetes > Polyporales > Fomitopsidaceae > Fomitopsis > Fomitopsis serialis. Next base: position 318,376 of record NW_025954994.1, on the reverse strand, counting down.
GCGACGAGATTCAAACTGCTGAACGACACCCTCTTCTGTGCAGAGGACTCACTGATGTTTCTGCTCAGACCCGTTTTGACTGCAAACATTTTGCTGCCCCGCTGAACAGGCTTCGTCCCCATCCCAACCCGTCTCCGAGTCCCTCGAGCTAGCATGCCATGCCTAGCCGATACCGAGCGACATGATATGTATGATTGCTAACCGCCTAAATCCTCGCTCTCTCCGCCCCCTGTGTACTGCAGTACCGGTATGTACACCACTGATAATCAGGCTCGCTATAACTAGGTAGCTTCAACTTGCTTCTGTCTGCGACTTGGGGCCTCTCCGCCTCCTAGGATCGTACGGTGCGTGTCAGCAATCCGGATTCTACATCCTTCTGCAGAAACTGAGCTGCATTTGCGATATGCTATGAGCCCGTCGAGGCCGCGTCGTAGTGGCATCTACTCGTGCGCACTTCCCCAATCAAGCAGCAGCCTGCCTTACGTACGCTTCCCGCTTTCACTGCAAACAGCATCATCTCCTCTACATCGACCACGGTACACATTCACCTCTCTCAGGCTACGACCGACCTGCCCCGTTCGCAATCTCCGCGCCTACACTGCAGCGGAAGTCAACCTACGCCCAAGAGCACACCCCACCCTCCCCGAATGGCCGACCGTCCGCTCCGAACTTGAACACGGCCTCATCGATCGCGAAAGAGAGCCCTCGAACCGACTCATATCCATATAGTCCTCACACTCCACACTCCTCCGAGTCCGAGTCCGAGTCCGAGTCCGAGTCCGCAAAGAACGGCCCTCCGAATCCAAAAGCCACCCAGCGTCGCCGACCGCCCAAGTCTCCCGCGCCCGTCCCAGGCCCAGCGGGCCCCTCGCCCGGACAGCGACCCGGACAGGGCCGGTCCTCGTCCCCCATCTCCGCCGCGCCCCCGCCGCATCCACCCTTCGTCGCGCCTTCGCCTCCCTCCGTCATCCGCCCGTCACCCCAGCCACCCTCCGCCCCGTCGTCCACCCTCCCAGACGACTCGGCCCCAGAACTCCCCACGTCCAGCACCCCACGTCCGTCCAAGACCCCATCCCCATCCCCATCCCCAACACCGAGCTTCCCATGTCTCGACATCCCGAGCTACTACGACCACACCACACCACACCACAGGCCCGCATACGGAACTGAGACAGGGACCGAGACAGGGACCGACACGCAGGACAAGGACCCGGATGCACGCACGCATGCACTCGCGCCTGAGGGACGGGGGGCGGGGTCGGCTTCGCTACCGCCGCTTTGCTCTGGGGCCGCAGGGTCCCCTACTAAGTAATAGTACCTTGACGTACATGTGTGCGTTCTCTCACCGAAGACCGGCCAACCGGATGAATAGAGTCAGTGCATGTACATACGCCTCGTCGCATCGAGTTCGACGCACATGTGTATACCACTCATGCGGCTCCAAAAGGCACCTCTCATTCATCACGTCCAGAATCCGAGCGACGCCCAATACGTAGCTATCATCGTACCCATTCAATCTCCATCATATAACCCTACGACAAGCGTCCTGTACACGACAACGCTTGTCCTTGTCCACAACATCCCAACGCCCAACATTAAAACCTCCGACAAACAAACAACCAAAGCGTTCTACAGCGACAGTATATGCTATAACCGACGGCGAGGACGACAACGACGTCCCAGAGAACAAAAAATCAAAGGTGGAGGTAAGGTAGCCCAGAGAGTATCAAGCGCGTACAACCGCGAAAGCGAACCCAAACGAAGACGACACGGTAAAGAGCGCGACTGACAATGAACGACAGCGAACGACAGTAGTAAGAATTATCCAGGTTCCCCTTCATGGAGAGTTTTGTTCCCCATATCCCCTTTCTTCAGAGTTGCACATCCGCCACCACATCCGCCACCAGGTCGATGAGTAAACCCTCAGAACGCTTCTGCTGTACCGCAAGAGCGCTCACGTGGACGCAACCGTCTCCACTGCTGTTCACGACCCAGCCCGCGCCGCAACTGCTCACGGCGCACCGTCCCGCAACACACGAGACCCCGGCGACGCCGGAGATGGACGAGCAGTCTACGCCAGTAGCTTTCGCTATGCCTACGCCAGGCGCGGAGACAGCGGCACCACCGGTAACGGACAGGAACGGGTTCGGAACCGTGCATCCACCGCCTGAATGAACCCAGTCAATATCAGCAAGGATTATCAGAAAAGACGACTCTTACAGCTCTCAAGTGTCTTGTTCACGTTGAGACACTCAAACCCGAGGGGCGATCCGCCATAGACGCCACATACCTGTCGAGCAATGAGCCTTCCCAGTATGTGGACGTATTCTTAGACTCACGATCTCATCTCTACCGCACGTCGCCTGTGCAGCAGCGAGCGTCCGGGCGACGCCGGTGTCACTCGAGGGCGGTTTCCGATAGCATCACGCTTCCAGGGAGTTGACGAACCGCACCCTGACGAACAAGTGAGGTTCTGCCTTTGGTTGACTATATGCGCGCATACCTTCGGGAAGAGCCGCAGACACCGTTGCATTCCTTCCAGGTGCGGGGCACACGCACTGGTCGCCCTGCTTGACATATGGCGGCTTGCAGTTCCATCCGCAGAGATGCTCGAGCCGCAGGTGGGAGCGCCGTGCGTATGGCGGTAGGTCAGTGCGTGCAGTGCGTGCCGTCAATCGGACCGATGTTGATCTGTGCACGTAAATCAGCATCAATAGCGCTGTCCAATCACATGTTCTCGAGCAATCATCTCTCGCGAGCACTCACCGCAGCCTCGAGAAGGAGATTCAGGTCTCCGAGACCCAGGAGCGGCACGAGCGCGTCCAAGCCGAGACCGACGTCGAGCTCGAGCGGGAGAAGCGAGAGACACAGACAGATGTCGAGGCCGAGCAGAATGCCGAGCACGTCCGCAGTAAGCTCGAGGGCGAGATCAACGGCAGCGAGCTGAAGTGCGGAGCCAGTGAGGTGCCCGCAGGTGTCCTCGGACGAACGCAGGACATGGGCCTGCTTGAGCGCGCGGGCGCCCGGGAGGGGCCTCGGCGGCGGCGGGGCGTTGCGCGGGTGGGCGAAGGCTGTGATGCCCGTGCCGAGGAAGAGGAGGAACGCGGAGAGGATGCGCATCTTGGACTTGGCTAGACCGGTGTGGGGAGTCCGCGAGAGTAAGGACTGACTGTGTCGAGGACACGAGGAGGGGATGGAGGAGAGGAAGGAGGGATGCGGCCGACTCGACGCGCCCCTGCTCTTTATATCCAGAGCCTGTGCGGCGGCGGGAGCTCGGAAACGTCGAGAACGCAGGGCTGCTTCTGCGATCGCTCAGGATGTGCCGAGAAAAGGCGGCTCTCGTTCGTACACAGCTTCCGTATCAGGTAAGGGTCCTGCCTGTTCGGGTCGTGCTAGATGACGGCACGTCACCAAGGCCAGCGCCGGCCAATGGAGGCCCAACAGTTGACGTGCCTGGCGCTCGCGGGCGTCGACGCTGCTGGCATCCCAAATCGAAGCAGTCGGCCAAGTCAAATCGGAAGCGAATTCAGCAAAAAACGACGGGGACCTGCCTGGCGCCGCCTCCTGGCCCTGGTCTCGCTATGGCTGGCTGGCGGCGAGGAAAATCCACCCGCTTCTCTTCGGTGATTGCGGCGCATCTGCACACCATGGACGAGATGAGATAGACGGAAAGTACGCTGCCATTCTGGTGGACGGATGAGGGCGAGCGGTCTACATGTCAGAGTCAACGGCAATGGAAATTCGAACACTGATCTCCGTCCTCGCCGAAACAATGGCGCTTGGGCGACGGCGTTCCAGAAGCGGCACGGAATCTGTTGTAGCCAGCTCTCGAGGCGGGGCCCGCAGAAATGGCGCAGATGAAGGGCACGAAGCTTCACGTCGACGCAGCCTAGAGCCTACGCATACGTGAATCTCAGAGTGCCGCAGACGAATAGAGGATGACTTACACACCTGCAGCTGAGGAAGGCGGGTGTCGGCACACCTCCGTATACGAATGAGGACCCGGGTGAGCGGTAAATTCCAACTCACTAGGGAGGTCCCATCAACATCAAACGGCGTCCCGAATATTGAAAAAGGGATAAATACCAACGTCAGCCAAACGCCAGCTGCACGCTTCTTGGGCAGCTCTAAAGCCGAGTAGCATCCCCACCATCAGCCCTGCACATACCGCATGTCTACTGAATGATGAACAGTGTGAGGCTAGGCGCGTGCACGACCGATGTCTCGGACTTACACACGGTTACATACTGCATCTGGGTCATCGAGCGCACGACGGTCCAGCTCGAAGAGGACCCCGCTCGATCCAGGTCATCACACTACGGATGCGCGAAAAGCGGACATTTGAGCTGACAGAGTGGCCGCGTCCGCACTGGCAGCTCTCCGGGCCACTCCGATGTGTGATGATGCGAGTAGGCTTTAGAAAGTCCTCAGGAAGCCTTCAGTCACGGTGGTTGACCGTGGCGGTAGGACATGACAGATCCCAACTTGAAGGTCGACGATATCAGAAAGTAGCTGATCATTTCTGACAGTGACACTGCGGGGAGATCGAAAGCCGGTAGCCAAGGATGGAGATGTGCTGCTTCTTGAACCCAGTCGACCAGGAGGATCGGCCCAAAAGGCGAACGCTCACGCTCACATCCGAGTCCGTGGCGTGGATCAGCCACAACACGCGTCCGCATAAGGCAAGTCCTGTAGAAGCTCATCGGCGCTTGATCCTCCTCCTCCTCCTCCTCCTCCTCACCAAGCTATAAGCTTCAAGCTGTCTCACGTCTCAACCTCTCAGCCAGAGGTATACCATCATCACTACACGGCGCATCGGCATCACGTCAAATATCAGAGGAGGACAGGATCGAAATCGGCTACAGTGAGTATGAGACAACTACTACAACAATCCGAGTCGGAGACGGTACAACAAGCGAAAGCGCGAGGGCTACAGTAAGAGTAGATTATGACGGACGACATCAGCGCTGGTGAGATACAAAGGAGCTACAGCGAGTAACAGAGGAAGTGCAACAAGTACAACAACGGGATGGCAGGGTGTAATGCAGTCGAGTAGAGGGGTATCAAGTGTGAGGGTATCAAGAAGGCGTGGGTATCTAGAATGCGGGTATCAAGAGCGTGAGGGTATCGTGGAGCAAGGGTATAAGTGCGCAGACGGCGCGAGAGAATAGCAATGCTGAACAACAGTGCGGAGTAGACGCCGCAGGTAAGCACGAGAGCGAGCAGGAATAAGCACGAAAACGAACACAAACCAGCACGAAAGCGAACACAAATAACAAATAAAAAGATACACGCGCGCAGATCAAGCGCACCAGGGAGATCCAAAACACCACAGGAGACCACCGCAGCCGCCTTGTCGACTCACGCAGGGGATCCGAACCAGGCGTCATCACAACCCCAACTGGCATCGCACGACCGCGTCCCAGGGCTCAAATTCAGGCAGCGTCGGTGCGTCCTGCCCCCAAAGCTCCTTAAAAAAGAGCGCAGCGGCATCCGCGACCGAGAGCTCCGGCTCGTCCTCCGAGTCAGGGCTGGCCGCATCGTCAGGCACTGGCACGACATGCTCCTCCTTCTCCGCCTCGAGGGCCCGCGCGCTCTGAGTCGTCGGCAGCACGAGCGCCTCGAAGTCGGCCGCTGTCCACGCGGAATCGCAGCTGTCAATGTACGAGGGGCTGGACGACCCAGCGAACCCGGCGCCGCCGACTCGGAGGTCGCGGCCGTCCTGTGGGAAGACGCCGTCAAGGCCCGCCTGCTCGCGGATGTACGCGTCGAACGCGGCGGTGACCTCCGCGGGGTCGACGTCCGGCGGGGGCGGGAAATCCTCGTCGAACGACAGTACCGCGTCGTTCGCGGGCAAGCTCGGGAATGGATGAGTGATGGAGGCGATATCCTGGGCAGCGGGTTGGACGACGGGCGACGCGGGGCTGGTGTCGGGGAAGGGCGCGTAGTCGGGGACCCCGTAGGCAGCCTGAAGCTGCCAGGCTGCCGGCGGGTCTTCACTGACTGCAGGCGCAGCGTCGCCTTCGAACGGTGTGTAATCCGTCCTTGCGCCAGTGGGCGGGTAGGAGATGAAGTCCCCGTGGTATCCGTTGACGCCAGCAGCCGTCGGGGCTACGGCTGGACTGCGTGCCCTCTTGCGCGGGATCCGAATCGTGGCGACGTCTTGCGGTGACACTGGACTGTAGCTGTCATCGGTCGATACACCAGTTGTCAAACCTGGTGTGTTCATATCATCCGACTCGAGAAGCTCTGCGGGGGTCGTGGCGGCAGTGGTCGCTGTGAAGCGAGTGTTGTCAGCGCCGGCCGTATGCGCTACCCGGCGTGATCTGGCGACGTTGCAGAAAAACAATGAGATCAGCATCCGTGTCACTACCAAATCGTACCGAGCGACACTCACTTTTTGAGGCACGCCCTCACGTGCTTCTCCATGCCCTTTTTTGTTTCCAACCGACTCTCCTTGCCGCACACGAGACAGCGATAGTCGGCTCGCAGGGCCCCGTGCAGCCCCAGGATATGTCGAATCTTCATCGTCCGCGCCCCGCTCTTATTCCGCTCCTTTGCGGACCTGATCTGGATGCCCCCGCACCCGTTCCACGGGCAGAAACCGGGCCCACTGCGGTCCAGGATGTTTCCGCAGGGGTCCGGATGGACCGCCTCAAGGTGCTCCCGGAGCGCCTCGTTTGTTGGGGCCACCTGGGCTCTGCATACGCCAATGTTGCAGGTGAAAGTCGTCGCCGTGGGCCCGACGAGCACCATGTTCCGTTGGGTCTCCTCTTCGGAGACCGCGGCGCTCGGGCCCGGCGTCGAGGCGGCGGACGCTGCACCGTTCGATGGACCCGCGCTCGCGTTGCCCGCGAAGTTCAAACGCCTGCGTTTGGCGGGGCGCTCCTGGGTGGCTAGCTGCGTAGCCGGCAGAGAGGTGGCCACGGGACGTGCGTTGGCGGCCACAGGAGCATGAAACCCCGCTTGGAGGGCCACGGGAGGCGCAGGGTAAAGCTGCGGGAGCTGCACGGGACTGAGCGCCCACGGACTCGCAGACGCGTTGATCTCCCCATGAGCCCTAGTGGTCCTTGGTTAGGCTGCAACCACTCAAACCTTATTGAAGTTGCGAAGACTTACCGACTGTAGAACGGGGACGCAGCCGTGGCCCGACCGGCTGCAGAGGTCGACGCCCGCATGGGCGTCGGTGCTGCCACTGGTGCCGGAGCCCATGGCAATATGGGTTCGCGTACGTTCCAGGAGCTGTCGAGGTCCAGTCAGTTCTGCCCTTGGGAGAAAGCGGAACGCCACTCACGTTCTCTCGCTGGGATCGACGTAGGCGCCCAGTCCATAGGCGCCGGAGACACAAAGAGCTGCGGAGCCGAGGGTGGCGTCGAGGCCACAGGGCGAGGAGGATACGGTTGGTACCGCTGTGGAGGGCCACGATGTGATCGCGTGGAAAGATGGGGTGTGGAAGCCGGCCGCCTGCAGGGGGAGTCGGGGGAACAGTGGCACTTGGGGGGTGGTCGGCGGTGGTGGAACCTCCAGTGGTTGTTGGTGCTGAAGGGCACTGGAATGGTTGTCGACGTCAAGTCTGCGACTCCGAGCTCAACAAAGCGTACAAAAGACTTACCCATAAGAGTTGGTAGCAGTGTTAGGAACATATGTCGGGTTCATGTTACGAGTTGTAGAGTGAACAGAGAGGTAATGGTTGGCTTTGTGGGGGTCCGATGTGTAGTTGAAGGGGGTAGGAGGTGGGGGTATGTGGATGAGAACAGTTACAAGCGTGGCCAGCCTATTAAGGACGCGCCACCTTCGCCACTGCGCGGCGGGGTCTGAAAAGCACAAAGAGAACGCGTCCCGAGGCCACGTACCACGTGACCGTGTTACATCGCTTCCCCCTTCAGCCTCGCGCAAAGACGCTCCCATCCGCTCTAAGAAACCCGACGATCTTGAACCATTGCAGATGTTTCAAATAGCTACATGCCTGTTACACGGCAAAAGCGTACTTTTGTGTCCAGTAGAAGCTGCATTTGAGTGGTTCAATCCGCAAGTTGAGAGCGTGTGTGACTCGGACGGACACTGACAGGCATCCTAAAGTGTCAATTATTGTGAACACAAACAACACAGTTGAGAAAACGTCTACTTACATTGGCACCAGGTGCTCGTTGCTTTTATTCGACGAACATAGCAGATATTCGTAGCGTGACAGTTGCTGCTAACTGCACAGATGATTAGTCCAGTTCCGTCGGACGGTTGTCACGTCTAACACACCGTCCCTTGCCGCCTCGCCGTCACGTACGACAGATGAATTTTGAGTGGAGTACATCGATGTGCGAGAGTACTCAGACGAAGACATGAGTGCATCCTCTGCGAAATAAAATCTGTCAGTATCTTCACTCACGACGATACCTGTATATCGTAATGCACACCAGGCATCATCCGGGCAATGTCAATCACCCTCAAATGACAATTCGTGGATCGTGTACGATATTGAAAATATATAAGAGAAGGACGGGTAAGGCCTTGACACGAGACTGTCGCAGCTATTCCGCTATCGACAGTCACGTTCTGACATACAGAAGCAAGATGTTTGTTCTCGTGTTGCGGTAGGTCACCTAAAACGTACAGACCTCCGGGGCAATGATTGTCCCTGTCTCGCTGGCAAGGATAGTATATCAGAGACTCGGAGGGACCTCGCATAGCTTGCCCATCCGAGTCTGACGCTCAGCGCCCTTGTGGGATAAGTCAACCAACGGCAAGTCAGGGGCAATTTTAAGGATCGACTCAACGCACGGAAGGTCGCGTGCGCGATCAGGACATAGAGTAGTGTTTCAGTAAGTCGTGGAGACACGGATGCAGGTTAAGTCCCACTCCGATTGATACCTCGACAGACTGAAGCATTCTCTCAACACGGGTCAGGGGAAAAATGCGCCGGACGGTCTCGTAGAAGCCTGCAGGCCGGAGCGTTGCTTACCGTGTTTTACTAGACGGTAACGTTACCATAAACGATGGTTTTCTCGGCATTGGTCTTCATGACCTTGGGGTCAGGCCGCGCATGGCCCTGCAGCCGTCTGACAGACTCGTTTTGACTAGGACCGCGGTTGTGTACTTAAAAGTACTTGCCCGTTTACCTGCGAGGCGGCCCATCCCAGTGTTTTCAGCATAAAGTGTCCTCCGTCGCAGTACCGATCATGGCGTAGCATCAGCTGGAAAGTATGAGAACGCTCGTCGAGGATCATTGCCAGTGGACGTCGGTCGACAGTCACCGTCAGCAAGAGGCTGGCTGGTCCGTAGGCTCTCCGGGCTGACCCGATTTACAGCCACGAAACACGATCACGTTGGTCGCGCGCAATAGTCTCACAGCGCGTCGCGCGACTCGCGTTACATCTGGTAAGACTCTCAGGCTCTCAACTCGTTGCTGCGTCCCGCATGTATGCATATATCTGACTGCGTTTCGCCGTGCCCTCTTTCTCCTCAGGCTGTCGTGAACACGGGACGGCAGACTCGCGGTAAGTACTAGTACTCCCGAGTCCCTGTCACGCAGACTCGACCGCGTCTTAGCAGACAGTGCTCATCATAATCGATGTGGTCTAGACGTGTTGATAAACTTCTCTGGCTGACAACTCTCTGGAACCGACCACCACTTACAATGAGCAGCGACAAAAGTCGAACGGTGACAGGAATGCACGCAGGCACAGACAAGGTTCTGACTGGATATAGGAGGTGGGCATAGTATCGAACGTTTCCGTCCCAAAATCTATGGCTGTCGATCACGCGAGACGCGTAGATCGCTGGCTATTAATCGTGTTCAAGGGAATCCCCGCAAGTCAGAAGCTGCGCCCCACGAGCACGGCATGCGTAGCGAAGTAAGTGGAACTTGAAGCTTGAAGGAGCACTGATGCATCCAACCTCGCTCAATCTGTACCGCATAACCCACTGTGGACATACGAGGGAAGATTCAGGCGGCGCAGCCAAGCCAAGTTGGGCGGGATCTACGTCGACTCCAAGTCAGGAAGTAACGTCAACAATAAGTAGCCCGTCCGAGGCACTATTTCCCGAGTGTGACGTCCACTGCCTAGCTTTGAGTCCGTCTCGCCGCAGTCTGAAGGTTGATCGGAGACGACAGGCGGTCACGACTGTGGTACTAGCCTCCTAGTAGCGAGCCAGACAACTCAACCTGAGGAACCATGTCGCAGTCGCCTTCGCTGAGGCGGGACTTGATGGGTTCTGTAATACCCTAACACGTACAATGTTAGCGACCAGTTAGTTGTTCTGCACTGGTTCTGAATCGTCAACAAACCCAAGAAAGATAGGCGCCCGTGCCGAACAAAGAGCACGCAAACGTTTAACAGGCGAGGGGCTCGTTCAGTCTCCACGGCACCATCGAGCAAGTGGGCGCCCTCGGAGGCGGAGGGCCCGTTGACGAAGAAGATACCATCCAAGCGGGATAGGTGGTATATGCAAGTTGTGCTCTCGCGCGGAGGCGGCCTGCGGGAAACCGTCAGCGAGGCTTCGTACGTGTCTTCTGCGGATCCCTGTGTCGTCGTTGATTGTTTCGCCACAGAGGGAAGAGCCAGACAACGATGCAGACGCAACGTCAACAGGAGGCCCAGGCTACGCAAATACCCTCCGGGAAAAGATTACTCAAGAACTCCTCGAGCACGTCAGGGCCCGGGGCGGGAAGGCTGAACAGCGGTGGGTCAGGAGTCCGCATCGTGGGTGCGCCCGCCGTGATATAGTGTTGCTCGTCGACGCCTACGGTGTCCTGGACAGTGGCCACGAGGCCGCCAGAACAGGAGTTCCCGTCTTGACTGCCACTGAATTTTCTCCGTCCTCCGAGTCGGTCGTATTTTCAACTTCGGTCCTATCCTGTGCGAACCCGACGATCACATACGTGCATGGCACCGTTGGAGCCTCGGTTGAGGTCGTCCATCCCCCCGCCCTGGCTCAGCCCCACCTGGCTGTCAGAGGTCATACGCCCGCATCTCGATGGTGGCTGCAGCCCGAAGGAGCCTGTATGAGCGTCACAGGACACAGCAGGCGCTGTGACCGGAGAGGTGGTTGAGCTGCTGGAGGGTTCCGAGTCGGGGCGTTCGTTGTGATCCGAATCGTCCGGCGTTGACATCTCTGCGTGAGGCTTAGCTCCATTTTTGGCCTGTCTGTGGTACAGCTCGGATTAGTACAAATCGTAGACGTTGGGATGCCTCACACTCACTGCTTCCGACATAATTTCACGTGTGCCACCATGCTCCTCTCCCTCATTGTCTGTACTTCGTCGCATAGCAGACTAGGCCTCCCATGGTTCTCCCCGCAAATCAATCCGACCACAGCACTCCCACGGACAATAGCGGACCTCCGCGCTGTCCAAAATACTGCTGCCGTCGGGGCGTGAGTGAGTCACTTGGAGGTGACGTCGTAGCCTTGCTTCGTATTTACGATTGACCGTGTACAGCGAACTACGCCACACACAATGTGGGCGGGATCCCGAGTCGCTACATATACGGTTCAATGTCGTCGGATGTCGCGGGGTTCGTCGTAGGCATGGCCACAGACTCGGGCCTGGAGGCCGGAGATTCGATACGTCTCCCCCTTGAAGGGCGGGCCACTGAGGTTGTGGTGGTCATGGTGGAAGGCCCCGCGGCCACAGGAGCCGGTGGATCACCATAACCTGCGGGACCGAATAGGGCATAACGGCTGATGCATGGCAGGGCGCTGACCATAGTAGCTGTTGAGACCCGATTAGGTGGGCCACTTGGTGAAGTTTCGCTAAGACTTACGGAGGGAAGTGGTGCGCGTGCCCTACGTTGGTGGCCGTGACTCTGCCGGGTATGGGGTACGAGAAGGTGAAGGTAGGTTGCAGGGCGGTGGGCGGGACGACCGGGCGCTGCTGCAGGACTGGGAGGGTGTTTTGCGCGTTGAAGCTGCTGAATCCCGTCAGCTCGGCCCTCGGTCAAAGCGTCGCTGAGCTTACTGGATAGGCACAGAGCGTGTGGCCGTGATCTCCAGTCGCGGAAGCCATAGGCACAAAGGGTCGAGGGGCAGGCGGTATAGGGTTCTGTGGCCACGAAGGGAGCGATCAATGTTGAGACCAACGCAAGCTGTGTACTTATAAGTGTCGAGGTCATCTTCCGTAGGGGTGGGGACCGAAGTAATACCCTCTATTTTGTCAAAATCGTCTAGGTCATCCGAACGACCATTGTCGTGCCCGTCACGGCTACGGGGTACGACGAGCTGATAGACGGCTACCAGGTAGGGGGGCCGGAGGCGGCAGCAGGGTTGGAAAGGAAGTTTGCGGGAAGCTGTTAGGCTCCAGTCAGGTTGGCCGAGCCGCCTCGTCGATGTGTTGTGAAGCTTACTAGGAATACTGAATGGACCTTTCCCTATTGTGACACACGTAGACGAGTGAGCATCGGCGTCGCGGATATCTCGTCACTTCACTCACTTCGTGAGAAAGCCGTTTACATGCTTTCTCATGCCGCACTTCGCGCTGTCCCCGTGCCGGATGCTATGACTGGATATCCTATGGTCGACGTCGTGATGCGTGTCAGTGGCGCATCTCATTGATGCGTCCTGTGGGCATCGCGAAGACGCACTGCGGAAACGTGGGCTCTGGGATCCGGGCTGACGTGCCGTAAGTAGGTCGACGTACTGGGGTTTTCCCTGCCTGTCTACGGTGAACATGAATCAGCATCTGTATCGCGAAAATCTCGTCAATTCACTCACTTCCTGAGGCAGTCAGCCACATGCCTCCTCATGCTGCGGTTCACCCATGATACCTCCCGGTGGCAGACTAGGCAACGGTACGTCGCGAAGGACCCGTGGTACTCCAGGATATGACGCAGTCGCGTCTGTTCGTCTTCTCAAATGAATCCTGCATTCCGGCCATGGGCAGAATCGAGGGTCGGGATTGTCGAGGATGTATGAGTCGCCATCGACCCAGCGAACAGTGCCCGAGTGCTCCTCAGGCCCCTCCCTCGTCGGAGTGATTAATGCAGTGCACCCTTCAATGGCGCAGGGAAACGGGGGCGCGTCCTGGACGAGCTGCATATGTGCCGAGATATCATCGGTGGTTGCTGAGAAGCAGGTGTCGTCGGCCCCGCGAACAGTGCTCGAGTGCTTCGGAAGCTTGCTCTTGAGCGGTCTGATGATCGACGTGTAACCTTCTGACGTCGAAGGAAAGCGGTAGCGTTTTCCGAACGAGGCATTTAACGGTGGTGAAGTCCTGTACAGATATGGGCACCGACCCAGGTTGACTCGGGGGAGGGGGACGACGCTGTGGCAGAGCCGTCGCTAGAGTGGTTGTCCGCGTGCTATCGCCTCGCTCTGCGTTTTTCGCGAAGGCCAGTCCGCCTGCGGTGAAGCGAGGTTAACATCCGTGTTCCCAAGCTTCGTCATACGACACTTACGTTCCTCGACGCGCCTCCGTGTGTCGGTACTTTTGACCGCATGAACAGCAACGATGACTGCGGGCTCGAACGTCTCCTCATCATCCTAAGGGGCCGCGAATCCCGGAGTTTGCATCGCGGTCTTCATACTAGGCTCTCAATGACGCCTCGGCCTCGTTTTCGCAGACAGACTCTCCGCGCCCGGGTACAGATGTCGGCGGGCCGTTGTCACCGATGCCTCAGCCGTCCGAGGTGAGCTCTACGCCAGTCGAGCGTCAAGGAGTCCAAACAAACGAAGTTGAACTGGCACACACTTGTAGGCGACTGAGGTGCGAGGCCGTCCGGACTGGGCTGTCGATGAACAAGTCCCTGCCCGGGGACCGCCGGCGGAGCACTGCTGATGACCAGTGGAAGCCCGAGTAGGCGATACTCCACGACACTTCTCTGATTTCCACATGAGATTCCCAGTGGAACGTACGGCGTACACGGCTGGTGCAGGATTGGTGAATGCCCGCTGCGACGCTTAAGGACTTGAAGCGCCTGCCTTCGGTCGAACAGTGCTGCGTAGTGCGCTGGCCGGTAGGCTAGCCACTGAAACGACGACACTGCCAGTCAGTCTAAAGGTCAATAGATAGCAAAGACTTACCCTGAAGTACTGTTTGCCATCCTTCGTCGAAGTCAACGCCACAGACGAGCGCTTTGACGCGAATGTTGGTTAGAAGGAATAGTAACGAGTACAGAAAACACCACATCGCTGTAGAGAGAGGAGAGTATCGCGCCGAGTGGCAGAGGAGCAGATAGGATGGCATGCCCAGAAGAAACGGGGCGGTGAGAGCTGATTTCGACGCAGGGAACACGACGCGAAGGGGTATTTATACCCTGAGGCAACCTTCTGGCAAGCGCAGACGGGTCCAATGGGCCATCACAAGAAAAGAAGGAAGCAGGATTAAGAACAATGCATGGCACGTACGAGTCACTGTGTCAAAGTGAGCCGCCACGTCGCTATCGAGCTCATGCATTGTACTGAGACACGAAGCGCCATTCAATTGTTAGACGAGACTGCTCTGCATTGACCACTCATCCTGGGTCTCCCTGTATGAGCAAGGAAAGTCCGAATTTCCGCGCCATGGTTCAGAGTTGCGCGATAGGGATTGTCGGGATTCGTTGCCACGGCATGGCAGATTCGGTGGTGACTTGAATGATGTATGCACTGCTACAGAGGTCGCTCTTCCGCAGACATTGCGCCATATAGGGCGACAGACAGGTCAATCAGGTTCCGGATAGGTGAGAGGGCCAGGCTGAATCTGCAACACAAAGCTGGGGTGAATGCAAGACAATGTCACCCGAGTCGACGTGCAGACAGGCGGCACCACCGAGATCGCGGCCCGATCTTTCAGCCACAGGCGCGTCGAACCCAGTCTAGGACCTGGTGAATACCCTCCTCCTCCTCCTGACGCGGCACCGCGCGCGGATATAGGGGAGGAGTCGTGTTCATAGGACACTTTCAATAACCACTAAGTAGAAAGTCTCATACCCAACATTTTACACAGACGGCAGAGGGCACGTCGTAGGGTCATGCATGGCCAGTTTCGTGGTCCGGTGTAAGTGTACGGGCATGAATGAATTGTCGACGTGGAGATGTGGTGTCTAATGCTACAGATCTAGTACAATACAGAATGCGATGCAAGACGACAGCGACGACAATGGGGTAAAATGTAGTACGTAGAATCCGGCTACCAGTGCGTGAGTACAGTTTGCGAGCATTCCTGTGAAGCGGTGATTAGCGACCGGAAAACGCACATTGCTGCCAGACAGACCTTCAAACGATTCAAATTATGGGCGATCGATACATTGACGATAGTCCGCAGCTTCCGACGCACATCAGCTTTGTTCGTCGTCAGCTGGTAACTTCCGGAGCATCCACAGTGGCGCGATAAGTTGTCGGATCGTATATGCTTGCACTTCCCGCATCGGAGGTCTTGCTGGGAGAACCGTCGTTCGAGATCCCATACGATGTCCATCAGGGCGAACTCAATCATCGTACGATCGTACTCGCCACCGCAATTACCGCAGAGCCACCGCGCATTCACCTCGAGGTTGTTTGGAAGGAGCTCTGGGTCTCGGCAGAAGTCAAAGTCTCGGAGGGCATCACAGTGTCGGCAAGGCACGTTCGACAGGATAAGGGGCTCGCATGGGCTGTGGAAGGCAGCCTCGCTCGCGAACTCCCGGACACCGACGAGGTCGAGGAGGTTACGCTTCAGGAGGTCGACCTCATCTGGTACTCCTTCGCAAGCGCGTACACTGCGCAAGAGAACTTCACGAACTCAAGGATCGGGTTGGTCATGTTCAAGTGCGACCCAGGCAACACCGGGAATTCCCATTGTGCCAGAGCATCCTCGTCCATCACAGCTTCCCGATACCGGTCCTGGATGCTGCCGACGGCCTTGAGGAGCTTGCGCGTCAGCCTACGGGAGATGAATTCGCGGCTCGCTTCGACTTCCTGCGTCTTCGCCACGTCGCGCTGAGTGGCATCCGGCGCGCCATTAGGCAGGACCCGCAGAGGTACCCTGTTCGTTCCCTGAGCTTCTGGCATGTCCGGAAGAGCTCCACCAGGAAGAAGCGTACGACGTTCCGGAAGTCGCGCTGAATAACAGGGGGTAGGAAGGTCTCGATGTTCCAACGCATCTCGATGCAGATTTCCTCAGGAGGGTCGATCGCGAGCGGGTCCTCGCATACGACGCCGCCGAGGTTCGCCTGGTCCATGAACAGCAGGAAGTCATAGAAGCGCTCCGTTCGTAGGTAGACGTGTTGGAACAACTCATGCGAGGTCACGGCGGTCGTGATGTATGTAGCGTAGGCGTGCGCGGTGCCGGGCGGCTTGGACGTGACAAGCAGGATCCGGCCCAAGTCGGCGTACACGACGTGCGAGCCCAGGCGCTTGAACTCGGCAAGCATTTGAATGAACGTCTTGCGCATCAGGCCGTGGATGAACCGATGAAGGCTTGGGTCGTACATGCAGGAGGACTTCGAGCTGATCCATCGCCAGAAGTGGTCAATCGCGATCGTCGCCGGGCTCTCGAAGTTGCCTTGGATCTTGTCCAGGAGCCAAGTTTTCACCATGTTCTTGAGGATCGAGAACATCTGCGGAGAAACGTTCGAGTCTCCGAGGGTCAAGTCGCGCTGTGTATCTGCGCCAGAGTACTCATCCAGGGTGTGCGACGAGTCGAAGGCCGTCGCGCCTCCTGCTCCTTCGAGTTCGTTCACCATCATGGAGTGCAGCACGGAGTTGACGGCCAAGTTGCGCACTGTGATTTCCAGGCAGACGTTGGAGTAGCAGCCGGGAGACATGAACTCCGTCTTCGGCAGCTCCTCCGTAGGCCGGGCGTCCTCCTCGCTTCCCCCGAGATCCGGTCGGTTCCCGGGCGACCACCACAGAACGAAGTCGTGCTCCATCAGCCTGCGGGCGAATCGACGTCCGCCAGCAGCAGGGGTTGGTCACCGTCGATGTGGCCGACAGGCACGTCATAGTAGTTGGCGAGCGCGATTACGCGAGCAAGCCAGTTGCCCAAAGAGAGATATCGGTTCACCATCTTCTGCGCGACGTTTGTCTGCCACGGGAACACATCCAGGGTGTGCGCGACCTTCGTCTTCGGCATCGACAGACCGGGAACTTGACCAGTTTCGGAACATATGCGTCGAAGTACGTTTGCTCCTTGCTAGAAGAGATGACGACGGTGTAAGACTGGTTCTCCATCAAGCCTAGTTCGCGGGAGACAGCCTTCAGGGCGGCTACGTCCGTACCGTGATATGTGTTGGTGAACTCGCATGAATCTTGATACGAGTAGGCAACGCTGGATCCGATCGTCTGCTGTCGTTTGCTGTACTGGTCGCGGTAGACCTCAGCAAGTCGCGGTATCGGCTGCCGTCGAGTAGCGGGATCAACGATATGCAACCGTGCTTGGCCTGGAGTGAAAAGGGCGAAGACATGTATCGGCGCGCTGCTTGAGCAGGCGTGGTACAGGAAGATGAACTTCCCGTCCCTCCCTTCGTTCAAATACTTGTGCTTGGTCGAGGTTGTGATGATCCGGTCGAGTTGCCCCAGGTCGAAGCCGACCGTTTCCGCCTTGTTGAGTGCCATGCCGAGAACATTGGTCATGCATGTCTTCCCCAACCTGAGCAAGGCCCGCATGTCAAGAGGCAACTAGAGACAGTTGATTAGAAAACTCATTGTAGTCGACCATAGCCGCAAGATCAAGAACTAACCTGCATCTCAAAGACGCCATCCACATTCGGATCATTCGTCAGGTCGATGAAGTGCTCCTGACCATCGATGTACGTCTCCTCGCGCACAGATATCTTGTACAGGTTCGCACATGGCTTATCCCTCGGCAATCCGCGGACGACCTTGTCGCATGCGTACATGTCCTTGCTGAACTGACCCGCCTTTGCCGGGTTGCGTAAATGGATGTAGAATTCGCGCGGAATTCGAAGAGGGATAGAGAAAAGGTCCCCGCCAACCGAAAGCCACATAGTGAACCGACCGGGAACCCTCGTTGGGCGGAACTGGACGATGTCCCATTTAGAGTTGATTCGCGTCTTGGGCTGGACGCCCGAGAACATTTTTGGTACAGAGGTGTCACCCTCCCCTCTGGCCCGACGTCTCCAGGTGACACCCAAGCGTGCGATGAACCCGCGGTAATCTACTGACGGGTGAGGCAGGTCTCGTGTTTCCTCGATGAGCTCCGGGCTCTCTTCCCGCGGGGGTGGCTTCCGAGTCACGACTGTTAGTCGCTGTCGGCCGCTGACGACAACCGCCTTAGTCCCGGCATCTTCAATATCGTCGGGTGGTGCATCGTCAGGCTTCGTGATGAAGAATTGAGTGACCTTGCGCTGTTTTAACTTGTCCGTCTTCGCCACCACACGTCGATGCAACCAGTCAGGGTGTTTGATACGAGGGACTGGATTGTTGACCTTCTGCATAGCTGCCGGGATAGTGATGAGCTTCTGGATGACGGACCCGAGGCGCTCGATATAGTACTCCCAGTCCAGTATCGATCGAATGTCGAAGTTGGTGAGGCTGTTGTCCTTCAGCCACTTGCGAAGGTAAGTCTGCTTGACGCTGTCTTCGGCAGAGAAGATTGCGATAGGAACAGCTCTCTCGGTGACTGGCGCGCCTTGGGGACGCGAGGAGATGATGAACTTGCAAGCGAGGCCTTTGTCCTTAACCATTTGGTCTCCCAAAAATTCAGCTAGACGCTTCGCTGTACTGATAGACGTCGACTTCTGCCCCGCATACTCCACCAAGGTCTTCGACATGCTCCTGTTCTCAGCGATGAGCTCGACCAGCTCTTCATCCGGAAGGTTCTCGGCCTTGCTGAACAGAACGTCCAGCCAGCGATCGGCGACTTGTGCGACAGCAGCATAGCAGTCTGCAGTCGTCTCCCCGAGCAGGAATCGCTCGAAGATCTGCGATTGGAAGATCTTGATAAGCTGCAGCTCCCCGCGACGCTTCACTTCGAAGCCCTTCAGTTCAGCGAGAGATCCGTCGTCATTGAAGACGGCGTAACGCTTCTTCAGCAACTTATCTTCCTCCTTCGAGGACGGCAGGATCATAGCCCTGTAGGGACCGTCGAGCTCGAAGAAGATAGAGTTCTCGCTGTGAACATTGTACTCTCCCGTTACGGGGTCGAGGTCGTGGTACTGATGGTTCGTGAATTGGGCGTGGACGAGATGGTTGAGCATCGTGCATGGGTACGAGATGCCTAGCGTCTTGCCGTTCGCCAGCTTGAACTGGAAGTTCTCTGGGAAGATGCCGGGAAGCATACACCAGATACCGTCAGTGTCGAGTTCGAGGGGGCGGCCGATCTGCTCTACAAGCTGCCGGGCCATCTGGATGATAGTCGCGCCCGTCAGGCAAGTGATGCCCGCCATCTCCATAGAGTGCCAACGAGCACCCTTGCGCATGACGTATCCATAGAACGAGTTGAGAATACACTTGTGGGCAAGCTGAAGGGAATCATAGAGAACGATCATCTTCTTGGCCTCGTCGACTTCAGCGATCGACCGCTGCTCCACCAGGACGGCGTCGAGGTTCTTCTTCCACGTTTTGTGCAACCCTTTGTACTCGTAGCGACGATCACGGAAGCGACGTACGGTGTCGATGTAGAAGGGGTTTTCGCGCTGGCATATGATAGCCTCTCGGTTCTCGACCCTAGTGTCCTTGATCTTCTTGTACACCTTGCGCGAGTAGTCGCCAAGACGCTTGTGAAGAAGGGCCGTCTGCTCCGCCGGAGTAAGATCGACGAATTTGCGCTGAGGAGCGCCAGGCTTTTTGGGAGGGAACGTCTCCTGGTTCAACGCGTGCTTGATCATGTTGAACTCGTCTCGGCGGGCAGGGAAGAACTCGCCACGCCACGCCCACGTCATCCGCCGATCGCACGTCTTTCCGGGTCTGTTGAAGTCGCAGACGGCACATACGGCCTCGTCTACCACTGAATCGGGCTGGAGACGATTTGACAACATGATGTTCGGGTACATGGCTGCAACGTCGAGATGGTAGATCAGCGGCTTGTCCTCCCGTATGGGGCTATCACGCATTTCCTCGAGTGCGGCCTGAATCTGGCCTTTGACTTCACCGTAGTTCGTGATATCTTCGAGGGACGCCTTCGATTCGTCGACGATACAGAATATTAGAGCAGCGTCGAGCTCGTCAATAAGCTGTTACCAAACAATGAGAGACAAATTTACGCCAAGAGCTGAACGCCATACCTTTTGGACTGCTGGAGGCTCGATGTTGAAATCCGTTTCGATGTCGCTGCGGAAAACACCAGCTTCAAGGGCTTCCACGTGTCCCCCGACGTAGGTCTCAGATGCGAGCAGGTGTCCTTCATACATGCTCCCGTGCTCCTCTTCGTGTCTGTTTGGCATGATAATCTTCCCGCGGAAGGCTTCGACCTAAGGATATCGTCAGAACCAGGTGGAACACCATGGCGAGCACACCTACCATTAGCAAGGTCTCGCACAGTGTCCCGGTTCCCTTCCTTAGAACTTCGTCCGGACACAAGGGGATGATGTTGCATAGCGAGAAGATGAAGGGGTGCACGTATTTCATGTACAGATAGTACGTCGCCACCGCATCGGAGACGGAGTATTGAGCAAGGGTCTGGGGCTGCTCCATCGCATACCTGGTGCGAAGTCGTTATTTACTACACGATACAGAGGGAGTGTAAACACCCACGGCGTCATCAGCTCGGGGTCCAGCTCGATAGGGTCGTAACCCAGCTTCGCTGTCGTCACAGCCTTCAAACCTTGACTACCCTGGGGCAAGTACGAGTCGCGCTTCACCCATCGGAAGCAGTCCATATGGACACAACCGCGGCTCTTGAACTCATCTTCGGAATCCTTGGCGAAGCCCGTCTCGAGGAACAAGTCGATGCCATGAATCTTGGCACGGGCGCAGAGGAAGGGAAAGTCGAAGAAGTCTCCGTTGAACGTCGCCATGACAGTAGGCTTCACGTCTTGGATATGCGAGAAGAACCTTTGAATGGTTGCTGCCTATCGAAGATATCAGCTTGGAGAAGCTCATACGGCGAGTAGGTCTATGTACCTCGTCCGCTTCGTTGAACACCGTGAAAGGACCTTCGTACCCCTCCTTCGGCGTGTACTCGAAATCCTCGATGTCTTCGCTGACGATCTCACGATTCGTGATCAGGAATCCCTGGCCGTCGATCATGTACGAAATCATCATGACTTGGTCGATCTGCTGGTCGGGGAACTTGAGCGGTGCCTTCGTCGTCTCGATATCGTACGCCATCACGATTGGGTCCGCACGCTTGACACGCTCCACGAGCTGATTGAATGCTGGCTGTCCCGCCGTGAACGTCACTGCATACCACAGACCCACACGGATCTCGTTGTCCATTGCGACTCGCAAGTAGTAGGGCACGTCGAACTCGCGGATGTCGATGATACCCTCGCGCGGGTCCTTGTCGCGACCCGCCCGTCCACCCCGAGAAGGCCTGCCTCGGCGTCCCACACACCCTCGATCTCGATTGAGGTGGTCGCATTCGCTGTGGAATTCACCACTTCAGCATAGGCATCCACAGCATCGAGTTTCGCACTGTTGGCTAGCGCGAGCGGCATCAGATCCCGCCTGACAGCGAGGAGGTCGGACACGTTTCGAAAATGGATCTGCAGGTATAACCGGCGATGGCCCATGAGATGGTTTGGCAGTTGTAGGTCCTCCTTTCGCTCTCGAGTGATGCGGCATATGTGGCCCTCGTACTTCTTCATCAGCCACTCTTCAATGATCGTCTCCATGCCAGTCTGCCGCGTTACGTTAGAAGTGGAAGTGTTGATTGACTATAGGCGTACCTTGCAAGCAATGTAAAAGTACGGTTCATACTGCAGGGTGCACTTGAACATCCCTCCATCGTCTTGTATAAAGTAGAAGTCTACAGCCGCCTTCCCTGACGGCCAGTCGGCGTCTTTGACAAGTGTCTGCATATTGTGTCAGCTTTTCAGTAGTCGATGCGGCGACGGGGAAGAAGTGTGGGCAGAGATACGTGACCACGCCTCAGAGAGCAGCATCCATCGAGCGATGGTGCCGGAGCCAGCCAAAAAAACCAAACAAATTTCCCGTCATGCGCGTGCGCGACACCCATTATGTGAACAGTTGGATCATTGTGGTCTCGGCGAGTAGAGGCTCGATGTACGAAGCAACGTGCATGTCGAGGAACGGGATTTCCATCGCTTGGTTCATATCTCTGACGTCGCTCTTTTCGATGACGTGCAGATATAGGATGATGCGCTCTATGTAGACGAGACATAGTAAGACGGACTCACAGGGTGCATATTGATCAACCATCCCTCTCTCCTTGGTCCCTCCGAGATGCGCGCGAACCCAAGTTTCTCGTCAACCTCGTCGTTGAGATCCACTTGTTCAAATCGTTCCGCGAGTTGGGTGCCGTCCTCTTCGCGCTGGGGCTGAGCATCCGTCGGCGCGCCACCTCGTCCTCTTCCTCTTCCTCTTCCTCTGCCACGTCCACCTCGATAGGATGTGCTACCACGGGTACCAAACCGGGATGTACCCCTCCCTCTTCCCCTCGCGCCCCCAAAAGAGCCGCGTGCCATGACGAAGGTAGAAAATGATCAGGAGAATGCTGGTATGAAGCAGGAGACTGGACCGTATTAGACGCGCGGGACGCGTTCTGCTGTTGTCACAAACGCGAAACGTAACTCAAGTGACACATTGTGACCATGGTCGTGACTCGTGACGTGGTCAGCGCTGCTCTGCCTCAGTCTGAATCTGACTCTCTGCGCAGTGCGCAACTCGAAACCAACTCGAATTCGAACCTGCATAGACGATCTTCCCAAGTTGATGCTGGCCAATCGAGTAGGTTTAACGTGTGTTCTGTATCGAATTGGGGCTATGCATGGTATGTCGTGGGCGTGCTATCAATGTTTCGTCCACGATAGTAACGAAATAGGAGCAGTTTAGATGTTACGACTGGTGTTGTAGTTGACTCTGAAGTGAGCGCTGTCATCGTCAAGACGTCGACGGCGCCTGTGGCTGTCGGTCAGTGGCTCAATGGATCCCTCCTCCTCCTCCTCTTCCTCCTCCTGACTCAATGCCAGCATGATTCAATGAGAAATGCATCTTCTGTAATGAAGCTTGTACACTCTCAACTTATGAAGACAGGCATGTTAAAGACGCAATACTGCCGTATGGAGGGAAGTCACTTGCGACAGCAGCGCTGTTGGTGAGAGACTCGGATGTAGGCTTTGCCACTGGCATGGGTCACTGGTGATCCTTGTCGGCCTGGGACCACGTCCACGGCAGGCTATTCTTCGCAGAACACCGTATACCCTCAAGCATGTGGACAGGATATGATATTAACACGACGTTGAATATGCATCGAATTATGCAATACATCCGCGGGGAGACTGCCAGTGTGCGACAGGATTGCTATAGGCGGTCTGCCCATCCTCAGATTACAGCTCGTCATGGAGGAGCTGCTCGGTACGAAAGTGAGTATACGCTGCATGGGATTTACGGAAAGCAACCGAATAATAGAGTCTATACATCTTTAGATTCGTTGGCTCCTTCGCTCGTGCACGATTCATTAGAGCACCGGAACGTAGGGATCAGCAACCCGTCTAGGCACATAACTCTCTCGAAGACAAGTTGGATGGAATAGATACACGCGTAAGTTCAGTCGTGATTGCCCGGCCAGTGAAAAAAGGACCGTGGTCGCTCACGGTGCAGCGATGCTCTCGTACCGGCGGGAGCTTGATGAGGGGAGGACCCTGTACGCGATGTAACGCGGTCACGCGACTAGTAATTGTGGACGCACTGGTTTCCGCGCGTCGATTTCAGTCTCAGCCGTACCCTGGTGGCCCCGCCCTTAACAAGCCATCCGCGTTCGCATCTGTTTCTCACTCCTTGACCACCACCTCCTTTCCACTTCCAGTCTCACCTCTAGCCTCACAAAGCCACCTTTCCTCGCACACACCCATCCGGAGAACAAAGATGAACCACAACTACGCTCAGCAGTATGTCTTTGTGACGCTTGGACCGAGTGGCATCGCTAACTTACTAGACACAGCTTGCATCTGTCTCAATATTGGTCACTCCCTTCGTGGCCACAGAGCCCTATACCCCTGCCCACTCCTCAACCCTTTGTGCCTATGGCTTCCGCAACAGGAGAGATCACGACCGCACGTTCTGTGCCTATCCAGTAAGCTCAGCGACGCTTTGACCGAGTGGCCGAGCTGACAGGAACCCAGCAGCTTCAACGCGCAAGACACCCTCCCAGTCTTGCAGCAGCGCCCGGTCGTCGCGCCCACCACGCAACCCCCATTCACCTTCTCATACCCCACGCCCGGCAGAGTCACGGCCACCAACGTAGGCCACGAGCGATTTTTTCTCAGTAAGTCTTAACGGTGCTTTGACCAAGTGGCCCGCCTTGATAATAGGATCTCAACAGCCGCTATGACCACCCTGCTATGAATCCATGGGCCACGGCCGCCATGCCCCGCCCGGTCCCGCAGGTCATGGCGAGCCACCCGGCTCCTGTGGCCGCGGGGCCTTCTGCCGCTATGACCGCCACAACCTCAGTGGCCCGCCCTTCAAAGCGGCGACGTGTCGAATCTCCAGCCACGCCTACGACGGGCCCCGCGACGTCCCGCGACGTTAAACAGTATATGGAGCAACTCGGAATTCCGCCCACATTCCGTTGCGGCATAGGTGGCTGTACACAGTCAATCGCCAACACGAAGTACGGGTTGCGAAGCCACCTCCAAGTGGCTCACACACGCCCCGACGGCAGCAGGATTCTGGACAGCGAGGATCCCCGCTATTGTCCGTGGGCGGGCTGTGGTGGGATCAAGTCGCGGTCTGGCCGCACCACGCTGCATGTCCGGCTGCGCCACATCCTGGAAAAGCATGGGGCCCTAGCGAGCTATCGGTGTCTGCTATGTGACGAAGTCCAGACGGTGAGGGAGAGGAGCATGGATATGCACGTGCAGAGATGTCTGAAGCAGTGAGTGTGAAGCATCCCGACGTCTTTGATTTGAACTGATTTGGCCATACCATAGACGGGCCAAAAATGGAGCTCAGCCTCACCCAGAGACGTCAACGCCGGACGATGACGATGAACACCTCGACTCGGAACCCTCCAGTAGTTCATCCACCTCTCCGGTCACAACGCCTGCTGCGTCCTGCGACGCTCATGCAGGCTCCTCCGGGTCGCAGCCACCATCGAGACGCGTGTGCACGACCTCTGACAGGAGTAACAGCCAGAGGCGACGGAGTCGAGGGCGACGGACGACTTCACCCGAGGTTCCAACGGGGCCATGTACGTTTGTGAGCGTAGAGTTCGCACCGGATGGGACCGAAGTTGAAGCTGTGACCGACTCGGAGGACGGTCACGAGGCAGCGCAGTTCGGTGAAGTCAAGACTGGAGCTCCTCCGATGGCGTCGTCGCCCCTGTTCAGGAAGCCATCGACGTCGACGACCAAGCCTGCATCACGGCGGGCGCACACACGGACCAGAATCCGGACCCCTGTCGTCCGATCTTCCCGCCCCTGACCCACTCGAGATTCTTGAACAGTCTTCCCCCGTACCCGAGGACGCTGCGTGGTTTGAACCCACCGCACAGCTGGAGTACGCCGCCATGCTGCATCCGCACCATTCACCGGCACTTCCCTTCCAGCAACGACGGCTACCCGCAGGCCGCCTTCACGGAAGAAGGCGGGGCCTCAATGAAGACGCCTTCTTCGCCGAGCTTGAACGCACCTTCAACTCCATCGGCGCGCCCGCCGCCCGCTTTACAGACCCTCATCAGTCCAATGGTGGTAGTCACGAGCCCCACAGCCCAACGACCCCGACAGCTTGTGGGCCCGACGCAGCGTCGCCACCTGAGGCTACTCCACCGACAGCCACGGAGAAAGAAAATGTCGATCCTGAAGCGTCCCCAACGAAGGGAGCCACCAGTGCGCTCCCAGACATAGACACTGTTTGGGATAGCAGCGATTTCCTTTCGTCTGGGCTTGTTCCAGTGGCGACCGACGACTGGGAGGACATCTTGAGGTCGTCGTGGTCGACTGGGCGGGCGACCGGGGAGCAGGACCTCCAGTATGAGGATCTCTTCTACTAGGGTGATTTAACTCTTCGCCGTCGGCGCTGTGACTCAGTGTCGGCTCGTTGACAGGTCCACACCACAGACCTACTTCGCAAATGTTCGCATATGCCTCCCTTTCCTTTCGAATCATCAGTCTCGTGTTGTGTCCCTGCTGTTTACGACCGCTCTCTCTCGTACATCCACATCTTAACGCGCCGTTGGCTAACCTTATCCCTCCAACTCTCGCGCAGAATCATACCCGTGCATTTCAATACCTCTGTTACCTGCTTATTGTGTTACTATACTGGTGTCCTGTTTATTGATTCAATCGTTGTGTACCACCTGAATGCTGTATTTTCTTCCGTGTACCGTTGCTCACTTATTGTCGAATTAGCCTGTACAATGTAGTCGAGTCGCCGATGGCACGTCACTTCGACGAGACCTTGCAACTTGAACTCAATCATACATTTGTATATTGCTGCTATGTCGCCTCCGGACAAGCTTTTGGATGGAGGCAAGACCAAGGCAATGACAACCATACTCATGCGACCATGCTCTCTCCCTTAGCAAGGATCGTGTGTATAGTCTGCCGACACCGCGACTTGGAGGCCGGCCAACTACGTAGTCTCAGCCACAGATGGATCTGAGATACACACTCCGATATATGTGTATATAGGCTGTGGCCACGCCACATCGCCTGCATCCTCCTCTCGTCCACTCACGACTGGTGCGCGTTCTCCTCCGACAGTGCTAAAGCCGCGAAGCTCACGCCGTACGGGACGTTCCACACGTCTGCTTTGTGAGCGGGCCAAGGTCTGAGTTTCTAGTCCCCCTCGGTCGACCCTCGCTGGGTCCCAGCCTCACAGGCTGGCGCGACGTATCAGACATGCAGTTGTGTCTCGCAAACCCGAAGAAGTCATGGCACGGTTTGACAAACCAGTCAACGCCGTACGAGCCGAGCAGCAGCGCTGCTTGTGAGTTCAATCCGCACATGCTGAGGCAGCCTTATCGTGCGTGGCGGAGGGGCGGGGGCAGCTTTAGGACACGTCGCGGGGACAGGGCAGGCATGCCATGATGTGCGTACGTGCCGACCTCTATTAGCGTCGTGCAGTACTCGGCCCCGGTCGGGTACACGGGGACCAGTGCCTCGCAGAGTATCAAATGCATTGGATGACGAGAATGTGTCACCTATGGTGCGTGCGTGCGGCTGCTGTCCATCAGTTCACTTCGCGGCTCGCGGAGCTCTCTGCTCCTGCGAAACTCGATTCAGACTACTCTTGCGCTGTCGGATCACAGCCTATTTTTTCCCTACTGTGCTCTTCGCGAGCATTTCCGCGTACTGTCGGTGTCGGCTCGGCGATATATATCTTGTATACGCGTTCAAAACAATGTGTGCCTTCTCGGTTTCTACTCATCGCGCTGAGTCTAAACATGCGCAGGCACTGAGGTATGTCAGAGAAACTGCATGTGGTCGCCACACTCAACTTCTGACAGGGTTCGCGATAGACACAGACGACATCCGGTGTCTTACGGATGCCCCTTGCAGCACGAGCATGCTGGCAGGATTGTCACGGTGCTTCGAGCAGCTGAGTCGCTGCTGTACAGAGGATGAGTGTGCGTTCATCTTCGCAGCCGATGCATGCTGGCAGTGACCCTTGCGTACCTGCTCCCCCACCTGCAGCTTTGCCCACATTGGTATGTACTCTACATGAGATACTCGGGCTGCCTCAGCGATCCAAGTGTTGGGAAGTAGCTGAAGGTGAGTATCTTTGCTTCAGTCGCAGCCACACGTACGTCGTCGTCACAGTGTATGGACGAGTGACCCGTAGCCCAGTGTGTTGTTCGCGACTAGCCACATTTCTCTTCGTGTACGTCCCCTGACGACTCAGGTCTTGCGGTGATGATCGTGGTTCTCGAAATTTAATGTCATTCCAGGCCCGGTCCATGACTGTACTGACCACCACAGATGCAGCATCTCAACGCCAGCGGGTCGCCAACTCAACTACTGCATCCGACAGGATATCACCGCCCACGTGCTTCCCTGACCAGAAGGAACCTAGATCCGCAAGCATGCCTTGGGAATGACCTCTTCGTGAGCTGCGCCTGCTTCCCGTCCTACGTTCTGACTGACCCGTTCCCGCGTGATGCCGTCCCAAAAGCACGATGCCACAGGCAGCCCGAACGCATCAGCGTCGCTACTCGGCCGAACGCCCCCCACCGCACCGGACGCGAACGACGACGCCACCGAGAGACCCTCAGAGTACGCTGCCACATCTCCCTCATTCGCGCGGGATGCACGGATACGCTCAGCAGCGACCTCAGCTCCTTCGATTCACAGTGCGGGCGGACACGTTGAGCACGCTGGAGGGCTATACCAGCTCTTCCTCATGGACACCCACTCCGACGCCGCCGTCTGCTCAATCCGTATCTGCGACCGAAAGCGAGGTCGTCAGGTCCACGACGACGCCCAGCGAATCTGAATACGCGTCTGCACGGGAGCCCTCGGAAGCGTCGTACCGTTCATTCTCTCTCGCGCCAGCGCCGTCTTCGGGTCCCGACAGCGTGGTTTCGTATACCGTAGAGAGCGGAACTTCCGCGCTCCCGTTACAGACTCTGCGTACGAGACCGCGGACGTATGCTCCGCCGGGGAGTCAGGGAAGACCGATACGTGACGGCCGAGGTCTGTCGAACGGAGCCCGACGTAAGGCTCGAGGATGAAGACGAGCATGAGCATGCTACCCCAGGTGCGCTTCCTGCTGCTAGGGATAGCACCGCGTCGCTTGCGCTGGAAGGCACAGCGGAACAGGCTGGGCCAGAACCCGTTTCTCTGCCGACCCCGACATCAGGCTCGCATGCAGAGGAATTCTCTTCGTTGAGTCCTGAAACCCACGGCTACACCTCCACGCCTTCTCTGTCGGTACCTGGTAACGAGCCCTCGCCAGAACCGCGCCACGGATCACCCCCGTGCCGTCATCCATCCCTTCCTTAAGCCCAACCGATCCTCCATCGCGCTCACACAATCCGGACCACCCACACCTCAGGCTGCATCCACTGCGTCTTCCCCTTCGCTCCTATCCCTCGAACCACCCTCTCCGAGTCCAGGAGGAATCCTCACGCCTCCTGTATCATCTCTCCCCTCCCCCAGCTCAGTGTCGTCGCCCGTCCTCACACCCACCTCTCCCCTCGCCGACACCGACCTGGCCACCTCACCACCCATGATGCGACCCGCATCTCCGACGCGTCCAAGTTCGCGCTGGGGCCTCGAGACGGCCGGGACGTACGAGTCGTCCGTCCTCGGCGCGTCCGTGTCTACGCAGCCGGGGCCCTTCGCGGAGGGCGTCGACACGACGTTCGAGACGTCGTACCTGCGGCCGACGGAGCTGTCCGAGACGGTCTCGTGGGCCTCCAGCCCGCTGGTGTTCGGGTCCAGGGCGCGGGCAGCGGAGAGGCGCTCGCCATCGCCATCGCCGCCGGTCTCCATGGCACATGGCACACCCTCGCTGGGTGCTGTCCCACCGGGCTCCCCGCCGTCGTCCGTGTCTGCCCCCTCCAGCGTGTCGACCCCCGTTCTACACCGACGGAGGGAAGAAGCCCGGTCGCCCCAGCGACGCGCACGCCGTCTACGGTGACGACGGTCTCCTCCATCCTATACACTCCCCGCGCGCTCAGCCCCCCACCAGCCCCGCTCTCTCCCGCGCTGTCTGTTGGAGCGTCGACGGAGCCATCCCTCTCGTCATTGTCGACGGATGCCAGCGGTCCTCCCCCAGATGTCCCCGTACGTCTCGTCGTCCGCGTCTCGACTCTCCGTCACGCGCGCATACATGCATGCTGAGGCGTCCGTCACTGGCAGGCCTCACCACCGCCGACGCTCCTCCTGAGCCGCGGGCCTCCCCAGCGCGGAGGGCCACCCCTCCGGCCCCCACGGCCCCACCCGCCTTGCACAGAACAAGCGAACGATCCCCGGTTACTCTGCCGACGCCTCCCACTCCGTCCGTGATCCTCAGCGTAACCACACCGCGCGGCGACGCACCGTCCATCACCTCTCTCCTCGATATTCTACCCGCGGAAGCCCCGGATAGGCTCCCCAGGCGCGAGTTCGACCGCGTATGGGCGCGGATCCTAGAGATGGAGGCGCGCAGGCGGCGGAGAGCATAGAGCTGACACGGAGCCTCCGGGGGCTCCGGGAGGTGGCGGAGGGACTGATGGATCGGCAGCGCCGGCGTCGCGACGTTCTTGTTGGGGGTGGGCGGCGCGGTGTCCCCAGGACGAGCAGGGCAGGCGGTCGCGAGCCTGAGGGAGCCCCGGATGGCTCTGAGGAGGGTGCCGCAGAGGATTCCGGGGAGGAGGAGGATGCCGTCGGAGTCGTGAGTTGGCTGCACTGGACGCGATGGTCATTGTGCACCTGTGCGAGGCTGCGTCTTCGGCGTGCGTGCAATAACTTGGAGGGCCGTGCGTATCAGATGTGATGATATGCAAGTGAGGCCTCGAGGTGTTCGCGAGTTACACCGCATACATGGACTGCATACTGTTCGGTGTCCGTCTTTGAACTGAGCTTCATCGATCATCAGTGGCTATTGCTGTCTCTGACATGAACGCGCACAACGTCGCACTTTGCATTCGGAGCACAACGACTCCATGTATACAACCATCGACGACTAGGTAAGCAATACAAGTGGGCGCTCCGGATCCGCACCTATGTCCTACACTACACTACACGTACTATTACAACACTTTCAGTGCCAACAACTCGAGACCGACGACGTGAAGTCTCATCGTCCCACAACATTCCACCTCGCACGTACATCTAGACCTCGTCAGACGACTCGCCCGAATAGTCGGGGGTCCAAAAGCCGCGACTGCCCCGAGCATGCGGCCCAGGCGGCGGGCCTCGAGGGCTGCGCCCGTCTCCGCTACCCCGCTGCGCACCGGAGCCGAACGAAAGGCCGCTCAGAAAATCGAAGACCGCGTCGCGAGGGGCTGGAGGTGGGCCGCCGTGGCGGTAGTTGCGCTGTCCGGACTCGTGCCCGCGGCGACGCTCGTTGGCACCTCCGAGTCCGGGGGAGCGCGAGCGGTCTCTCCCTGCGGGGGCGGGGCGGGGGCGGGGGCGGCGGTGCGCCGGGCGAACGGGGCGCATCCTCTGCGTGCGGGGGAGGGATGTGGACGAACTCCTCGTGGCCCGGAGGCGCGCCCGGCGGGGGAGGGAACGCACCGGGGGCCTGCGGGTCCATCGGAGGGAATGCGGACGACGGGGGTGGGGGCGGGCCGTAGTGGCGGTGACCGTGCGCGTGCGGGGAGCCGTGGCGGTGGCGGTGGCGGCCGTGCGCGCGGGGCGCGCCCTCCGGCGCACTCGAGGCGAAGTCTTCCTCGCCGGGAGGAGGGGCGCCGGGGCCGGGCGGGGGCGGCGGGAATGCATGACGAGGGTGCGTGCCTGACGGACCGTGGTGGTGACGGCCGCGTCCGCGTCCGAACGAAAACTGAGGTCCTCCAGGGAAGTCCCAGTGGCCCGGAAGGCTGGGAGTCCCGCTGGGAGGGCGGGGATAGAAGAGCTGGGGGATTGAGTGAGGAGGAGGCGGATGCGGCGGGCCCGGGCCGAAGGGGGAGGCTGGGGGGCCGCCGCCAGTCTGCCAGAAGGGCGCGCTCCTGCGTACGACGTTGCGGATGGTCTCAGCGACCTCGGGGTTAGCGCCGCCCATCTCCGTGAGCGAGGCGATGACGTGGGCCACGTTCTCGGCGAGCTGCGATGTGGGAGTGGCGCGCTCCTCAGTCCCAGAGGCACCGGCAGTGGCAGAGCCGCCGTGGGCAGCGCGCACATCGCGCACGACGAAGCGGATGGTGCCACCGCCGGACTGCGTGGTGTAGAAGTCCTGGAGCTCGGTCTGCGTGTTCATCGTCACATCGTCGCCTTCGGCGTCGACGTAGGAGACGGCAGCGTGTTCCTTGGGGATGTCGTACAAAGACTCGATGCGAGCGGCGAGCTCGTCCCAGGAAGGGCGCGCGTCGAAGGTGACCTTGCGGGTGAGGCCGCTGGGAGGTCGAGTGAGCTTGATACTGATCTGGGTGGCAGACATGGTGGGTGGTGGTCAGTGGCAGCGTCCGACGAGCCTTTATATACCTCGCCGCAGCGTCGTCAGAGTCGTCATCACGCGCAACCCATGCTGCGCAGTGGAGGAGTCTAAATCCCAAAAAGGCGAGAGATGCCTTTTTCGGAACAATGGTGCTGCGGGCGCTGTAATATCGCTGCTCCCTTGCACCACGCAGCCCCGACGTGCAGCCACCCGTACTTACCTAGGACTCAGAGCAACGTGAGCTATCTTGGGCAGCATAGGGCGAAGGGGTGCGAGGGATGACACGGAAAACGACGATGCAGCTCGCTGATATTTTGACTTCACTGTTCACACGAACGGCAACGGTGAGACGAGACATGCAGCTAGCTCTGACCTGGTCACGGAGACCTGCATACGTGTCGTGGACCGCGCACGCAGTAGATAGAGAACTCTCAAGGCAGATGGAAATTTTGAGTGAGCCACGCGGCTGCTGCGACGTGGTGTGCTTGCTGTGCCGCAGGAATGACCGCGCAATAGTGGGCCACAGCACCGGTTCCGGGTGCCATACATATGCCGCTCGTCTGCGTATGCATCGTGAAAACCTAGGAAGAAAAATGTGCTCACCTTTCGGAGCCGCAGACGACGCGCACGCTTTGGCTTCACCGAGTGGCAAATTTGTCCGCATGATCCACTTGGGCTCCCAGCGTAGCCATCTGTCTCAGAGTCAACCACTGCCGGCGCTCCCAGATGCAATCACGCAAGCTGTGACGTTTTCTGCGAATGAAATAGAACGTAGGATACTTGCACAGGCACGATTATGGGCACTCTACTAAAGTTGTTCTCTGGGACGTTCACTGGTCGTCAATTCAACGTCACGTTCAATCGAAGGGAGGCTCACCGGAACGTCGCTACATAACTTAGCCCCCTGCACCCCGACACTCACTCCGCATCCTCGTCCTCCTGCTCGCCCTCATCTTCTTCTACAATGTCGTCCATCACATGCTCGCGAACGGCGATGTGTCCGCTTTCTAGTGCGCTTTCTGGGCTGCGGGATGGCGGGACTGGCGGTATTCGGCCGCCTTGGCTACCCTGGGAATTCGGGCCGAACATGACGGTTGATAGGAGTGAAGAATGAAAGGAACTGGGGACTGTCGACCTCGGAGAGGTGATGTCACTTCGAGCGTGCATGGGTGAGCGCATAGCGGAAGAAAGGCGACGCAGATTGAGAATCAGCCTGGAGATCACGATGCAGGTGAAACTGTTGGACATCTGTGAGTCGACACACTTTCGGGAGTCCGAATGAACCAACGGGAACATGAATGTGGGGATGGGATTGAAATCCTGCAGGAAGACAGATCAACTTCAGAATACCAAATTGTCAGATCAAATCAAAGGACGTACGTTATCGAGTACGAATGATGTAATCATTTGAATGACATTAATCAGAAGAAACAACCTTCATGCGTGCAGATGAGTTATCATGCGACGAAGTCAAGAAAGGCGATTTCATACACAAAATACGAGGTATCTAGTAGCCATGAGTGAACAGCACTGACAATGGGTGGAACGGCGACTTACTGTCCCTCAGTAAGAGAATGGCTAGAGCGGAACGACTATGTCCCTGCCTTGATATTCGTAGAGCCCCGTATAATTGCCACCAGGTGAGTACTAGGACCATGACGTCCGACACTATTAGTGATACTCTGCTGAGGATGACGACTGCGATCGGCATTATAATTGTTCTAAAGACAGGTTCACGACAGCTCACATCTACAGACCGTTGATGATCATGCCATTTAGTCTGAACAAACTGTCGTTGGATACAGAAGAACATCAACTCAACTCATATTGTGTCCGCATGGAAAAAGTGTTTTGAGTCAAACACGCCGTCGACGCCGCACCATAGGTAAACAGATAATAACCTGATTTCACGTATGAAAACTCAAGATGCGCTTCAGTCTGTTTCACCAAAGTAGCGGCCATTACCATCACTTACAATATTGAGCCCAATCGGGACGACAGCAAGAGCTGCGGTGGTCGCCGAAAGCGAGACATGCGGTTACTGATGGCGTAGACTCGAAGCGTAGAAACGCCTGGGTCAAGGTGAAGGTCAATTCTGAGTGCCTCAACGAAAATCGCGCAGTGCTCACAAGCCCATACGAGCAATGTGCTTATCGTAACCACGTCCCAGAGCAAGGCGATCTGCTTGCAACTTGATGAACTACATCAGTCATAGCAAACATAAGGCCCGGCAGCGTGCAGATTACCTCTAGTATGCGGATGAGCAAGGGTCAACGACGTTAGGAAGTCGACCAACGTACAGTTAGAGCGTGAAACGAGCACGCTCCATGATCATATAGATGGCCATGCAGAGCATGTTCAATCGGTTGATCAGGAAAATTGCGGCGTAGCCGGCACGGACGTCTGTCCAGATGTAGCGACTCTCCTGACCTAGTGTGACGATGTAGTCATACAAAAGAAGGGCTATGTTAGACCACAGTGCGTAAGTTTAGGAGCAGGTAGTGAGGGTCGAACGCGCGAAACCCGCACCTGCCGCCGCCATCGCACAATGCGTCGCGGTATACTGCCCCTTGGTCTCTGCTAGTGTCAAAGTCGCTAGTGTCAAAGTCTGTGGGATATCCATGTTGGCGGCGCACTTGAAAAGTGCAGATATTCAGCGGGGCAGCAAGATGGTCAGGGGCTCCTCACAGGGGAGAGCGACAGGACCCAGCTCTCATATAAGGCGACACGGTCTGAGATGCACCAGGCGAAGCATCGTGGCGGCGTGACAGATGAGATGCCTTGTAATGGCCCACCCACAAGGTATCTCTCCGTCCACGCCCCTCGATTGCACCGAAGATGCGAGACAGTCTCAGTACCAGATCAGTGCCACACGCATGCCGCACCGTAACACCGTGACGGGTGGCACTGCAGTGGCAATTAATGGCCATGCTAAAGGTGTCTCCAAGGTGTCTCCGACGTAAGACACTATTTTTGGGAGCCGACACGCTGGTCATGAATCGTCATCGCATCGACATTCCCGCGGATGCGATGCGTCAAGCATCACCACCATCCGCCCCAGGCGGTCAACATCCGGCGGCTATTCAAACTTCGTTCCGACCTAGCGCTCGCTCCTAGGCAGGCATGTAAGCCAACAACGCTACATTCGAACAGGCCATGTCGGACTGGCCGGCAAGTCGTATAAGTACGAAGTGTGCAGGAATTAGAAAGCCGTGAGTGTTGCGGACCTTAAGGATAGACACAACAGTGGGCGCTTAATGTTCTATTGACAACACCGGCCACCTGGCGTGGATCTATTCAAGTGTCAAATGTGTCCCATGCGGAGATTAAATGCTCAGCATTTTCATTGATGGGGCCGTACGAAGATGGTGTATTCTGTGGCCTCATGAACCGGTATCCGAGCGCGGAGCAACGGAAATTATTCACTTGGTACGACTAAGAGCCTGAGCGTCACCCGGGCTCGATTGAAAGGGAGACGATGTGTAGCATTGCGCCCAGCCCGCAGTTCCCGTTGTTGAACCAGTTCGCTGTGACATGAAGACGAGCCTTTAATAGTTGACACTGATAGCAAGCGGTGACTAGCAATATCATACGCACCGCTCAGTGTTGTCCGGCATACTACGCTAGGTCATACCATAAGCTGATCACCGGGTCTTGATATCACTGGCGAAGTAAAGCGGGAATTTGCCAAATTACGAGCGACGCTGGCATAAATAGAAAGGAAGGGTCAAGCACGATCGCGAAACAGGGATGTATCGAGTTCCCTGCGCGCTGGAACTACCGATTGATACAAGATACTTGACCAGGCTGTTATACATGATTAAATCATACAACTATGATAAGTTATTCTGGGCGAGATGCACCGGTCTTCAGTTCAACGCCGCGTCTGAAATGAAAAAAAATAGACTCACCAGAGTACTGCTTGGGTCCCCTGGACCCGGGCAACCGAGGTCATTCCTCATCCACCTTTCCACACTCGTCCATATCTGCATCGTCGTCCAGTACGTCGTCCGGCGCGCGGATGGATTGACTATCTACTAGCCAAGGTTCTAGTCGAAATTCCATCAGTTCTCGTGGCAGTTCTGGCAGTTCCGGAGGTTCTGCCTGGATCTGACTATGGTTGCTGAGACCGCGCGGGGAAGGGTCTGGACGAAAGACCACAGTTGATAAGAAGGATCGGTGGAAAGATTCTTGTATTTCCGTCGCCGACGTGTCGGTAGCATTCCGAACGTGCATCGGTAGCTGCATAGTGAATGAAAGCCGACGTAGACTGAGGATCAGCCTGGAGATCACGATGGTCACTATGCTGTTAAACTCCTGTGAGCAGATATTCTGGCATGCATTCGAAAAGGACAAACGGGAGCATGAGATTAGGGACCGGGTCGAACGCCTGTGTGGAGATGGTTTGAGCATGTATTCACTGACACGTGAAACGGACGAACGGCACCGAGCATCAGTTCTCCCATAACCTGTGCGACATTAAGCAGAAGAAACAGTCTTGATGCATATGAGTCAGTGCTTGTTCCGTTTAACGGGATGCCGCTCCATACGCACATGAAATACGAAGTGCCTGACACGGGGGGCCATGAGTAAGCGTCACTGATCCCGGGTGGTTCATAGACTTACTGTCCCTCAGCAAGAGCACTGCAAGAGCAGACCGATTCCGCCTTTGTCCCGATGATCCGAGAGTTCCGCATAGCTGCCACCAAGTGACCAGAAGGAGCAAGACATCCGCTGCTATCAGAGATGCTCTACTGAGTATAACGACTGTAATGAAAATGATTAGTAATCATATGCCACACCGTGGCTTGACGAGACCTTACAGCTGTAGAGGATAGAAGAAAAATCACACCGAGGTGTCAGTAACGCAGCGATTGCCCACTGGCGTAGACTCAAAGAGTTCATTTACCTACGGTGAGCCTGTGTAGAAACATTGAGGTTGCTACCGCAAATCGACGACGTGCCTTCCAGATATGACGTTGTTCTCGCGTCTGCAAACTGAAGGCATTATTCACTCTGGTGCGCTAGCATGACAGTTGGATTGATGGCTCACGATGTTCACTGCAATTGGGGCAATACCAAGGGCCGCAGTGATCGTAGCAAGCAGAATACTGCGGTTACTGATGGCATATACACGAAGCGTCGAAGTAGCTGTGTA
Source organism: Fomitopsis serialis (assembly GCF_022376445.1). Taxonomy (NCBI): domain Eukaryota; kingdom Fungi; phylum Basidiomycota; class Agaricomycetes; order Polyporales; family Fomitopsidaceae; genus Fomitopsis; species Fomitopsis serialis. The sequence continues at coordinate 281,163 of NW_025954994.1, read as the reverse complement.
CTGATGAGTTCTGGCGTGTTCAGATCTCCAAGGAATAACCAAATGCGCACCCGCCCACACAAGTAGTGTGCTTATGAACACGAGGTCCTGAAGAATGGCGATCGTCTCGCAGCTTCACGAAGTCGATCAATGGAAGTGACATATAACCAGCTACATCCGCATTACCTCTGGAGGAATATATGAGCAACTCGAGAGGTGAACAGGGGTCAACCGACGACATACCATGACGTTATCCCAGGAGCATATACCAAGCATCATCGTGATAGATATGCCGAGCATGTTAAGTCGGTTGACCAGGAAGATTGCGACGTAGCCTGCACGGACGTCCCTCCAAATGTAGCGACGCTCTTGGCCAAGTGTGACGACATATTCATACAAAAGCACAGCTAGACCGTACAGTATAGTAGACTGGTGAGTGATTCTCAGCAAGGTGAATTGGTAGACCGAGGGACATACCTGCACCTGCCGCGGCGCAATAGTTGTCCGTATACTGCTCATGCGTCTGCGCCTGTAAATCATTAACGGCGATGGTGCTTTCAATCAATGTCAGCATGTCGCCAGTCAGAAGAACGTGGGCGAGGCTACGCAGGGCGGGGAGGGAGAGGGCTCAGTGATATAGGGTCGGAGATACGCCTGGCCCCAGTGTGGCCGTGACAGATGTCGATGGCCCTCTAGGCTGAGTCAATGGCACAGAAGCAATACCGTTTAGACAAGGACGCACGACAAACTTAGATACCAGCGCCCAGTGGTGCTGCTCTGACCTTGACCGCGCGTGTGCTCGTGCATCTGGCCTCGATCAGCGTGTCTCCGACGAGACGGAGGTAAGATGGGCTGATAGAGATGGGCACAAGCTGGTCACGCTCCATTACAAAGTGCATAGTTCGCTGAAGTTTGGATGCGGTGTGCTTGACGTGGATGGAGGCGGTGAACGGCCAGCGCCTAACCAATCTTCTGTTCGTTCTTTGCATGGCGCCCCTGAGGCCTGAAGATTGATTAAACTTACCTTTCGGTGATGTAAGTTCCGAGGGCCGTGAGTGACAAGCTGCGTAGTGGTTTTACTTACATGGTACAGAAGTAGACGTTGCATTGTGATGTGTCCTGTCCGCGATGCTGCCAGTGAGACTCGCGTCAAACGTCGAACTGTCAAGACCGCTGCATTATTTGGGAGATTCGAGCACAAGAGCGTCATATCAAGAGGTTCTGCTCGATTTAGTGGATAGACTGGAGACGTTTGGAGGCAATGATTGCGAGCGCCAAGAGTCGATTGATGCCTACTTACAGAATAGTGGCGAGGTAGCCATTGTCGGTACACCTGTCCACGAAGAATTCCGCATATTCACTTCCACGCATCCATGGAGTATTTCACTACTCACCGGAACAGCATTATCGCAGATCACTTGAGCATCGCCTCGAGACACAGATGAACCCTCAGTTTAGCGTCGTGATGAACTGGTAAGAGACTCACTAGAACGTCGCTAGGCTTCTGTGGTCGCTTCGGCTCGCTCCTGACTCGTCCATCCACCGTCGTTCGCATCTGCATCCTCGTCCAATATGTTGTCAGAAACGTAGAGAAAGCCGTCTTCTAGTGAGTCCGCTGTTATAAGTGGTCGTGGTATTGATGAGGTTTGACCGACATTGCTACGTGGTGTGGGAGAGTTCGGGCGGAAAGCCATGGTTGATAAGAGAGAGCGATGGAACGACGCTTGGACATCTATGGTCGTTGTGGTAGTGTTGCTTCGGAATTGTCTAGTCGATGATAGGCGGCGCAGGCTAAGAATCAGCCTAGAGATCACGATTGTTGTCATACTGTTGGAACTCTTGAGTAGACATTCCAGAAAGTATGCGATCACTGTAGGACGAACGGGAGCATGAAGCTTGGTATTGGATTAAATTCCTGCATAAAGATGTTCGATCACGCAGTCACCAAGATATGCATTGGACATACGCACGTCGCCGAACTGAATTTGTGAAATGATCTGGGCGATGTTGAACAGGAGGAATATCCTGCACGGATGCGAATGAGCGATCGTGTACATATGAAAGGAGGGTCGTGTTCGTACATGAAATATGACGTGCCTAGATTGAGAACGATAAGCGGGCAACGCTGATCCATATGAAAACTGAGGACTTACTATCCTTCAGTAATAGTAGGGCGAGTGCAGAACGAGACTGTCTCTGCGCCGATATGAGACACCCGTGCAATTGCCACCAAGTGACTAGCAAGACGATAACGTCTGAGGCTATCAGGGAGGTTCTACCGAGGATCACAACTGTGAGTGAGTGACATTAATATGGCCCCCAAGCAAGAATCGTAGATGGATTTTTCTTACATCTGGAATAGAGCCAAAATCATCAGTTCATTGCGGCGATGACGACATGGGAAGAGTATTCACTCGTGAATAGTCCGTGTCGGAAGTTTAACGTCTGTGTCACAGATCATTGACATGCCGAAGCTTTCCAAGTAAGAAAGGATGTTGATGTCTTGTATCTGAAGGGGGTTTTCAGCTCATGTCACCTCTTTACAAGTGAGACCATAATTCACAATATTAATCGCAGCTGGCACCACAGCGAGTATTGCTGTCAGGGCAGCAAGCGGCAAACTGCGGTCGCTGATAGCATAGACACGAAGCGCGGAAGTACCTGTGTGAGTACTAAGGGTCAATGCCCGAGCTTGGTAGTTCAGTTTGCATACATACCAGCCCACATGAGGTATGTGCTGATACTGACGAATTCCCAGAGTGTTTGGATCTTCTCGCAACTTCACGTATTCAATCAGTCACTTCGGTGCATGAGAGCGATGACGTCGGTCCTACCTCTACACAAGTGAGTTCAACTGAACGACGGGTACGGTACTGCAAGATCGACACGTACCAGCACCGTGTGCCACGAGCAGATGGATAATATTCCGGAGATAAACATACACAACATGTTTAGTCGATTGGCCAGGAAGATCACGGCGTAGCCCGCACGGACATCTGTCCAGACGAAGCGACTCTCCTGTCCCAGTGTAATGACATAGTCGTAGAGCAGCAAAACTGCATAACGCTTCAGAGCATTGCCGAATGATCCATTCACCGAGAGGGCGCACCTGTACCAGCGGCGGCGCAATAATTGAGAGTGTACTGCTCTTTCGTTGCCTGTAGACTATCCACGTCGTTAGCGCGCTCAACGAGTCTTAGCATGCCGCCAACATGGAAAGCATGGGGGAAAGACTGCTTATATGGGACAACAAAGTCACGGATCTACCACGCCGAAGCGTCGTGGCGACGTGAGACTGAAATATACACAGCCCGCCCTCGAGGTCTTTCCCCATATGTGCTCTATTGATGGTGCAGGGGATGCCAGACCGCGTCAGGAAGACAGGTTCGGCAGACGACCTGCAAGCCCGGCGGTGAATCAGGCTTCTCAGACCCTGCATCTGACGTAGGCATCTCCCGCGTGCCGCCGTCATCGACCCCAATCAGTTTGAGACGGAGTGTACTGTGCGACAGCCACGACTCGGGGCGCGCACACACGGGCACACCGGGCATGTTTCTTGATTGCGCCCACGATCCTGTGGAGGTGGTACGTCACGCATCACGGCCATCCGCCAGGTGCGGCATGACATGGACGGGGGCGGTGAACGAGCGGCGCCTACTCGAGCTTCCTCTTTGTCCCTCTCCGTCCTGTTTAACGGCACGATGACATGTGAGGCAGACGTGTGAGCAAACTTTGTTTTGCTAAACATAGGCCAGGCTCACCGGTAAGCAGGTCACGCCCGTAAGCCGGGCATGACAAAACGGATGAGTGACATGAACGTCAATGTGAGCTTCGAACTGTGGTTTGTTCGCAACAGTAGTGTCATGGTCGTGGCTATATCTGCCAGACCGCGTGCGTTCCATGCGGGAGTCACGCTTCTCAGCATAAAGTAACCGTACAATAGGGTATGTATTCTATGATACAGTGGACCGACATCTGTGAGTACAACAACTGCGGCCACTCAGCACGAGCGCCATGGATCGATAACACAACACGACTGACCTCCGCTATATCCCAACCTACAATGCTATATCACACCTTGGTATCACCTCAATCTCGAGGTCAGCGCGTATATCGTACACGTGCCAATTCCACAATTTCGTCCGGGTCCCAGTCGCGGTATCGCTCCACCCCGCTCGTAGTGAAGGCGCTGTACCCCTGGCTCGCCTCGGAGGGCGGGTGTCGCAGCGACATAGTAAACCTCGTCGACGCGCTGGTCGTCAGTGGTATCGTGTTGGTGTTGAAGCCTATGGTCGAGAGGCCGGAGCGCCGCTGGCTGTGCTCCACACACTGCTCTGTCTCGTGCGACTGCGAGAAATATGACGGGAGGCTGTCGCCAGTCTGCAGAGCAAGCCGGCGAAGGGCGAGGAGGAACCGCGAGATGATGATCGATGTTATGCTGTGGTACCGTTCAGATCTCAGCGCATTAGTCGGTGAGACGCGACGTACGGGTTCGAGAAGGATGGAAGGGGGTTGAAAAACTGTGCGACCGTATGTCAGATGGGCGAGAGCTTAGCGCTGAACAGAGGTACTTACCACTCCGATGTCAATGTCTGTTATCACCTGAGCTACGTTGAGCACCAGCAACACTCTTGAGACAGGGTCAGACCCTGTGCAACTCAAACACAATCGGACGTACACAAAGTAGAGCGTCCCTAGATGTGCGCTAACGTCAATGCGAGAACGGAGAGGGAGTATGCATATACGTACCGTCTCGAAGCAGGAACGTAGTCAGCGTTGATCGTACACCGGGGCGGGCGGAGTTGTAAAAGCCGGTGTGTAGTTGGTACCATGCGATGAACAGGACCAGTGAATCGGACGCGATGAGGCAGGCTCTGGTTGTGATCTCCACTTCAGAGAGCATCAGATTGCGGACAACACGCAGCCATATGGATGCTTACATCTGCAAACGCGAGTCAGTGAGAACACCCGTGAAGCAATGTGAGGACCAATCACCTATTGGCGACATCCTCGGAATAGTAGGTGCTTCCCCCGCAATATGTGTATGCAAAAGAATACACGGGGAAGAATGCCGCGGCAATGTTCGCATACTGTGAGCATGAAGTTAGTATTGCGACTCCCAGAGGCTGATTTCATGTTGCGATACCCCTTTCCGACGGCCACATGCAAAGAAATACATCGCTTTTGGTGTTCCCACAAAGAACTCATATACGCAACACCACAACCCAAGTCTCGCTATCATACGCTGAAAACGACGTCGTGCGATGGCAGGAGGATATGACATGAGACACGCTGCCCCGTAGGGCAGGCAATGGGCGGGTCAGCACTGTGCGTGCCGCCAGTGCCACTCCGGGCACCCAATGGAGGCCTTGGTGCCAACAGCGGGGACAGCCTACGAAGTGGACGGCGTCGGCCTGCATTCCGGATTGTGGTGTTACATACAGTGTCGGTCGTAGTGTGCCCACTACCAACCCACTACGATCGTGCCAGCTAAGTCTGTTTTGCTAGACCCGTTCCCGAGATGCGTACACACGCGGAGTGCGTCGCTTTTTTGGTGAGAATCTACCATGGAGAGTATCATCGATAGACCGAGGCCAACGACTGGGGTCTCCCAGCGGCATAAAGTGCATGGCATTCAATGAGGCCCGACGCCCTCCGCCTGTTTAAAAATTCTCGGGCAGGGGTCAACAACAGAGAACTAGCTGTCAGCAGTGCCGAGGGCAAGCCAGGCTCAGGCCAGTGGCTGAGACCCACAGCGTAGGCAGAGTCCACGTCATTGGGCATCGCGCATATAGGGTCAGACGACGGAGGAGGTTTATTTTCAGGGACCGCACCACCAAAGCCGACGTCACAGCTGCCTGGCTCTGCTCAGTCGTCGAAGTCCGCTGATCCCATATCGAACCCGCCGGACTCCGCCTGTATGCGTTTCGAAAGAGCCAGGCCCAACTACATGGACTCAGCTGGGAAACCAGGCCAGAAACGAGCCCAACACCCTCCAAACCTGTGTACATTCTTGCCAGAAAGGGGTGTATCAATGAAATGAACTGTTGTGAACGTACAAGGTTGGTGACCACGGGCGTCAGCCCCAGGCAGAGCGTGAGGATGGTAAAGCCCCAGTCCCGATTGCTGACGGCGTACACTCGCAGTGTAGAGACAACTTTGTGATGTGAGCGTCTGCGACGGAGACTGAGTAGATGTGTACGCACTGGCCCATAGGAACAATGCGAGGATTTGAAACGCTGCCAGAGACCAGTTCACCGCCGTGCAACTATTGGGTACGCTTCATATCGCGTCTCCGGGGCCGATGTATATCTGTTGACTTACCTCTGTTCTGCGATCAGCATGGAGTTTCAGTCGATTCAGAACTTGAACAGGACGTACCATTGTAGAGTACCACGGCAGCATATTCAGGACAGACCCCACCGCCATCCCGAGCATTGCGAGGCGGTTCGCGAAGAAGACGAGCACGTAGCCATAGTTGGAGCTGCTCCAGATGTAGTCGACCTCTTGCTCGAACGTCAGGGCGTAGTCAAATACTAGCAGCGCTGGTAACAGCGTGATTCTGGTCAGCCGATAGCCTGAGACATGCCTGAGACTCAGAGGTCGATCACGCACCTGCCGCCGCGGCGCTGCAACAATTGACGGTGAAATGATTACTCCAGTTCTGTAGGTCCGCCTCGGAGGCCATCTGGGAGGGGTTGCGGAGGGGTTCCTCGTCGAGGGAACATGGACGCGTGCGCGGCGGAGGAGGCTCCTAATAAAGCTGTGCGTGCCCAGTGAAGTCCCGAAGACAGGGATGTCAGCACGATAAGCTAAGATAAGTAAAAGACTGACTGATAAGACACGTCAGACGCGGACCTGTAGTAGCCCGTTTACTCGCATTTGGTACCTTTCTATTGAACGCTATCGGCAGGTTCTATCTACAGCTGATGCCAGTCGAAACTGAATCTTCTTTGACGTGTGACACTGACTACTGTCCTCCCACAACTTCGCGTCCATCTATATGCTGCAGCACCATAACGATGAGAAGCCGAATGACGTGTCCATAACGTGCGCGGTGCAATGGGCGACGGAGTCCACAAAGACAGGCTGTACGGTCTACTTTTTTAGGTGCCAATGCACTGCCTCAGCGACCTCTCAAAAACTCTGACACTGTGAGTATCCGAGATACACACTAACTGGGATTAGTGCAGGCTCTTCAGCACTGGTACGGGGTCTGGCATACTGCACCAACAGGTATGTTCTGCAACGGACTGTTCGTCGTCATGCTGAGCTGGCGTAGGGATCCACGACCGACCGAGGTTGTTCGGTCGGGACGAGCAAGGCAAAGACATCCGTCGGCTACCCAGACACGTCTCCTGTACGTTCTCCTAATGCATCACTTGATGGACACGGACTTGAGAGCTCAGAACAGTGGCTGGGCATGATCATCATGCCTCACATTCTATCTCGACAACCGGACGTCAGACCAGAATTGGGTCGCCACCCTCCTTCCTCTCCCCGACGAACCGACCGTACTTGTGGCCTTCGAACAAGTTCTATACTGCGACCTCGACTGGGTCTTGCAGCCCTACCTCAGTCCGAACGTACTGACCTGGACCACTTCTTCACGGACCTCGCGCATCCGGATACTTGCCACACGGCAACCATAATGGCATCCGCATCTTCCAAGACCGCTGTTGCTACGCTGCAGTGAGTGACATCCGGGCTCAGTTTGACGATCTCAACCTCCCCACATCTGCAGCCGACAATGCGGGCTTCGCGACTGATCGAGGCGATGTCTAGTTCTGTCAGGATGCATGACAGGAATCCTGCTCACGAGTGATCTTCGTATCGGCTACGAAGGCAGGTTACCGCACAAGCCAGAGTATGTATGTCCCCAGCCCACATCACTTGATGGGCACACTAGCACGTCGACGCTGATATGCGAGATCCCTAGGATACGCACAACGACGACCGGCGTCACCCGCTGGACGCGGTGATGACTCGTGAAGTGGGAATACATAGGCCCTGCAGGCCTGAACGTTGAACCTGCGCCTCACGCGGGACATCGAGACGACGAGGAAGATACGGGACGCTAATTATGATGAAACAAGACTGAGGACCCACTGACTGGAGCGGGGCCATGAGAATGGAAGTTCTCCCGACGCATGGACGTCCGCGAACATGTGAACTGTGAGTCCTCCTCCATTACTACGATAAACTTGGCGCCTGCGAGGTCGAGAAAACGGGTTGGAAACGGGCCCTTCAAAGCTTCCTAGAGTGACATCACTGGAGCCTATTGTCCCGGAGTATACATGGCCGGGACCTAGATGTCGTGTCCTGTCGGTGTCACAAATTCCTATTCAACTGCACAGACAAGGCAAGTTGATAGGTATGTAGCCTTCAGGCACACGCGCTGCCGTGAACCGACTTGTTGGCTATGGGTATTCTAGAACTGCCCTGGTCATCAAATTCAACAGGTACCACGCCCACCTGAGTTAGCTTCAATGGAGAACAGGGTTCACGACGTCCGCGCGCTCATCCATCAGGAAGACACGGAGAATGTCTGCGTACGTGCGGTGGATGTGAAACACACTAAGACACGTACGTAGCTCGCATCGGCTTGCCACGCCGTTCCAGCATCATCCTGCATAATAAACACCACACCAACTGGGGATATCCACAGCGCTGCGCACGGGAGTTGGCGTCGAGAAGCCAGTGGTCGGAAGTCAGAAGCCAGAAGCCAGGAGAAGAAGTCGAGAAAGGAGAAAGATTGCGGGCGCGGACGCGGAGAAGGCCGATCATGACCAGTGCACCGCGCGCACGCGCGCAGAAGCTGACGCCACACCATGTCGAGCGGATGCAAAATTGAGAATCAGCTGCAGTCTTCCCGCGAAGTCCACAATCTCGTTGGGCCCCACGCAAGAAGGCGTATGACAGCGGAGGACGGAGGATGTTGGTATGTTCAGTGATCCGTCCACTAAGGTCGCCTAGCCATCGAAGTCCGCTCCGTCCGGCGTGCTTTCCAGTCATATCAAATCAGCCAGTGCCACTGGAGTCCGCCTATGGGCGTGTGCAGGTGGGGTGCCCGTGGATATGGAGGAGCTGCCACGGTTGCAAGGGATCGCGACCACGCGCACACGCCGGCGACGTCGACGTGATGATCGTGGGGAGCACAACGCCGCGCGCTCCGGGATCCGTCGTGCCAGCGTAGTTCAAGCGTCAGAACGATTGATAATGGGAAACGAGTGCGTAAGGTTCGTGTGGGAGGGGGTATGCGTCTGTGGGTAGGTTACTGTTACAACAGCGGTAATTGGCACATACACACAAAAGCTCTACAACAGGAGCAAGGGCGGGGCCGCGCGGCGCGCCACGGATACGGCGCCGCCCGCCAGACAGGGGAAACAAGGAATAACGTAGACCGGCCGCTAGCGCGCCTCGCCCTTTTCTACCCGGCCGTATTCGAGCTGGTCGTAGTGCTGTTGCTGCTGATACGGATGCGCGCGGGGCTGGAAGCTCTGCCTGTCGAGCTGGGGCGGTACGGCACGCGCTCGAGCTCCATCGCCTCCGGGTCGCTGTCCTCCTCCTGTCTCGCGAGGAAGTCGTCCGCGTCGCTGAACGTCGCGACCTTGACCATGATCCCGTCGCTCAGCGAGGCGGCGGTGCGCTCGGACTCGCCCGGGCGCGCGGTGCCCGAGCGGAACATGATGCTGGAGAGGTACGACCGCGGCATGGACTGGTGCCCGCCCCGCTCCTCGGGCCCGGACGTCCAGCTGTGCGACTCGAGCGGGTCGCCGGTGTTCTGCGAGAACCGCCGGAGGTTGAGGATGAAGCGCGAGATGATGATGATGGTTATCCTGGTGCGTGGGTTAGTGTTGTGCACGAGGGCGACGACGATGGCACGCACGGGAAGATGAAGTCTGGGATGGGGTCGAAGTTCTGCGCAGGACAGTGCAGCGTGAGGACACGGTTAGCGATGCTGCTGGTGGGGGAGACGTACTTGGCCAAAGTCTAGGACCGCAATGATCTGGGCGATGTTGAGCAAGAGAAGCATCCTGCGCGGGAATTAGTCGTGCGTCCCGCAAGACACATCAAGACACATACACAAAGTACAGTGTTCCTATTACACAGCGAGGCGTCAGCATCCGTATTTGCCTAACATGAAGAGCCGGCGGACGCACCATCCCTGAGCAGGAGCAGGCCCAGCGACACTCTGTTCGTGCCGATGCGAGATGTCTTCAGCGTCCCGCGCAGATGGCGCCATGTCACAAGGAGCACCATCGCGTCCGCCAAAATGACCGCGACTCGAGTGCAGATGAGCACTGTCAGTCGACACGCCCGTCAGCTCTCACCAGTGCATGTGCAATGTCACAATTGCTTACACCTATATGGCCGCGAACACAGATCCGGTCAGAATAAAGGGAAAGGCAGGGGGAGATGCGGCGCACTTCATGCCCACGCTGTCGGAGTACTTCTGGTTGTACTCGCACTCGACGAGAACCGAATAGGTGCTGACGAAGTAGGACGACGCAATGTAGTTGTACTGCGTGGCACTGCGTCAGCGGTGATGCGTGCGGGGGAGGGAAGGGTGTCCGGCTGGAGCTAGCGACTTACGATATTCGTGGCGGCCGGGACCATGGCCAGAAGGAAGGTCAACAGAGAGATCCACACGGTCCGGTTGCTGATAGCGTATACTCGGAGGGACGACACAACTAGGGGGGATGGAAATCAACGGGGGACGCGAGGACGCAAGTTTGTGTACGCACTAGCCCAAAGGACAAAATTCATGATTTGGAAGGACGCGAGCACTAATACAGCCGCCTTGCAGCTATGCCGGAAATGAGCATGCGCTAAAAATAGAACTGGGCGGTGATATACCTCTGCAGGAAGAAATGAGTGCTCTGGTTGCGATGAAGCGGAGGGGGGACGCACCTCTCCCGTGTACCAAGGCGTAAGACCCATGAGAATCCCAACTATCATCCCAAGACTATTGATCCGGTTCAAGATAAAAAGCAGCGTGTATCCCCTGAACTTGCTACCCCACACGTAGCGAAGCTCCTGCCCGAGGGTGATGGCCCAGTCATAGATGAGGAGAGCTGGCCTTCATATGAGTACGCGCGAGTCACCTTAACTGACCCAGAGACGCACCTACTGCTGCAGAAGCACAGCAGTTCTCTGTGAAGCTCTCTTTCGCTAACTCTACGAGCGCGTCCGCGGAGAGGCTTGACGACATCGGGGCACCGTCAGGCTAGGTCGCATGCCAAAAGATTCAGTGCGGTTGCGCGAGTGGACGCTCATATACTCAACACGGGAATACCTATGTCGCGGCTATACTGATAACGAGGACAGGAGGAGCACTCGAGCCAGACTGATCGCTGATGGAACCTGGCGCCATCGAGATCTGCAAGCCAGATTTCATTGCTCCCGCCCGGCCCTACTTTCTGTCGGCGCAGCTGCGAGTGTGTAGAAGAACATGTCACTCACGGCATCGATGGCGTCCTCCTGCTCGTCCATCGGCGAGCGTCGTCCGAAGAGTCGTCGACATTGCGATGGAGGGCTGTTTGCAGGTGGGTTCGTGAGCGCGCGGTGAGCGGGACGCTAGCATCAGAGAATCCTTGCCGCTATCACACAACCTCGTGGACACCACAAAACTTTCTCAGAACGAGACTTCCGGAGCACATTTGTGCGCACTACAAGTGTGCTTCGCGTTCATTCCTCGTTGGACCTTCCTGGACTAACTCGTTCGGACTCGGCCAGGACCTGCCATGCCCGACGCTCTTATACGCCGATCACCTAGTAGACCGTTTTTGCGAAGTTTAGGAGGAACATATTAAGGGGCATACTTGTTGACATGCTTACTTTGAGTACCTGCTTTAAGGCTGTACCGGGATGCCGCTCCTCGGGGAATGTTGGCGAAGGACATCACGGGCACTTGCGGGGCACTTGGAGACCCAAAGCCCAGCCAAAGCCGCCGCGCAGCTCCGCAAGGACCGCAACGGCTCCGAGCCACCGATCGCCCGCCACATGGTGCGCACGTGAGCTTCCGTCTTCCGCCACAAGGAACACAAGAAATAAAGTGAGTTACTGTACCAGGTGAATACGGTACGTACTCACTCGGACTCTACTCGTGCTTGCTATACTGTCAACTAAGGACCTTTGCACTCGCAATATAGCCGAGACTTGGCTGCGACAGCCAAGGTTCATGTTCTCGACACACCATGCGGACACAACTGCACATTGCGAACAATATCGCATCGTGCCCTAGCGCGTTCCTTGTATCCCAGGCTACTAGATCGGCCTTGTGGCGTCCACCGCAGTCTGCGTGTCTCGAACGGGCTCGAAAGCGACGGCCAGGTATAAGAATCTCGGGTCGCACCCGACGCAATCGGCACGCCACTGCCGGGATTAGGTACTGAGTTGGCGATCGTGTCCCTGGCAATCGGTGCCTCCGCGCCAATGTACGCATTGGGACTGCCCCGCCGCAGGAAACAGCCGGGGCTCCCGATCCACCTGTGCTTCGCTGTCGCCTTCAAGTTCAGCAGCCTTCTGCGAGGATCGCGCGACCATATCGGCACAGTAGGATCTCGACGACTGTGGGTGTCTGGTGGATGGAATGCTGCGGGGTTGGCAGGGGGGAGAGCGTGCATGTGCGCGCAGCGCAGGTACCTCGCTAGAACATGGTCAAGAACAGACCCCAAGGCCGCCCTCGCTCGTCAGCAGCAGCGTTCCTGAATGCAGAACTCAATCAATCGACATGCATGGTCCCGGCGATCAAGAACTGCTCTATCGCGAACGACGATAGACGGCCGGCAGCAGCTTTGCATGATCGCCCCTGGTCGGCGAGAGAAGCTCGACGCCGAGTCGCCGACCTGTAGTCGTCCTTCTGAGTGCTTCCGCCTGCGAACTCTGATTGCGGCGCCGTTCACTCTCGACGGGCCCCTGTTATACGTATAGGCCGGGAACGCTTTCGTCCCTGAAAGTCCACTCGTGAGTCCCAGAGTTCGCTTCGCCTCTCTGGGCACAGCGCATGCAGTATGACCGGTCTTCCGTCCTGTAGACCCCTATATTCAAGTATTGCATCACCGACAGCAACAGGAGTCAGGACGGCACTTTCGTGAGGCGGCGAGCTGTACAGCCGATCAGTAGATTGCGCACAGCTACCCCAGCCGATCGACGACGCCTCACCTCTTGGACTATTGCAGGGCACCAATACCCAGGGACGGCTTCGCTGGAGAAGTGAAGGATTGGTCATTCAAAGGCTACGAATCTCCGGTCCGATAAGTACGGTGAGTGCAATCCTGAGTCAGAGTTATTGACTGAGGTATCCCGGTATCCGAGTGCATCTCTCGCTGCACCCTCCCGTACATGTAGTGGGGTCTGATTCAACCAGGTGAGTGCTAGGCACGGTATTAGAGCGAAAAGAACCAAGTGATGCCGTCGCAGGTGAGTCATGGTGATGCCCAGACTATGCTATCAGCTCAGGGACTCCAGAGTGGTAGCTTGAGCCAGGACGCAGACCGCCCGATCGCTGGCGTCCGAAGACGCAGATGATGCGCGCACGAGCATGGGCGCGAAAGTCTGAAGCTTGAAGCTTGAAGCTTGAGCTTCTGAGGCAGCCTACCATTCCAGGCGGACTCGTTGCTAGGCTCCGAACTCCAGATTGACTGCTGGCTTCGACGGCTTCTTCTGTCAAGGAAGCGAACCAACGTCCGGGATTCGGGGATGGGTTCTTGTGGGGTGCGGTGGGTCGGACCGATCAGCACCCGTACCGCTGCTACGACCAGCACCGTCAGTCGAGACTAAGTCTTTATGCCGCTATGCGTGTCCGGAGGATACTCACTTTCATCTGGTGGGTGCACGGTACAACCGTCGATCACTGTGTATGACGGAATGTTTGCCCGGAGCTCAAACAACGTCAGCATCTTAACCGGATGTCGACATTATCCGAGTCGCCCTTGGATCCGCCAGGCCCGAGCTCAGGGCCGACAATTAAAGAAGCACGTCGTGCCGGGCAGTTCTCGTGGATACGCTTAAACGTTGAGTGCTTTGATTGCCTTGCTTGTGGTTCGCAGCTTCCGTCGGTGTGGGGGGCCAAGTACCAGATTTTGCCCATAGATACTGTAGCTACTGTGAATGAGAATGTTACGCGATGCTCATTCAAGTGTGCATACCGATTACATGCCATCATTAGGCGCCCGCAAAGAAGGCTTACAGCAGCGCACGACGGTGGCATGTGTGGACAGGTAAGTGCGCGAAAAGGCATATAGCCAACCTCATAGTACTACTCACTTGCATTCAACTCATGCCGGTGCCAACCCACTGCTCAACACTCAGTGCTCACCATGCCGCTCTGCTTTGCCAATACCGCCCTCTCATCACCTCACCTCCGCTCCTGTAGCGCCCTCAACACCGTCCTCGCCTCTGCTGTCCGAAGGTCCGTTCGACTGTGCCACGCTCCAGAGTAACAGCTTTGCGGAGAGCTTCGATACCTTCGCGTTGGAGATTGAGAACGCCGTCGCAGCATCAAGTCAGACGGGAACTGGTGAGGCCCCAGTTTTCCAAAGGGCGGACGTGGGGAAGGTGAAGGGCATGGGAGAGGTAGTCGGGGCGAATGGCAGATGGTATGCGCACGCCGAGGAGATGGAAAGGGAGTTGAAGATCGTCGAATTGTGTCTGCATGCGCTCCGCAGGCGGCGAACATGAGGCTGAACGCGTTAGCTGTGGCGATATCACGAACGCAGGGGAGTAGCCGTGAGCTGTCGATCGCTGGATGACGAAAAGGGTAACGGAAAGGGCCAGCGTCCACGCATATAGTCGAGTAGTGCGTCACCGGTGCTCACGGGCGATGAATCAGGTGAGGGCGTGACGGGGAAGGGAATTGAACAGTGATGACTGGTGAACTTGTCCTCGGCATACTGACAGGCCACACTGAGGAGGAAGGCGTAGCATGGGTCTGCAGGGTCTGCAGCTACACGCGCGACGCGCATCCTTCATGATCTCCGGACTTCGCGATGGGGCGGATTTCGCGGCAAGCTGACCACGGATGCCACTCACAATCATTGGTTCATACAAATTACACCTTCAGATGCTGAAACTTGCGACATGCTAGGTACCGGAAGCCCTCCTGAAGTGAGCTCAGAAGGTAACCACGAACCAAGAAAAAGCACTCCGGAAGAGAGGGAATCCCGACGAGCAACCTGGTCTCCGTTTGAAAATATCAAAACGAATGAAGCAACATGCTACGAAAGTCGATGATGCATCGATGAGCAAGATGTGTCTATGACGAGACAATGCTGAGGACACACCTGAATGTACGTCGGACGTACGTGCTTGGAACGTGTTAGGTGATCATCGTCGCCTCCGGGGGCCAGGTGAGGCCGTCTGCGATCCAACGATAGGATCAGCGCCCTGCACACCGCCACGAACGTTGTCGACAGAGCAAAGGACAGCCTCGGACGTGAACAGACGTGAACGTTCCCGCACGGCAATGGCAGTGGGAGAACGTGACTTACCATATATGGCTGAAACGGCTGCAGTTCATAAAGGGCAACCCGCCGCCACACCTGCACATCGCCTCCGCTGCCGCTGCATCCGCTTTCTCGCTTCGCTTTTGCCCGTAGAATCTCCGTAGGATACTTCACGGACAGTCTTGCATAATTTACCTAACTTTCACGACTACGACCACCATTGCTACCATGCCTTTCACCACAGACTCTGAGCTGGACCTCCTCTTTCCCGCCGAGCACATTCCAGACGAGGCCCGGAAGCAGCTGCACCCAGACCTTCATGTGCGTCCTGCACTATCATAACTAATTTGGCGGTTCAACTGAAAGGATTGACGTAGCTTCGCCCGCTCGCGTCGACTGACTACCGACGTGGCCACCTCTCAGTACTCTCAGTGCTCACAGTCGTGACGGACCCAGGTGAGGACGCGTGGGTCGCGCAATTCATGCTCTCCGCGGCGCGGCGCGCACGTACTACCCCATCGTCATCGTCGACAAGGCGACCGACCGCATCGTCGCGGTGGGCACCGTCTTCATCGAGCGCAAGTTCCTCCGGGGCTCGGCAGTGTCGGCCATATCGAGGACATTGCCGTCGACAAGTCCCAGCAGGGCAAGAAGCTCGGCCTGCGGATCATCCAGACGTTGACCGGCATCAGCGAGAACAGCGGGTGCTACAAGACGATTCTGAACTGCAGTGATAGCAACATTCGTGCGTGCGGCCCGGATACTTCCTCTGGCACATTGACTCATGTATGCGCACCTTCAGCCTTCTACCAGAAGTGCGGCTATGAGAAGAAGGAGAATGAGATGGTGCGTACTTTGCACTACCTGCATGCCTAGAATGCTTACGTCTGCGTCAGGCGAAGTATGCCCCCGAGCGCTCACGGACGCCCAGGTTGTGAGGGGTTCGGTTGCTGGACTATCTCGACGGACGCTCCTATTGTATCTCGCATAATCTAATGGAAGGATTGCCATGTTCTTATCCGCACACGGAAGGCTGAACACGCAATCGCCATCACTGTGTTTCCTGAGGAGCATCAATGCTGAAGCACGGTGTTCGCTGTCATCAATGCACTGGAAAAATGTTATACCTCCTATTCGTACGCCAAATCTTGTTCGATATTCATACAATGTATGGCTCTTACATACCATCTGCAGACGTCAACCTACGCTGCTGGGTACGTTGATAAGCCACTGCAAGCTGACCTGCTGTGCCATTTACCATATCCGCAATCGTCGTCTCGCGGTGTATCTACTAGCGTTATTATGGACTCGGACATGCTCGTCTTCGAACAGGGTCTGACCGCGTCAGGGGTGTCGACTCACGGACGTCGTCAGCGCATGACAAATGACAGCAACTTAGGTGTGTACGTGGTCCGTCGTTCGAATATGGTGAGCTGACTTGATTGTATGCGTTCGCATCAGACTGCATACGGTGGCGAATCGTACAGACGACGATGACGACCTTCGACACTTGGAAGAATGCAATGACGATATGATTTCGCGGTAAGGGCCACTGGCAATAAATGCGACGTTCTCGATATGAACTTTCAATCGCTCGTTCGTAGTAACCATCAACAACGAGTGTCTGTTTGGTCAGCAGTGGGGACTTAGTAAGTTATTCCACGGACTGAATCGGATGCCGGTTCAACACCACAGGACACATCAGATTTATTACGTCAATCAGTCAAAATGTTGCTCAAGTACCTACTCCGCAGATGCAGCAGGATTGACAGTTGGATAAGGGCACACCATTTGTTGCGAACAAGACACATTTTGACAGGACCCGCGCCCACTGTCTGTTGCTGCAGATCTCCTTAGATTCACAGCACTCAATAGCTTTGTATTTCCGGCTTTGCTTGCAAAACTCACTGGTCAGTTCTAGCTCTATCTTAAAAGACTTAGTGTTGTTGGCTCACACGCCTGCCCAGGACGAGCGCTCTCCAAAGATGAGGCCGGAAAGGAACCGCCTGAGGCGGTGATGCTTGTCGCGCCGCCTCCACAGGAATGCCGATGCGATCACGAATCATGACTATCGTGTGAGTGCTGACTTGCCTACCTCGACTACCGCGAACTACGATCCTACGTCACAGACACCCAGGAGACACCCTCAGCATGGCAGCACCAGCGATCATAGTGTGCGGCATGCATGTGGTCTGGTACTGACACTGTCTCGAATTCTCGCTGTGATAGAGGGGCGTGGATGGGAAAACATCCAGGACGCGGGCCATCCATCCATCCCATCTGTCACGCCACCACATTGCTTCGTCGTGGTGTATCTCCGACGGTGTCGTCTTATATGAGCACTAGCTCCTGTCAATGTCCCTCTCCCCTGTGAGGAGCCCATGACCATCTTGCTGTCCTGTGGAATGTCCACACTTTTGAGAGCGCCGCCAGCGCGGATGGCTTTGAGACGTTGACACCGGCACAGACACAGGAGCAATACACCTCAAATTATTGTGCGGTGGCGGCGGCAGGTGCGGGTTTTGTGCGCTCTGACCTCAGACTTCGTCCCGAAGCTTACGTATTATGGTTTATCATAGCTTTTCTTCTGTACGACTACGTCGTCACTATAGGCCAAGAGAGTCGCTACATCTGGACAGATGTTCATGCCGGCTATGCTGCCATATTCCTGATCAACCGACTGAACATGCTATGGATGGCGATCTCGGAAATATTGAATGTGTGCTCGTTTCATACTCTTACGGTATGTAATTAGTCTTCCCGGGCCAGTATCTCGTTGTTCAGCCTTGCAAGTCCGCATAGAGGTAATCCCTGCATTATGCTGATGCCTTGCTGTGACTGACGTACATAACCAAGTTGCAAGCAGACGACCATGTTCTGGGACGTCGTTGCGATTAGCACAATGCTCATGTGGGCCTGTAAGCAAGCGATCAATGCTGGAGGGCTGGGATTTGGCCTCACCGTTCACGCAGGTGTTTCTACACTTCGTGTCTACGCCATCAGTAACCGCGGTGTCTTGCTCGCGGCGACCACCGCAGCGCTTGCTGCCATTCCCATTGCAGTCAACATTGTGAGCTTTATTTCTGATCGTTACTGCGGCAAATCAGATTGAACAACATGTCTAGTTTTCATACATCAAGACCAAATCCTTCCTGGAAAGCTTTGATGCGTCGAGAATGTGTAATGAGAATTATACCTTCTCAACCCAGACAACAAATGAGTTGAGTGATAGCGCTCTCACACCCAATGACAGCCTCGCTGAGACTGCAGCGTGGTCAATTGATGACAGGAGTAAGCTCACATCAACTCAAGTTGGAGATCGAACTCAAATAATGTGAATTGCAGTCGTGATCTTGAGCAGGGCGTCGACTACAGCGTCGGACCTCATGGTCTTGATAGTCACCTGGTGGCAACTAAGTGGGACTCTACGATCGTCAACGCAGAAGCGAAATCGTTCTGCGCTCGTCGTTCTCTTACTGAGAGACAGTAAGTCTGCAATCTCATGTTGATCAGTGTCGCGCACTCTTGATCTTTCATCAATCAGGCACCTCGTATTTCGTGTATGAGACCATCCCATAACCTCGTCTCTAAACACTTACCTGCATGCATGAAGATTGCTTCTTCTGATCAATATCGCCCAGATAATCGCGCAAGTGATGCTTGGTCAAGTGTGTTCCTCAACGCCATGTATCATCGAGTGCATAGTTGGGTAATCTGGATCACGCAGGTGTTCAATCCGATCCAATTTCTCATACTGCCGTAGGTTCCTGCTTGCATGCCCGTCAAGATTTCAGCTCACAGATGCCCAACAGCACAACGTGCATCGTGATCTCCAGGCTGATCCTCAACCTGCGTGGACTTTCATTCGCTATGCGCTCACCCATGCACGCTCAACGCGACACCAGCTCTCCTCCGAGGTCGACTGTTCTCAGTTCCTTCCATCCTTCGCTTTTGTCGACTATCATGTTCGGCCCGAATTCTCAGAGTAGCCAAGGCGGCGAAATGCCGCCAGTCCCGCCGGAATCACCATCCCGCTGCCCAGAAAGCGCGCTGGAAAGTGGACTCCTCGACGTTGCTGACTCCGCGATGGATGATATCGTAGAAGAAGAAGATGAGGAGGATGCGGATGCGGAGTGAGCATCGAGGCGCAGGGTGCTAAATTATGTAGCAACGCTTCGGTGAGTCTCTCCGGCTCAATATGGCGCGGAATTGACGGCGGGCCAAAATTGCAGGGAACGACCTTTGTACAGTATGCCGTGTGTAATGCTTTGTGCAGGTAGTCTGTATCATATTTTGCGACGCAGCGCGTAGGCCTTGGTTCTATAACCTGAGTGGACAGCAGAGATCGAGCGGCGGCTTCGCAAGGCATTCCGAGCACTGGCACGCGTTATGTATTTGTGAGTGGGACAAAAGTACAACACCTGATTCTACACCTGTTCTACTGGCTGTCGACAAGAATATGAATATTCTACACATCGGTGTCGAAACGATCTAGAATCAACGGTGAGCACATCCACAGGAGCAATGTATGATGGTGCAGACCTGTTATGACAGAGGCGAACATGATCGTCGGAACCTCAGCCTCCGTACACCCGGGGCTTTCCAGCCAATGGCTCCCTGGTTGTGTGCCCGGGTGAAGCACGACGTCTTTGCCCACCGCCTCATTGAGGTTGATCAGCAATCGCGAGACGAGAACGCTCGCCATCCTGCATCGGCAATTAGGATCGCAATCACTTTGATACGAACGAGAAGACTAACGATGTGATGAAGACGTATAAAACGCCGTAGGCCTAGTGGGAACATAAGCATATGATGTTCTGGGAATACCTAGCCTTGCGGACGACTTACGACCTGGAAACTCGTGAGCATCTGTGCGACGTTGAGGGCGAGAAGCACGCTAATCGGAACGTGAGTTGTGTGGTAGCTCCCGCGAAGAAGAGCCACTCACAGAAAGCATAGCATCCCTAACATAGCGTTCGTCAGGGACCTGGCCAGCAGTGCACGGCACTAACGCACCATCTCGGATGAGCAGATCTGCGAGCGTAGGCGCGTCAGTTCGGCCACGCAGCAGCTCCCGTAGACAGAATACGCGGAGCCTGTTCCCGGGGCCTGACGTCCTGTACCATGTCGCCACGATCACGATCAGATCGCTTGCGATCGCACATGCGCGGGAGCCGTATAGCACGTGTTCATGGATGTGAGTGAGGCGGATGGGCCACGTTGCGCAGAGCGGACAACGCACGTCTACAGCCATTGCGTACGAGTCAGCCAGAATCCGACTAGTGCTCAGAGCGGACTGCGCACCGTGTATTTAGGCTATGCGAGGCGCTATTCTGGGTTGCGCAGGTCGTGAAGCTGGGTACGAGGGGAATCGTAATGAATGTCATTCTGGCGTACAGGACCTTCCCCAACGCCCGTGAGCACTGGGTTGGAATCGTTCTGGGTCGCGGCTCTCACCAAGTTGGATACAAATGGCATGAGGCCGAGCAGTAGCGTCACACAGGCGAGTGCACGACTCTGGCTGAGGGCCCTGACGCGAATTGCGGAAACCCCTGTCCAGCTACAAGTCAGCACGCCTCGTTTGAATGATGAGAATGTGTGTGCGTCTCACAGGCCCAAATTATGTATGAGGCGGACAGAAAGACTTCATTGGCGATCAGTAAGCCTTTGCAACTGTGCGAAAAAAAAAAGGAGGTTCAGTCACGCTTTATGCGGCCAGTTACGACGTAGACGTACTCCTGTGTTAAATTTCGTCGTTGAAGTTTGGATAAACATTGAGAAGTACGAACACAGACCAAGCACGCACCTCCACAGAAGACCATGATAGAATGCCGAGTATGCCCGTCACCGCCAGTCCCACCATAGTCACTCGGTTAAGGAAGAACACGAACGCCGCAGGCAGCTTCCGGCCCCATATGAAGCGCACTTCACTTCCGATAGTCAGACAGTAGTCGTAGATTATGAGAGCTAGGGTTATTACGTTTCACAGTTAGTGTACCTCATGATAGTTGTGTGCGCGATGCTCACCTACGGGTGCCAGTTGGCTGTAGTTTGCAGCAAAGCTACACGGAGACGTCAATATTACCGACAGAGAAAATGAGTACTAGGAACAAACTAGGAACATACTTCTGCGTAAGATAGCTCGCGATCTGTACTTCACTGACGTCGGCCTTCATGTTGTAGAATCTGTAGAAAAAGGAGGTCGCAGGAAGCCGATGTGGGCATAGGTTTCGAACTGGGACTCCGAGTCAGCCTCCAGAAACTGGGATATATACACATACCATAGCAGCGCGAGGGCCCCTTGACATGATGATCGTTGCGAAGATCCACATGGTGTGCGTTTTCCCACATGCATGCGGCAGAAGGAAGCAAAGAACCGGGAGAATCCAATTACGGACATCCGCAAGCATGGGACTCGAGCAGTGACATTAACTAATATAGCGCCCGACGACGTCCTCATCACCGACTGACAACTGGTGGTACTTGCGTAGCTGCGTCATAAGCAGGTAGTGAGGTGCTCTGATTTGACTTCCAACTGCGTATAGAGTCGCATTGACTAGGCAATCGATGAACGGGCTGCATCTCTGGCGTTCAGGCCGGAGGAATTGGAGGATACAGCCTTCGGCAATGAAGAACGATCTCTTTACGAAAGATGATCGTTAACGTGCGTTCTGCGAGTTCACTACCGTCATTCTGAACGATCGAAGGGGATAAGACCGCCCTATTATGAGCATGGCGGGAGTAGCACGAAGCAAACCATGGGAGTGTAAGGAAGTGGAAGCACGAACCAGTACACTGCATGGCATAGCAGGATCGAAGTTCCACAGTCTCCGTAGTACAGCATAGCATGCGTCCGAAAAAGCCACGCCATCGCCGTTCTCAATGACGGAAAGGAGATAGCAATGACTTGTGATAACCAGGGCGAGATTGGTCTGGAGCGGTATTCAGCAAAGCATGAAGGTCAAGAAACGGGGACACGAACCAATTCCTCTATGCATAATGCACGCAGTGCAGACACACGCGCTGCTCGGTCTGTGCTATCGAGAAGGGGTCCGGCAGAACAGAATGAGTTGGAACCCGAGCACGCTGCTGCCACTGTATGATCACCGCCATTGGCATTTTCTGCCAGCTATGCACAGCAATGGGTTTCAGATTCGGATGTGTGAATCTCGTACTAGTAGAGTCGTCAGTGGTAAGTTTATACGCGCCTCTGAACGGAGGAGGCCGCGGGAATCAGTGGTAGGCGCCCGCCTCCGCTACAGGCGCTACCCACCCAGGGATCCGTACGTCCTGCACTCAGTCCTGCAGGTCCGGAAATCTATTGAAGCATACACGCGTAAGAATCTGGCATACGAATCCTTTTCAATTTCCATTGAACATTGAGGGTTGAAAAATGTTACAGGTATCTTCTGACCGCCGCCACGCAGTGACGAGCACCGTCGCGGCTCGGCGTCCTCAGATGCCAGCAATCTAGTACTACCAATACTTGCCATAAGTAGCTAGGATTCATTTCTTCCACGCTGCACGCATGCTCAATCACCGGGACCTTGTACATGCCGTTCATACAGACCAGACCTCCGGTGACAAAAGCCTACTGCTACGTTTCATCTAACAGAACCTGCCGACGATGGTACGCCGCCCAGATACGCTCGTTAGGGTCAGAAACTCATAGGCTCGGGTTCAAGGCCGCTCTGGGGCAATCGGTATCATCCACCCCACAAGTTGAAGCTTCTTCCTCCGGCCAAGGACAGGAGGGAGTGCGCCGGACCGGAGGATATGCTGTGACGACTACTGCATATATACGGGCGCAACATCGATCGTTCCGCTCCGATGGACAACTGTATCCCCAGGTGATACTTCGCTGCGCCGAAACCCCGTAGGAAGTATGTCGACAGCCTTGGAGCAGGAGCTGGCCTCCGTCTTGCAAACCAAGTGCGTGCTAACGTTATTGTCAATCGAACGCTGATGACAGCTGCGATGACGGTAGTTTCATTGGGATTTGCTGCGAGATGGCCGTCTGCGGTACGTTCGGTCCATTTTAATCCGGCGCGTGAAACGTCACGCTGACCATACCAACGTAGTTATCCTGGTGTACGACTATATGCTCACGTTCGGCAGGGAGGTAGAGCTCTTCTGGCACAGACCATCCAGGGCGCTCGGCGGGACAGTGATATTCATGCTCAACCGTGTCGTGGGCGTCGGTCTGGCAATACTCGGTAACGTCAATACTGATCTGTCCCGCTATACCTATGCAAGGTGAGGAAGCCGGTCACGCGACTCCGAGTCGTACTTGAACATCAAGTCTTTGCTTTCAGTTGTAAGTATACGATTCTGGTTGAAATCTCTATCACGCTGCTGGCATATGCCATTTGGGCCGGTGCGTTGATTGGTCTGGTATGTGTTAGCGATACTGAAACAACGAGCTATTCAGCTGTGTCTGCCATTAGAGTGCATGCCCTCACAAAACGCAACTGGCTGCTCTCCATGCCCACGCTCGCTTTGGCGCTGGTTCCGATGGTTGCGGACATGGTAAGTAGTCCAGTGGGCATGCATGCCTAGGGCCTGGACACTATCGCTGACTGCAGACAAGTGGCTCACATCGACCATAACGTTCTCCATAACACCTGTTGGTCCTCTGATCATATGCTCGGAGAGTTCGCCAATTTCTGTAAGGCTCAACACAATGTGTGTATCGTCCATCATCTCTGCGTCGCAGCGCTAACAGATCACGATCTGCTCCTTCCAGAAGTAAGAAAGTTATTCGAACATGGAAACGCGTCAATCTGACGAGAATCATAAAAACAGTGCTTATTATAAGCCGTGGCAGCAGCTTGGCTTCCGATCTGATCGTCCTGCTCGTAACGCTGTACTATGTTTGTCCACGCCCATGGCTCAGAGCCACGCTTCCCAGCCGGTCGCTCTCGCGGGTACTGCTCAGGAATGGTACGTCGGGTCTCTGCGTCACGTCGTTGCTGGGGACTACCTCTCATCAGTGTCGGCCAGGGATTCTTTACTTCTTGTGCGTGGTCAACCTTCTAAGTCCGCACAGTGTAAGCTTGACAAGCCGGGTATTGCAGCGTACTGGCGGTTATCAACGCTCTAGAAATCATTCTATACCTAACTTCGGTGTGTGATCTCTGTCTCCTCGGGTGATACGGCGTCTCAAGGGCGCGACACCTCAAGACGACAGACTGGGTCAACCTATTCATTGCGCCGTGCGTCTGTGGTTTCGACGTTTCTCACAACGAGTCGTTGGCTAACGGACAGATGTGTCCCATAAAACACACACACAGAATGTCGACGATAGTAGTCTCACGGTTCTTACTCGACATCCGAGAGGCAGCATACACATCCGACACTACTCTCGAAACGGCGACCGACGACCTCTCCCTAAGCACGCTATCTGGAAGCGCATACAAGTCACGGATGTGGCAGTCGCTTGATTTTGCGACCCAGACGTATGGTGCGTTCTCCCGCAGCGGATGGTCATGCTCGGGGTGGATCGTTGACAGCGAAACGTAGCGGAACGGTCCCAAGGTGCCATGACAAGTACCACTGACGTTGACAGCCACGATCGACATCTTTATGCGGACGTACAAGAGTTCGAGATGAGCAACCTCGAGGCGGACCCGCGACTCAGGGGGATGCTGAACCGGAGCAGCATTGCTGCCTGAGCGGCGCATGCGCTCTGTGGGTGAGAGCTATTTGACTATCGAACGCTTCATCACTCAATCTGCCGCGCCAGGGGTATCGACTCGCGGATGTCGTCCGCGAATGGCGAACGATAGCAAGTTAGGTGTGTACATGGCCCGTCGTTCGAGTATAGTGAGCTGACTTGATTATATGCGCTTGCAATAGACTGGATGCGGTTGCGACTAGCACGGACGGCGACAACGGCCTTTGACAGTTGGACGAATGCAATGACGAGATGCTTTCGCGGTAAAGGCCCCTGACAATAATTGAGACTCTCTCGACAGGATCTTGCAACCGCTCGCTCGTAGTGATCGTCATTAACGAATGTGTCTCTTTGGCCAGCAATGGAGACTAAGTTAGTTGTTACACGGACTGAGTCGGATGTCAATTCATCGCGCCACAGGACACATCAGATGTCTTACGTCAATCAGATGCAGTACTAGGCTTGACAGTTCAAAAAATCACACCAAAAGTGTTGCAATCAAATTCCATCTCAACGGGGCCCGCACCGCCCACAGTCTGTTGTTTGAGATCTCTTTAGATCCACAACACTCAATGGCTTTGTCATTTCCGGCTTGCACCACTCACCGGTCAGTTCCACCTATCTTATGTGAACGTAGTTGGCTAACACGCCTGCTTAGGAGCGAGCGCTCTCCAAAGATGAGGTCGGAACGAAATTCGGATAGCCGCCGGATGTTCATCGCCTGAGGCGGTCATACTTGTCGCGCCGCATCCACAGGGATGTCGATGCGATCACGAATCATGACCATTGTGTGAGTGCTGATCTGCCTACCTCAACTACCGCGAAATACCTTCAAGTTCCTACGTCGCAGACACCCCGGAGACACCCTCCGCATGCCCAATACCAGCGATCATAGTGTGCGGCATGCGTATGGTCTGGCACTGACACTGTCTCGCAACTTAGGTGCAATCAAGGGGTGTGGATGAAACAACAACCAAAGACGCGGGCCATCTACATCCATCTCATCTGTCATCCCACTACATTGCTTCGTCCTGGTGCATCTCCGACAGTGTCCCTCCCCTCTGTGAGGAGCCCCTGACCTTGTGGAATGTCTACACTCCTCGCACGTGCCGCCAACATGGATGTCTCACAGACTTTGACACCAGCACAGACGAAGGAGCAATATACCGAGAATTACTGTGGGGTGGCGGCGGCAGGTGCGGGTTCGCGCGCTTGACCCTCACTTGTTCAGAAACTTACGTATTGTCATCTAGCTATGCTTTTGTATGACTACGTCGTCACTCTAGACCAAGAGCGTCGCTATATCTGGACAGACGTCCGTGTCGGCTACGTCGTGATCTTTCTTGTCAACCGGCTAAATATGCTCTGCATGGCTGTCTCTGAAATACTGTTCCTATGCTCATATCAAGCTTTGAAGGTAAGTAGTCAGACTTCCGACAAGCTGTCGTTAATCCTTGCTCATCCACATAGAGGTAAGTCTTACATGTTACCGATGCCTTTCTGTGACTGATGTAGGAGTTATACCAGTTGCTCGCAGGTCGCCGTGCTCTGGGGTGCGGTTGTTATAAGCACACTACTCTTATGGGCTTGTGAGTATGCCATTATTGCTGGAGAACTCAGACATGGTTTCATTGTTAAGTGGCAGGTGTTTCTACGCTTCGTGTCTACGCCATCAGTAACCGCAGTGCCTCGCTCGCGGCAACCACTGCAGTCTTCGCCCTAGTCCCGATTCCAGTCAACATCGTAAGCGATAGGTCTACATGCTAAGTCGAACAACATAGACTGAGCAACCTCTCAAGTTTTCATTTGTGAATACCGATCTTTTCATGGTAGCCTTACGTGCGTCGACGACGTGTGCTGGCAATCTCAATACTCCAGCACAGACACAATTTGAGTTGAGTTGATACTCTGCTATATCCGTCGATGGCTCGCTCAGTTAAGAGTGTTCGAAATTGACTACAGACGTGAGCTCTCGTCAAATTATATTCGGGGAATCCTGCATTGATGATGTCGGTGGCAAGTCGTGACTCTCAGCAGGGCATCTCTCATAGCGTCGGACGCTATGGTCCTAGTAGTCACCTGGTGGCAGCTATGGGGGACTCTTCGACCATCAGGACAGGGGAAGAGTCGTTCTGCTCTCGCCGTTCTCTTACTGAGGGATAGTAAGTCTGCGTTCCACCGCTGGGTAACGCCGTTTACTTATTCATGAGTTTTCCAAACAGATAGCTCATATTTTGTGTACGAAATCGCGTTCCTCCACGTCATCGCCCATGATAACTCATCTGCATGCATGAAGATTATTTCTTCTGATTAATATCGCTCAGATGGCTCTACACATAATGCTTGGCAACGTGGGATTTTGAACTGACATCTTGACAAATGCAAAGCTGATGTCTTCCGGGTTCCCACAGCGGTTCAATCCAATTGCGACTTTGATCTCCCCGTCGGTTTGTTTTGCATTGTCGAAAACTTAGGAGCTCACGATTATCATATAGCATTACGTGCATTGTGATATCCAGGCTGATCCTCAACCTGCGTCAACTTTCATTCGCCATGCGCTCACCTATGCACGCTCGGCGGCGCGACACCACTTCGCCACCGATCTCGACTGTCCCTAGTTCCTTCCATCCTTCGCTTCTGTCAACTATCGTGTTCGGCCCGAAGTCCCAGGGTAGCCAAGGCGACCAAATGCTGTCCGTCCCGCTGGAATCACCATCCCGCTGCTCAGAAGGCGCGCTGGAAAGTGGACCCATCGACGTTGCTGACTATGTGATGGATGATATCATAGAAGCGGATGAGGCGGATTCAAACACGGAGTGAGCATCGAGGGGGGCAGGGTACTAAATTATGTAGCAACGGTCCGGTGAGCCTCTGTCCGGCCCAACATGACGTGGAATTGACGACGAGTCGATATTTTCGGGAACGATCTTTGTACAATATAATTGCGTGACGCCTTGTGCAGGTATTCTGATAAAAATGACTATGCAGTTGAACTCATGATGCATCATCCAGGAGAACTCGGTAGACGGTAGGCTGCATCGTCATAGCGTTGTCATACCTGCGACATACTAGCAAGCGTGCGGTTTTCGGGTAGCGGGCACGGCGGCATACTCGAGAGTTGCCAATCTACCTTGGAGGTCCCTGGTCTGGACTGGGTCGGTTGGTCTCCCTTCGGATTCTGTATCACCGTTGCCGTTTGCGTGAGTCAAATTTAAACCGGCTTCAGCATCATTTCTCGTATTACGCCACTTGCTCCTTTGCCTTATGTTGTGCGCGAGGACTGCGCGACCTGAGGTGTATTAGGTGCCATGATGGAAGGCCGCAGCAAGATATCATGCGCTGTGTCCACAGTACGCCGTTGGTCCAGAAAAGACATTCACGAACTCATGTATCAGTTCCACAAATCTTATGTGAACGTAGTTTAGTTGACTAACACACCTGCCCAGGAGTGAGCGCTTGCCAATTTTGAGGGTGGAACGAAGTTCGAATAGGCGCCGGATGTTCACGGCCTGAGGCGGGTGGTCGTGATGCCTGTTGAGTCGCACCGCATCCACAGGTGTGCCAGATGTGATCATAAATGGTGACCAACGTGTAAGTGCTGATTTGCTTACCCCGGCTACTGCGATATACCTTCTTACGTCGGAGACACCTCATAGACACCTTCAGCACTGTGGCCAGCTCTGGCATTCACTGCGGGCGGCATGCGCGTAGCCTGGTGCGGTGTGGTGCGTCCTTGGGCCTACCTGATACTGTCTCGCATCTTCGATGCAATCGAGGGCGTGGATGGGGCCCACCCAAGACGTGGGCCATCCATCTCATGTGTCACGCTGCCATGATGCTTCGTCCTGGTGCATCTCCGACGGTATCGTCTTATATGAGAGCTGTGTCCTGTCAGTTTCCCTCACCCCTGTGAGGAGCCCCTGACCACCTTGCTGTCCCGTGGGATGTCTACACTCTTCCAGCGCGCCACCGGCATGGATGTCTTACAGACGTTAACACCGGCACAGACACAGGAGCAATACATCGAAAATTGTTGTGCGGCGGCGGCGGCAGGTGCGGATTTCGTGCGCTATGCCCTCGCGCTTTGCTCCGAAACTTACACATTGTGGTCTCTCATAGCATTGCTTCTGTACGACTACGTCGTCACAATAGGCCAAGAGAGTCGCTACATCTGGACAGATATTCATGCCGGCTATGCTGCCATATTCCTGATCAACCGACTAAACATGCTCGGGATGGCTATCTCTGAAATAGTGAGCGTGTGCTCATTTCATACTCTGACGGTATGTAGCCAGTTTTCCCGGGTCAGTAACTCGTTGAGCCTTGCTCATCCGCATAGAGGTAATCCTTGTATATTGCTGGTGTTTTGTTCCGACTGATGTATTTTATCAAGTTGCAAGCAGATCGTCGCTTTTTGGGGTGCGGCTGCATTGAGCACAATGCTCATGTGGGCTTGTAAGCAAGCGATCATTGTTGGACAGCTGAGATCTGACCTTCACTGTTCACGCAGGTGTTTCTACACTTCGTGTCTATGCCGTCAGTAACCGCAGTATCTTACCCGCGGCGATCACCGCAGTGCTTGCTGCTGTTCCCATTGCGGTCAACATTGTGAGCTTTGATTCTGGCCGTGAGTGTGGCCAATCAGATTGAACAGCGTGTCTAGTTTGCATACACCAAAACGAGTTTCTTCCTGGAAAGCTTTGGTGCGTCGCTAATGTGTAATGAGGAAACGACTGTCTCGCCACAAGCGACATATGAGTTGAGTGATAACACTTTCAAATGCGACGATAGCCTCGGGCCATCAGGAAAATCCCTCCCTGGGAATTACAACGAACAGACGAAGATTCTCCATAATACGTAGACTTTTGGGAATCATGATGCCATTCGTGATAACATCCCGTATTGTTGATCATTCGACACGTCGTTCGAGTGCAGTTAATAAAAAGGTACTAATATGAGTGTTATGATTGGAATTTTCTGTACAGAGGTGCCGAAACAGTAGTTCATTCGCGAGGTTCACAGTGAAAACAACGAGGTTATATTGATGTGTCTCCTAAACAATTCTACGTATACTAGTAGTACACTACTACACATGACCCGAAGATCACTTTGTCCTCCACCACGTATGCGTAGTCATCTATGACGACCACACCTCAGTCGTCCACGAACCCACAGGTTAGTAAGCGGGTCCGCAGGCAATTGGGTGCGCGGACGGATGAGTGGGTGGCCGGCCGGCTGAGCAGACGAGAGCGTGGACAGGAGAGTACATGCGAGAGGAACACTGAGCGAGACAGAGTGCGAGCGTGTGGGTGTACTAGTAGCGCGAGACAATGTGGGTCCACGAGTGGGTGCGCGGATCCAGAAGCCGAGAGAAACGGGTATGAAAGTGAGAGCAGGAGCGCAGGCGCAGGCGGGTGGTCGGTCGACCAGGCTAGCAATGAAAGCAAAACGTGAGGAGACGAGAACACGTGGGCGGGCGGGCAAGAACGGGCGAGCGGACGAGCAAGCAAGAGTGGGCGAGTGGGTGATGAGGCAATAGCGGGCCGGCGAGAAGTCGAGGGTGGATTGGCGAGTGGGCGAACGAGTGGGCAATGACAAGCAAACAGGCGAGAAGGGTGGGGTGAGTGAGCAAGATCGAGGGGTACACCACCAGAGGTCAGAGTGTCTGCTCGCTTTTCGGCAGTCGCAGAGACTTACACGGGTAACTGTGTGGCGTGCCCGTAGAGAAGCGTGCTGCGAGTTTGTTGCTCGTCAATGCACTTGCTCGAGCATCGCAACTAGGAACAGAGATATTTAGTAAATACACTAATGACGACTCACTTCGGGGTTTTATTTAAATACCTCTGCTTCCCTTCCCTTTCGTTCACTACTCCTGCCCGCCATATGTTATGCTGTCCCTCTTCCTTTGACCGTGCTCGATTGTTGTGCTCAGGCTCGCCGCCTTGCGTGCTCGGGCTTGTCGCATTCGGAGTTTGGGATGGCATGACGGGTGCGTCGCGCATAGTGGTGGTTGTCCGAATGCAGACCGTCTGGCACATTCGCGAGCGGCGCCGACGGTCGTGCCACAGCGGGACTGTACTTAGCTGAGACGGGGCAAGTTGGAGATGGGCGATGATTGGGTGACAGACGGGCGACACGGGTGACGAGCGACAGGCGGATGGCGCGGAGACGTGCAACAAGTGGGAGCGCTGCTTGCCCTAAACAATATCTCGATCGAATCTGACCGCCGCCACAGCGCCACGTCAGTGCTCTCTCGCCCGCCGCCGCCCGCTGTCTCACTCGTTCACCCGCCCTCTCTTGCTTGCTCGCCCGCGTGTCCTCCCACTTACCCTCTCGCCCGCTCACATGTCCTCATTCTGGCTCGCTGCCCTCTTGTTCGCCCACCTACTCGCCCTACTGCTAGTCTTTCCCAGTTACCGTGTCTCGCCCCTAGCTCACTCTCGCACCCGCCGACCCGTTCTCACTGAGGGCACACGCATCCAGCGACCGCGCAGCCGAAAGACTTTGAGTGCGAGGCTCAAGGGCCCTATTCGCGATACAAAGGTGAGCCATCACCAACACGATCTCCCTGCACTGCCATCTACGAATGTGCCGAGGCCCTGCTGAACCATGTCCTATCTGTCCGCCGTTCTGCTCCGCCAACTGTTTTCCTTGCCCGCCATTGCGCTCGCCCGCCATCTTGTCATCCCTCTTGCCCGCCGTCTCGCACCCGCCGACTTGCCGTCTCGTGCCTGCCCATTTGCTTTCTCACGCCCGCCCACTGTCTTCTCACGTCCGCCCACTGCCTTCTCGCGCCCGCCTGCTTGCACTTTCGTGTCCACCCATTGGCCCTCTCGCGTCCACACGCCCGCTCTGTTGTGTCCGCGTGTTCACATGTCCTCGCGTGCGCGCGTGCCTGTCCTCCGCGCTTGCTTCCATAGCTGCTCGCTCTCGGTGCTTTGACCGCGCACCTGTGATTGCCCACCTGCCTGCCGTATCATGACAAACATCGACCTGTGTGCGTACCTCCTCGCTGTCTATGACAGCCAGCTAACATACATCCACATGGAGAACTGTCACCCCTGTCACTCGCAACCTACGCGCCCATGCCCGTGGACATACCATCTCGCTCTACACCCACACACCCGACTCTGTCTTGCCTGCAATCTGTCTCGTATGCCCCCTCCCGCCCATGCTATCGTCTGCTCGGCCGGCTGGCCACCTGCGCATTCGTGCGATCACCCACGCGATTGGTCACTCGTCCACGCGCCGACTTGCCTGCGGACCCGCTTAGTGACCTGTCGACCCGCGGACCCACCGTCACTGTTACTCTAGTCATACTTTACTGCCTGTGCTTGTCATTTATCTCCCTCCCTAGTACCTGTCTCATCTGCTCGTGGCCTCGGACCTCTCATGATACATCACAGATTCTCACATTGGACTCGTAGTACTACGTATATTTCATGCACGGCAATGCATTAATATCTTTTCTAATCACTGTGTGAACGAACATCAGAGTGAATGTTCATTGAATGTGCTGAGAATGGCACAGAAGCCATGACTTATTGCGTGAACATGCCACAGTAACTCACGAGAACACTAATTACTCGAGTATTACTGCGTATTCGTACACGGACCCATGGGGACCACGGAATATGGTCTGTTATTGAATTAGGAAGATTAATGCTGTTTATCTTCTATTCCTACGAAACTGCCTCTATTCTTCCGCATTCAGGGGAAGGTTTTTTCCTGATGAGCCACTGAAACTGCAGCGTGGTCAATTGGCGATAGGAGTAAGCTGTCGTCAACCCAAGTTGGAGATCAGCTCAAAAATAATGTCAATTGCAGCTGTGATCTTGAGCAGGGCATCTACAATAGCATCGGACCTCATGGTCTTGATAGTCACCTGGTGGCAATTACGTGGGACTCTACGATCGTCAACGCAGAAGCGAAATCGTTCTGCGCTCGTCGTTCTCTTACTGAGGGACAGTAAGTCTGCGATCTCATGTCGATTAACGTCGCGTACTCATGATCTTGCACTAACTAGGCACATCGTATTTTGTGTATGGGACCATTACATAACCTCGCCTTTGAATACTTACATGCATACATGAAGATTGTTTCTTCTGATCAACGTTGCCCAGATCATCGCACAAGTGATGCTCACCGAAGTGCGTGCTTCAGTACCACGTATCATCCAGTGCATAGTTGGGTAATCTTCACGCAGGTGTTCAACCCTGTCCCATGCTTCATACTCCCGTGAGATTCGCTCGTACACGTCAAAACGTCGCTTACAGTGGTCCAACAGCATGGCATGCATTATGATATCCAGACTGATCCTCAATCTGCGTCGACTTTCATTCGCTATGCGCTCACCCATGCACGCACAAAGCGACACTACCTCGCCACCGATCTCGACTATCCCTGGTTCCTTCCATCCTTCGCTATTATCGACTATCATGTTCGGCCCGGATTCCCAGAGTAGCCAATGCGGCCAAATGCGGCCAGTCCCACCGGAGTCACCATCCCGCTGCCCAGAAAACGCGCTGGAAAGTGGACCCATCGACGTTCGCGATCATGTGATGGACGACATTATGGAAGAGGATGAGGACGAGAAGGAGGATGCGGATGCGGAGTGAGTGTCGGGGTGCAGAGGGACTAAATTATCTAGCGACGTTCCAGTGAGCCTCCCTCCGGCCCAACGGGACGTAGCATTGACGATGAGCCAATATTGTAGGGAACGACCTTTGTACAGTATATGTAATCGTGTGTAACACCTTGTTTCTGTATCCTCTTTCGCTCGCGGCGGATGTCATAACCTGTGTCTATGCGTCTCAGGGAAGTGACGTGTAATATGCACGAGCCACCGTGCCTTCGTACTTAGGTGAGTAGTCTGCTGAATTGAAGACGTAAGTACGTTCGAACGGGATGATACAGCACTCGTGTCTCGTGTGACAGTATGGACATCCAGCAGTAGAATGATGTCAATTGTCTGACAAGACTTTCGTTATACACACCCACTGATGCGACGATATAAGTTATGTCCAAATACAATCTGAGCACTCGAACACGCTACACGAGTGATTCTAATCCACGGTGGTGCCGCGATCGACTCGGCCCTTCCCAACCCCACTCCGGGAATAGACGAGCTAAGTCTCCAAGCACCTGAGGCACATCGACTAAACATCGATAAGTGTGAGGCCTTGAGGTCGATGAACCGTACACGAATGCATTCGCAAGTGTCGAGAAAGTCAACCTTACAAGCTTCAAAGCTTCACAGTCACGACCACTTCGCTGTCACGGATGTGACGTTGACCACACCGCGCTCGTGCCACGGCGCGAACAACCGTCGTACTATGGGCTCCATCGCACCGACGAAGGTGTCCATCTCCTCCGTCCTATCGTCCCTAGAGATATGCCCAACATCTATCTCGATCCTGGCCTCCCTCAACGCGCGAAAGTACGGCCGGGCCATCACGTCGTGCAGCCCGCGCGAGTCCGCGTCCAGCTGCTTGCAGTTCTGGCGGAAGTTCTCCTCGTTCACGGAGCTGGGCAGCGCGAACCTGAAGTGGACTGTGATGCGCTCGAGCTGGTAGCTCCGAACCGTGGAGAAGGCCCCGCGAAGCTCGTTTGCCGTATCTGCCCAGTCCGAGACCTCCGGGGACAGGTACGGGTCGACGTTCAGCCTTACCGTCAAGCGACATAAGGCCGTGTTGTGTACTAGGTTGCAAGGGGATCGATCTGGTGAATGATATGGGCTTAGTGATGTTCAGCACAACATACGGAGTTGGAACACTACTTACGACGGAGATAGAGGTAGCTTTGACAGTCGAATGAGGTCAAGATGCCCCGCTGTCTCGAGGAGCCGATTGACGTGCTCAGTGGCAAGCTCTGATTCCTCGCCATTGAAGGCCGTCACCATTCACCAGAGAGCTACAGATCCGCGAGGATACAGCCAATCGCATCCGTCGAACGTCTTGATGTATTCTCGGAGTCTGCTGCGACCGGAATCGCTTGAGCCGGACATCGCAGGGACCTCGGAAAGGGTCGTCTTGGAGCCTGCACCACCGACGGTGGTGGCTGTGGCTGGACGAGTAGCACGTCGTCCAAAGCAAGCTCTTCAGACAATGAACGCCAGACGATCGGCGCAACTGGACAACGTTGCTCAGTTCGATATGATGCAGACGCAACGACACGATGTGCTGGAGCTGACGCAGGGCATATGGAAAGTCGGATGCATATTGGGCGCAGAATGTACCGATATTGAGCACCTGCAGGCAGGGCACGCATGCCGAAGACCAGGGGAAGGGGTCTAGGAAGGGGATCCTGAGTCGGTCCAAATTCCCCGAGCGCTACTTCGTGTGTGGACTGCAGCCATCGCTGGACACGGGCGACGTGCGTAGCTGCCTCACCAACAAGTCGTAGCCCGCGCGCGAATTGATGATGACGGTGAGGTAGAGAATACAACTGGCACGAGGGTTCCATGCCTGACAAACCAACGCAGAGTTGCAGAGCGTGCGCTGGTTCATGTGTTCGATGACATTTTCAAAGACTTCTATGGGTATGCGATTGGATAGGTCGGTGGTAAGGGGCCGTTCTTCGCAGTGTGCAGTACCGTCTTCGGCTTCAGATGGCTCGATGACAAGGGGTTCGAATCTTTCTCGTCGTGCGCAGCGTCGCCCTTGTCTTCGACGCTGTCCTCGTCGGCAATGCTTGACCTGCGGCCCGAGCTTCCGGCGAGACGAGTACGTTCCACATAATCTGTCGTGTCCCAGACAGCGTAAGTCCCAGACACGACGTCCGCACAAACGACTTACAACTTCAAGACTCGGGGCGACAGGTATGTACCTGGGGGCGTTCAATCGATATCAAGCAGCGCCTTGACAATCCACATCGCGCGCACAGTAGGAGCGGAGGTTGTCGGACGTTGGTATCCAGTGATCCGGACCTGTACATGTGCCACTAGCCTGGACCGCCGTAGCCAAGGTCGCAATTGCCTGGCTCAACCTGGCCGTTGTCTTCCGCTGCGCCTGGTGAGATCCTGTATCAAACCCGCTGGACTTGCGCTGACTCATGCTTGTGTGAAAGGCGCGAGGCTCGACGATATGGACTTAGCTGAAAACAGGCCACTTATTCCACTTGTTCCGTTGTCTTATGCTGTGCGCGAGGACCGCGCAACAGATGCTATCATAGGCTGTGTGTGATGATGGAAGGCCGAGGCAAGATACTAACGCCATGTCCACAGGACGCCGTTGGTCCTAAAAAGGCATTCATCGCCTTTTTGGGATGTTGACTCGGAGTCCTCCGCTGCGAGGGCTATGCACGTGTCCAGTGAGGTATATAACGCTCGTGGGCGAGCGCTGCCTTCAACAACCAACCACCATGTCTACCACCCACATCAGTATCAAGCTCACTCGACCTCCCAACGGTCTCACTCGCAAGGTCACCTTCGAGACGCACCCTTCCTGGGATGAGCTCGCTGCTCGCATTGAGTCTCTGTACGACATTCCCAAGGAACATGCGGCTGTCTCCTACACTGATAGTGAGAGTGACGATGTGACGATGAACACACAGATTGAGCTTCAGGACTTCTACAACACCCAGTCGGGCTCTGGCACCATGCGCCTTGTCGTGCGCGACATACGCGCTGTCCGCGATGGCTCTGGTTCTGGGACCGGGGAGCACACCACTCCTGCACACCAGTTTGCCGATACCATTGTCCACGACATCGCCTCGCTGCCCGGGATGGGCTCCAACCCCGAGCTGATTGAACGCATCCGCAACGCCGTGCGCAGGAGCGCACCCTTCTGGCAGACTGGCGGAGTCCCTCTAAGCTCCTCCGCCTCGTTCCCGCCGCCTCCTCCTCAGGTGTTTTATGATGATTCTCCCATCCTTCCGGGCCACGGGCCTTGGGGCTTCGCTGGAGGACTTGAGCCTCCGTTCGGACGCGGACGCGGCGGTCACCATCACGGTCTGGCAGGCGCGCACCCTCGTCATGGATTCCCGCCGCCTCCGCCTGGCGAGGAAGGTCCCGCGTCGAGTGCGCGCGAGGGTTCTGCTCGAGCCCATGGTCGCCGCCGCTACGGCCCGCCCCCTCCTTCTGTATTCCATCCGATGGACCCGCAGGCTTCCGGTGCGTTCCCTCCCCCGCCGGACCCAACCCTGAGCCACGACTTCGAGTTCGTCCACATCTCGCCTCCGCGCGTGGAGGACGTGTCTCGTTCTCCCGGAGCACCGCCGCCTCCTCCGCAAGGAGAAGCCCGCCTGCGCTCCCCCGGCGGCGCTACTGACGAGCATAACGAACGTCGCCGCGGACACGGGACCGGACAGCGCTACCCTCGCTACGGTCCACCTCCGACCTCGTTCGACGCATACGTCAATTCACCGGCAGGCTGGGGCACCTACCATATGTTCGACTCCGATACTCTGTATGAGCTCGGTTTCGATGGGCATCGGTCCAGCGTCGAGGAGAGTCGCTCTCTTCGAGGCCCGCCGCCGGGGCCTCAAGCTGGGAGCAGTCGTGATCATGGTTTATGGAACGCTAGGCAGTCGGGCGAGTCGTCTGACGAAATATGATTGCACGTAAATGTTCTGAGATGAGATATTGAGGGTTGGATGAACTTGGGTGGCTCGGTGACTGGCCCAGTGGGAGTGTGTAGTATCAGTACCGGTAGTGTAGAGGATGATATAGGTCTAGAGCTTGTAGTACTTACCTTGTCTCCAACGATTGTATGCATGTCGTTGTGCTCCGGGTGCTGTTGTACGATGCGATGCGTGTTTGTAGCGAGGAACACATACTAATGAAGACGGTCTTCGAACAGTGCATATTGTGGGCGCGGTAATGACATCGGCCAGTAGATGTGCATTCCACGCCATCTTATGGTTGAACGTTGAACTCACATCATGTCGCATCTACGTAGTCACTGCCTGACTCCGTATGTTAGCTCAAATCCATCGTCGTCGTGAATGTCTGACCTGCGTGGAACGTAGTAAACATGACGCTGGAATCTATATCTTCCCGCACAGCGGTGTCATTTTCCACAGGGCGAGACATGGTCCCAAGCTACACATCTCGCGGATATGCCATTTTGTTGAGATTGAGTAGCAAGCGTGCAACGAGGATGTTTGCCATTCTGACGAGCGGTAAGATACGCGCGATCCCTACGCTGGATGGGAAGGGTGACTCACGCAGTGAAGACATTATTGATGCCGTATGCCTATGCGCCGCAGTCAGTCCGTTGGCAAGCTCAGTGAGTGAAGAGAACATACCAGCTCAAGATCTGCCGCCATCTGTATGATGTTCAGAGTGAGGGGCCGAGGAGCACATTATGACAGGCAGAATAAGCGACGACGCGGTGTGGATCATCCACACATGCAGACTGACACTGTCAAATTAGCGTTTGCAAAGTACAAATCCACGTCGCTGGTTTCTGTGGCAAAGCAGTAAACGCTATTCTCCGAATAGTGCAAGGCACTGTGTACTTACCTCCGAGATTTTCACTGGCTTCGAAACTTATATGACTGAAAGAAATGGATCGCGACTCTAGCAGGTTCCACAGCTGCATGCATACCCCGTGGCACGAACGCTGAAGTTTGAACGTGAACATAGAAGTGTCGGACGCTTGACTGAGACACATTGCCGCTGCCGGATCATCTGGAAGCGCTCGCAGTTCAATCGAACATCCATGTGCAAGAGATCGTACACCGCTCACCTTGCATCTGCGGGATACCTCCGAAGTGGAAATGGACCAATCTATCACGTAGGTCTACTACAGCCACGTAATGAACAGAGTAATTACCAGACATGGTACCGATGCAAGGAGGGGCAATACGTCCATAATGTCAATAAATGCATAATGTAAATCCACGGATACAATGTGGCAGCGAGCGGATACAGTTTCGAGAGCCTATACATAACATGCATAACAGCAAATGCAGGGTTCAGAGCACACATGACAGATGTTGCAACACGTACGATCCACGATACGACAATACCCCTACAAGTTCAACAAACGCAATGCCGCCATGTTATCCAGCTCCTGGCACCCATCGGGATCCCGCTTCACGCAGCGCTCAGGACCGTCGACGAAACATCGGTGTTCGGACGCCTTGGTCAGGTCAACCAGGCGTAGCGGGTTTCCCGTCTTGTCATCTTCGGCCACCACCCAGTGGTGGCTCTCGGCGTCGATCAGGTCTCCGTGAAGCCAGCCTTCCTTGTGCAGGACGACGGCTAGCTCTAACTTCTGCGCACTACGTGATCATCCATGTAGTAAGCTCATAGGCTACAGCGACGAGACACATCCTACAAACGTACCTAAATAGCTTGGGGTCCTCGGGGTGGGAACCCCCACACCACTCAGTGACCAGACATGCAACGTCGATGCCCTCAATCGTCGCCTCCATATAATCCCACAAACGCGGGATCACGATGCCCTGCAGCTCAAACAGTCTGCAGTAATTCTCGCGCTCCCACTCGAGCGTCTCAATGCGTTTCATCCCCCTCACCCACTTGACAGCAACTTCGCCCTCCTGGCCCTGGCCGTCGGGCGTCGAGCGGTAGAACCAGCCGCGGTAGACGCGCGGGGCGCTCTTCAGTCCGTGAATTGGATGGTAGTCGGGGTGCAGCTGGTCCTTGACGGAGCTGATGTAGAGCCTCGTCTCGGGTAAGTCGGGATGCAGGCAGGAGCGCATCGTGTAGGTGTGCACGCCCCCACCGAAGTCGATCAGCACGCTTCCGTCGGTGGGGTGAGCGGCGCGGCGTTTTGGTGGCGACGGCCGGGGGAAGTACATGGCGGGGAGGGCAATTGAGGCCGGTAGGGGTGGCGAGTGGCGTGCAGGATCGTGAGCTTAGGCAGCTGGATATGGGGAGGGCTTGCGTTAAGTACGTTCTCTGGGGCACGCTTTGAACATGAACCAGCCACAATGGCCAACTGGCCAACTGAGTGGCGGCAACAAAGGACAGAAGCCTAAGCGCGGGCGCTTTGATTAGATCTACAGTGGCACAAAGGTCAGTGTGGCCACGTTTATGACTGGACAACACGATACACTGGCTGACCTGTTCAAGGCATTACACCACCACATGCCCTCAATGGTAAGGCCACGCAACCAATTCAGGACTTGCCCAGGAAGCCACCTGATCACAAGTCCTAAAGAGTTATTCACCACATGGAAATTGTTGTCATCCCGTCGCCGCTTCAGGTCTATCAAGAGAAAAGGATGAATCACATCCGCAGCGACAATCAGTGTGGTGTAACACAACATCGCTCAGCCAGGAATGCTAAGACGGTGCGTCATACTCTTGATTTCTCGAGACCATCCTAGTCATCGCTACCTTTAGATCAGATTTCAGTATGCAAATACACATTGATAGTCTTCTTCATCCACGACAGCGAAAGATTACAGCTTGCGAAAGAGAATAGGCACAGGAGATCGACTAGTAACCAACACTGATGAGGTAGTCTGCGAGATTCTCGACAACCGGCGTGGCCTCCGGTGCCTGGGTCGGCGCACTGTACTCCGCAACAAGGACAGCCTGCTTGGTCTTCACAAGTACGGCGCCATCCGCCTGGAAGCTGTCGTATCAGATGGTGTGATCGCGTTCAGGAGGGGTCAGGACGCACCGCCTTCTTCCCATATATACTACGCTCGTTTGCCTGGAGGGTGAAGAACTTCTGCCCTGCCAGACGGATACCACTTGCTTGCGCAGCCCCGGGGTTGTTGAACGCGGTCACGATGTCTTTCTGTTCTTGCGCAGAGAGCTGCGCCGCGAGGAGGCGAGAGCAGTCAGTACACGATCTAGGAGCTGACCAGCACATGAGATTGCGTTCGACGCACCGTATATCCCGGAGACGACGCCCAGACACCTCCTTGAAGACCAATAATTGCGGCCTTGGACACCTTGCCAGTGCCGATGAGGTTGGTGTCGACATAGGCTATTCACGTGCAGGAGCGAGAATCTTGAGCATCATCGACATGTTGAGAACATCGCCGGGAGGTAATTACCTTGCCAGGACATTGTAAGTCGGACAAGAGAAGATAGAAACGAGAACAGGCGGGCGAGAGGGAGGAGGTCGAGGTCGAGGAGGATAGACTGTGCGATCAAGCTTAAGTTATAACCGAGTCGAGCACCCTGCCTGACCGTGCCACCGCCGGAGATCGCCAGGCGATAGCGCATCGCCCATATCGTCACTGCTGCAGAAACACCTTGCAGAAACACCTTGCTCACACCCGCCCACGACAGTCATGATGTTTCCGACAGAAAGACTATATTGCACGAGGACATGTGTTGTTACAGTTGATATGTACTGAGAAGGGCCAGCGGCCGAAGGCAATGCAGAGTATTCTAATAGACGAAAGCTATTCCGTAAATAAACGTCAGAGGACATGCAGGCAAGAGATGCCCGAGCAAGCGATGGAATATGCGAGAGCAAGCAGCGTAACAAAGCACGAAACTGAAACCGCGAATATCACGTAGTCCGTTAGTCCGGTAAGTCCCATGAAAACGTCCGTCCGCTGTCTTCACCGTGATACAAACATTCCCTAGCGAAAGCGCCGCTTCAGTGACAGAATAGTACAACCGTCGAACCGAACTTACCCCACAAATTTGAGAGCAGTGACACACGAGGTGTTCCTTTTGGTTGGACGTGCCCATCAGGTCCCTTCACGATCAGCGTCTTCAACGTCATAAACTCCCAGCGAGCCTGCTCGCCGTCCGGAGTCTTGTCGGCGTTCCATGTTCGCAGGGCGATGGTGCCATCCGGCGATCCGGTTGCGAGAACGCCGACACGAGAGTACTCGCGTTCAAGGAAAGCCATGGAAGTGATGGCAGGATATGAGTTCGGTACGGTCGAGGAGTTGAGGTCGAGAGAGACGATAGGCCGCCCGTTGATCGTGTGCAGCCATAGTTTTGATCGTGAGCATGAAGCGACGTAGCCCTGGAATACAATCCATAAGATCTTGGACGAAGGTCGGGGTTGCCATTACTCACCGTGCTCTCATTGACAGCGACGAGATGCACCCCCGCACAGTCTCCTTCCCCATGCCGGATAGACCGCACGTATGTCCCACGATTCAGATCCCAGAACGCCGCACTGCCGTCCTTCGAGCCGCTCACGACGACCGACCACGCCCTCGACGCCGTGACGCAGACAACGCCCGACGTATGCGCGCGCATCACATGCGTGAGCGTGATGTTTAGCGGCGGCTCCCTATGCGGGTTGAGGCTCTGACCTGGCCGCTGTACCCGCCACAGGCGCACTGTGTGGTCGCGCGAGCCTGTCACGAGCGTGCTCGGGTCTGCGAACACCGCACAGGAGCACGCCGTCGACTCAATAACTTGCACAACCTGCAGCGTGGTCTCAGCCCAGTCCTATGCACGAAGCCTTGCCTTCGACGACGGACCTTGTTATCCACCACCACCCTGAGATCTCCGCCAGAATGAAGGCCAGGCTGCCACACCACTCGCTCATGGGGCAATCCAGGAATACACGCAGTCCCGTCTGGATAGGGAATCATTTTTTGGCCTATAGGATCGAACGTGAGCTCGCGGATGGGGTTTCGCGGTCCAAGATCTGCAGTACGCAAAGTCAATACCCAATCGACATTGACAATGCGGGCGTAACAAACCCTTGATGAAGCGTTTTGACTGGGATAGTAGATGGTAGTCTTCTGCTATCCGTACAGCGTGCCAATAGGAAGGGATGAGTTCCCGTGCATCATCCGCTCGGGATGTGGGGAATGGAACAATTTTCGTGGCGTCTGGCCGACTATAAGAGGTCTCAGCGCCATCTCCAGAACCAAAGGGTGAATGCTGACAATTGTGGATAATGCCAACGGTAGCCTCGCGCTCCAACTCATCCGTAATGGCGTCAAGATCTGGTCGCATTATGAGATGGATCAGCATACAGTAACGCAAGTAGAAGTGAGTACTGACCTATGGAACCCTCGTAACTCAGCGGATGGAACACGTTGAGGGACTTGGGATCCCGTTGCTTATAGCCCCAGATCAGGTCGATCCAATAGGGCAGGTTCTCGCTGACGTAGTCGCTCTCTAGAGCCTGCACCCGCCAAACCATCAGTACACAATCGTCGCCTGGTACACAACCTACGGACCTCTCTGTGCAAGTTGATGAACAGCAGTGGATCCTGTTTGGCCCAAGGGGGTAGCTTCACGTCGTCAATCCGCTCTCCGGTGCTCTGTTGCACGCCGAAGTCGATGCGAGCTGAATTCTCCAAAAATCTGCAACCTTACTCAGATGTGAGTCGAGCGGGGATAACGAGTATAACGCACTCCGGCAGTGCGTAGAACTCGGGTATGAGCTCTCGTACATCACCCCGTACGTCCGTGGAGGCACTCTCATACGCTCGCCAAACATCACTGAGATCCTTCGTGTGAGCGAGACCTCCCAGCCTCTGATGTACTATGTACCACTCACCTGAATAGTCGTTCAGGCAGATCCCAATCACCTCCCTGACACCCGATCGCGTCAGGCGTCACACGCATCATCTAAGAACTCGAGGCAAGACATACCTGAAGAGTCTTGAACATATGGCTAAACGGCTCCACCCTGATCAAGAAGTGGCACACGATCATGGAAGAGCTGAAGTGCGTCCCGTAGTGGAACGGCTTCTCGTCCACGCTCTCAAGATTGACATAGCGGGACTGTGCGGCCTCTTCCCGCGCAGGTGTCAGCGCACCCATAGGTCGCCTGAGACTGGGGAACATAGTGAGTGTGAGTGCTTTGAGACGTCGCGAAGAAGGCGGAAGGCACGTACTCGCGGTAGGACCCTGCAGAGACCAAGTCCAGCTTCTCCGATGTGTAATCTTTGAGAACCCATGCTGATGATGGTACTGTCAACATTAACCCCAACTCCAGCGAAGACACCACATACGGAACACGGGATACTGGGTAGCATCACTAGGAGTGCGACCAGATATTTGATTCAGGATGCTGAGGTACGTGAACTAAGTGTCGATATATCAGCGCGACTGCTGCGATGAGAAGGTGCGGTGACCCACATTTGAAATATCTCTTGTTTGCCACCTCCTCTGAGCAGTTGACAGCTCGTCCATTCTGAGTCCGGACAACACTTTGGCACTGAGCGAGGCACTGAGCTTGCCGCTGAGCCTACCGACCATAGGTGACAACATGGTAGGCGACTTCAGCATCACAGGGGACGGCGTTGGTGGCTCCGCATTGTATCGGTACATGATGGTCGACAAGCGGTCGCTCATTTCAAGGCGCTGACGTTTCTCCAAAAACACGACTAGAAGAGATCGGCTGTCCTTGAAGTAGACTTCCAAGCTTGAGAGCATGTCGACTGAGTTTTAGGTCTTGAGAGATAGCAAATGATCTTACCCAACGTCACGAAACAAAAATGTACGATCGCTGAAGCTGACGATCTGATCATGGGTCCTGTAGGCCGACAGTCAACAGATGTCATGAGATGAAAGCAGAACATCACAGACCATCGTTGCGCTCTCTGAGGGCCATTCAATTCAATGATGCTACCCGGGACGAAGAACAGTCGCTTGGGCGCGTCATGAGCATCGATCACTTCGCCATCGTCACTCTGGACTAGACCGTCCAGCATATACAAATGAGTCTGTCCGAGGATGAGAAGTCCAGCTGATACACCATCAGCGGAGCCTACGAACGGCAGACAGCACAGTGCACTCACGAGATGAGTCGACGCCAGATATACGCGCGACAGTGTTGGCAGACTCAATCACATCGCCTGGTTCCAGTTCATGCCTCACTCTTCTATGCTTGTCGTCGACAATCTCTTCTTCGAGCTGACGTTCTGTAGAGTGATAAACGATATATAATACTGGGAGGCTAGTCTCAATCTCACCATCAACGCCGATTGAGGATGGGTCATAGCCTTCTGCCCAAGGAGGAACTTCCAACTGCAGC
This sequence comes from Fomitopsis serialis, assembly GCF_022376445.1. NCBI lineage: Eukaryota > Fungi > Basidiomycota > Agaricomycetes > Polyporales > Fomitopsidaceae > Fomitopsis > Fomitopsis serialis. The sequence continues at coordinate 236,164 of NW_025954994.1, read as the reverse complement.
GTCGGGGTACTGTTATTTGTGGACGGTAACTGTAGCTCGAAGCTCAAATGGTTCATGGTCTCCACTTTGGTACTGATGCGATGTTCTTGGGTGGGCTCAAGTTTCTTCCTGTAGAGACGTAAGCGTTGTCCTCAGCCAATGACCGAAGGCCTAACCTGACTCGATACGGCCCTTCCGTCTCATCCAATTGCCATCGATGGTCCATAGTACTAGGCCAAAGTCCACGCTCATTGGAGAGTAATGCGTACCAGTCGGTCAGGCTGCTTATTTGGCGGTGATACTCTCGCCTAAAGTCGTGTCAGATGATTACAGGACGAGACGAGTACCTCACGCACATATCTAGGATAGTCTTCCGCAACCTCTTCCTCTCCGTGGCAATGACGGTCTTACGCCAGTCATGTATCCGCGTAATCGAACGCTTCACCGCACTCTCACCAAGCTGCACACTGAGCCTGATAGATGCCATGCGCCGCCGACGGGATTTTGTTCCAACGACGGCAACTGAATCAATGGTACTCTCTTGTGATGAACGAGGATTGAGGGCAGTTTCGGCTGACTGAAGGATGTCCATGATCTAGTCCACAGTTAATCACAAGTGAGGCTAATGTTATAGTTTCACGGATTCACCTCTTGCTTCTGAGAGCTTGCCACCGCGTTGTCAAGCGCAATACTGAGAGCTACGTGTGAAAGCTTCTCCAGTATTCGTATGGTGCTTGAATACAGCTCAGGTGCCATGGATGCGGATGCAACGAACGTCTTGTAAGCGTCAACAAAGAAGTCCGTGGTAGCTTGCGACTTGAATAGCTGACGAAACGATGGCGCAGCTGAATGCACTTCGATCAGCTCCTCGAGAAGCTTCTCGACATTCTCTTCCAATTCAGTCGTCACTACATGAGACGTAAATCAACTGACGCCTAGATTGGTGCAACGACACATACCTATTGGCGTTCCACTCGCAATTCGGATGCCAACGGTTCCCAAAGAAAGCTTCAGCGCAGTGAGAATTGCTGGCAAGATCTGCGGACAAACTACGATGGGAGACCCGCGCGCTTCACCTTCTAACCAACCAAGGAGAAGATCGAACGCTGCCCTTTGCACAGAGTAATCCCATGCATGGGGTATCACGGCCTTAAGGATGTTCCACCCGCTGACCAGCTCGAGTTTCCGGCTAAACGAGCTGGAAGACTTCACGCTGATAGTCAGTAGTTTCAGTGCATTGGCAGCAGTTGTCGGCGATGGTCGCTCGCCGAGTAGTAAGAGGGAAATACGGGGGACCGGTAGAGTACTGGAGAACTTCTCATACGCCGCAGGCGATCGGAGGATGTCCACCAACATGCCAAAGACTTGTTCAGCTTTTGACTGGCCATTGCTGTAGTCAATGCGGGAGATAATGGAACGGGGTGAAGATGCTTCTGTCACTAGCTTACCACCCGCTAGTTAGCACATCAATCAGCAACAACCAGAGGGCGCTTGCCTTCATGCAGATTTGCGGCTAGATATGAAACGATGGGCTTGATAGCATCGTCCGCGGTGAAGTGAACTTGTGCAACAATCTTCAGAGCTTCCAGCAGTTGCGGGTACATGTCGTACGAATACAACGAGGTTTGCATCACGAAGAGAAGCTTGCGAACCACGCCCATCTTCGCGAAGCGGTTCTTGACGTTGAACCGCTTATACTTGCTCGTCTGTAATAGCGTATGAAAGTGTTCCAGATGAAGGTGTTGGATTTCGGTGCGAGCTGAGGCCCACAGTTGAAAGTCGAGCGCGACGGCACGGTATGCGACGGTATTGACGATCGTGGACTGGCTAATACTACTGAGCATCGCAAATTAGGAGGTACACTGAACACTCACTCAGGGGAGCGGAAGTTCAGACCTAGGAACTCGAATATGGTCTCGAATCCGGTCATGTTGATGAGGTCCGGCTTATTGCGTAACAAATCAGCCAATATGTCATAGCCGCCTATTGTCATGTCAGACTCGTTGTGGCAATGACAAGCAGATCGAACCCACGAAGTCGCTCCATGTCCTCAGAGTTTTGCCAGCTGTTGCGAATTCCATCAGTGAGCACACCCAGAGCTCGTGAAAGCTGATGGTCACTCTGCACCACAGTTGTGAGTAAGCGAAGGTAGTTCACAGGCTAATCACGCACATTGGCCAATTGTACAAGTCGCAGAGCGACAGCAGCGCCGCCAATCTTCCATAATGCCATGTCTAACGAGCCATTCTTCACCAAGAAGATGTCACCAATGCCGACAAAACCCAGACGGATACCCGTATCCGTGCTTTGAAGCTCGCTCGAGGTGTTCAGTGAGAAGACAATGGACGACTCGCCCACCGCCAAGCCCTCTTTGACGACATGCTGGAGCTGTATGATGTCGGCCTTCGCTACTGTCTGATAGGCTGCACCATCGAGGAAGATGTGCAAGGCAGTAGATGCCTCGTAGGTGAAAAGCCGTGCCAGTTGTGTTGTCTGGAAGCGCGACGCGTATCGGGGGCCAAGGTGATGGATGAAGCGCGGGATGCTGTCCGCTGTACCGGCCAAGATTAGTATAAGACTTCACAAAGAGTGCACGTACATACTGAGAGGGGTCGCGAAGAGGTAACTTGAAGCTATCGACCAGCTAATGGGGGCTACACCGCTGTTATCGCCAATCTGGTAGATACCTACTCCAGCTGTATACTCGGGCTTCGGGTATGTCCACTTCATGGCGTCGGTTATGATACCGTCAATGAAAATCCCTAGTCAGGTGTTCGTCTCAGCGCTATACATGGGACGTGAACCGAGAAGTACTGACGGACTGTAGGGTTGGCAGACCGATGCGGGTGGAAGACAAAGGTTACATGTGTCCACCGTGCTCGATGAATGGCAGCCTTTAGCTTGGTGGCCTCGGTAGTCTGGCATTCGAGGTTCCCATCTGGTCGGATCCCAAGTGCAACGAAGATACGATCCCGCAGCCGAAACGAAAATATAGCATGCGATCCGTTGGCAGGGAACTTCTCTATCCACAGCCAGATCTATACGCAATGCACTATTTAAGACGACAATGTACAAGACGCTTTACAAACGTGCTCACCATGAACGTGAACCCCGCTAACGGAAGTCCTCTTGTGTCATGGTGAGGCACCTGGATGGCCGCGGCGTCCTCCAAGGAGAGGTGTTCCGGCCACTTCACTTTCATGCCCGCACGGAGCACTTCCAGAACGTCCCCATCCAGCGTGCTGTCTTGACGCACAGCGCGCTGGAACATTGCGCGCGCCTCATCAGTATTTGTCCCCACGTCGATAAGTCTTCGGAGCATCTTCTGAACGATTTGTCGTTCAGGCTTTGCAATGTCTACATCCTCCTTCCACTCGCAGTATTTGCGGAAGAGAGGCTCGACGAGAGCAAGGCTGCTCAAAAGACAGTGATTCCTGTGGCTATGATATGACAGCCTCTCGAGAAGCTTGAGAATGCAATAGCGCAGGGCGCGGCTGTCATCGGTCGCTTGCGGGATGAAGTTGAAGAGCAGGCGGAACGCCTCGGGATGGCGGATGGGTCCAAATGCAGGCTCGAAGTCGCGTATCCGATGGTCCAGTTGCGCGTAGTCTGTTTCAGTACCGAAGTCGAATATACCTGACATGGAGAATTTGTGCAAGCCGAGGGATACCAGAAAGCCGAGTGTATGTCTGACAGTATTCGTGTCGGAGACGAGCGTAGCCATGGCCTGCCCAAGCGACTCGAAGCCGACCGAATGCTGTACATATGTGAGAAGCAGTCGAAATGGAACTTATACGGACATACCCTAAAGTACTCCTTGTTCTCTTGGTGGTCTTCCAGCGCCTCCGACAGCATGACGAACGCGAGCCGAGTCGCCTCAAGGACCTCCGTCTTGGCTTCTTCGTCTTCTACGGCTTGAAGAGTTGATAGGACACTCATGACCACGAGAAAACCGTCCATTTCCCGGAAGACGTCCTTTGTGGCAGCATCCTCCAGCATGATCTTGTGCATTTCAGCCAACAACTGCCCAAAGAGTTCGATGAGTACAGCAGCTGTGCGTTGCATGATCATAGAGTTGTCAGACGTACCTCTGCCTTGGCCTTCAGCCCCTCCGCCGCCTTTAAGTTCTCCACTGCGTTCCTCATGAGTTGCACAAGAACGTCTCGAGCGAACTCTTCCGGATCCAACTCGTCTGGTGGGTCGTCCGCGCCATTCTGGGGGAACGAGGTAATACTCGGCCTCGGTGAAAGCTGCGGAAGTGAGAACCGCGCGCTGAGCGGTGTCAAAAGCGTTCTAAACATTCCCAAATGTGCCTAGTAGGTGAGCGACATCTGCTCGCCGCAATTTGGAGCGTCGACGCCGTTGCAAAAGGTGGTCGTGCTGGCGGAAGGTCGCGAATGCGATCAATGCATTAAGCGCCCGCGTATGCGGCGTATGATCCACGTGACGAAAAGAGACGCGACTTGTCACGCACAGTCACAGTCACACTGTGGCGGCCTCGCCAAAGCGGCCAAAATGAACTTTGACGAGCCACGCCCACCTCCCCAGAGTCCTTCTCTCGTTTAACGTTCAACTGTTACCTCGAGACGGTCCTAGGCCTCTGAAATATCTGAACTCCTTGATATTGTACTTGCGCTCTTCGTCTCGTAACTTTCCAGGCCCTGAAGTTGAACTTCAGCGGCAGACTTGACCTCTAGTCCTGCCAAACTGATCGCTCCGTCCAATATCCTGAAGCCTGGTCTTTCCTGGATACTATTGGCGACATAATTCAAAGCGCTTCATGATGCCATCTCGGTCAACGATGCTACGCCTTTCGGTCTGCACGCTAGTTCTGTTCGTCTCTTCCGCTACCGCCGGACTGTATCCTACTCGTCCCATCGCTAGCACGGTCTTGAGCGCGGGTCGCATGTCAACAATTACATGGATCAACGACGACACTCAGCCTTCTCTCTCGCAAATGGGCCCAGTTCGCATAGATTTGTTTTCCGGAGATGACGTTAGTATTCTCGAAATGTTCAATTCACACCATCGTCTGACCTGCGTACAGAACTACGTTGCAACGTTGGCGCAGAACGTCGAACCAACGAGGCGCTCGAAGTCGGTCTGGATATCGCCGACGCTGGGACCCAACGGGTCGGACTAGTGAGTGCAACTGTTCATCGCAGCACTGTGAGTTGCTGATCATTATCAGCCACTTGCGTTTCATCTGCGAGGACCCACCGATGACTGTCTACACTGCTGGGTTTACTCTGTCCGCAATGGACGACACACCTCCGTACCATCGCTCTAGCAGAGCCGAGACTCGGTCGACCACCTACTCTGCCCTGGAAAACAACGCGACGAGCTCCTTCTCGACCTTTTCCGCGGCCCCTACGAGCATGAACATCTCGGCTTCGTCCTCGTACTCCTCTAGACCATCAAGTAGCTCACTTAGCAGCTCCTACGCCGTGCCTACGTCCACCAGCAACACATATAGGCAAAAGGCTCACAGCAGCACGGGCAGCAGCGGATCCTGGAAACGAAACACCGTAGACACGGAGCGGCTCAAGTTTCGACTGGTCTTCGTCCTCTGGCCGCTCCTGGTCGGCATGACGATGGCCCTCTAGTCGTCCGCCGGAGACCCTTGAGGAACGAGCTTCGTACACGCTAATCGGACGCCTTGGACTCTACGTTTGCCCTAGATTGTACTTTTGAATTCGGATTGTATCACTAGATCATAGATGTGTATTTCGTTTCCTTGTATCTCCTTCGACTACAGCCTAGCGTCTCCTCTGTACTGTACCACATAGCTAATTTTCAGACGTGGTGTCGCACCTTGATCATCTTTGGTTCTTGCATGGTTATGAGCAATGGGTTATTTTACTCCAATTTTACTGAGTCTCGACGCGACGCACGTGACTAGAACGCGGTTCGCGTCGAGCGCGTTTCGAACTTGAACCAATACCCTCACGACCATGTCTACGACAATAACATCCCTCCTCAACACCCTGCACACACATCTCCAATCTCAAACACAACTTCTCCCCACTCTTCACGCACAGCTTGGGCTACCACCGACTGCACTCACAGGCGAACTCGCGACGCTACAGCAGCAACTCACGGAATGCATCGACGGCCAGATCGACCTCCGGCGGAAGCAGGTCGATGAGTGGATGGAACGATGCATCGAAGTTGAGAACCAGTGCATACGATATGGAAACGCACTCGGTGGGCATGTCAAGGCCACAGGCGGCAGTGTTGGAGAGATCAGGAAGGAACAGGTGTTGCCGCGGCGGTTTGAGATTATCTCGGAGTACCAGGAGAAGTTACGACAGGTAGGCCCTTTGCTTGAGTTCTTCATAGCGGGGGTGCTGATCATTGACCTTGTAGCTGTATCATACGAAGCTAGAACAACTCCTGACCCTCACCGGCCGACTCGGCGCTCTTGCAAGCACGCTGGGCCCCGACTTCTACGCTCAAGATATTTTCGAGCCAACACCTGCTTCGGGAGAGGACGAATATGACTCTTCGTCCCACCGAGATGTCACGCCGGAACGATTCTCGAGACTCGAGAAGGAGTTGGTCCGTGGCAAAGGCGAAGTCGTACGTCTCCAGCATTCCATCCTTGACTGCATCTGGCTCACCTGCCTCCTCACCAGACGAAGCGACTAGCACTACTATCAGCAACAATGGTCCAGATCGACTGGCTGTACACCGAGCTAGGGATGTCGCCACCTGCTCTCGACGACCTCCCATCATCTTCGTCATTAACTGTGCCTCCCTCCCACGTTCGACGTCCTCCTGCAGCAACCGAACGGCATCAACCTCAGACCCTTTCCTCTCCACATCGATGTCCATGTCGATACAGATGTCCACACCTACTCCCGCGACCCGTACGAAGCAATGTGCGCCACTCTGTTGGCCTCAGTGCCGGATGAGCCTCGAGAAGTGCCCGAGTCGGAGTACCAACGCATCTTCGCCCGCTTCGTCGCCCGCGTGGAAGAGGCCTCGGAAGAAGCCTTGCAGGATTCCACACGGCCCATGTCGGACTGGAGGGCGTCGACCCGACACCGGGCCTAATGGCTGGGCGGAGTCAGTGCGTGCAGAGCTCGAGGAGCTCAAACGGCGGAGAGAAACACATTCAGGCGATGTACGACCAACTCGAGGCGCTGTGGCGCAGGCTTGGCGTGCCGGACGCAGATATTGATGGGTTCGTGGAGGCGCAGCGGGGAAGCACGGATGCCACTGTCAATCGTACGAAGAAGAGCTGGAGCGGATGCTCGAGCTCAAGCGCGAGCGAATGGGCACTTTCGTGGAGAACGCCCGGGCGGAGATCATCAAGTTGTGGGACGAGCTCATGGTGAGCGAAGAGGAACGGGCGGACTTTGCGCCCTTCGCAGATGGTGAGGACTCCTGATACCCGTGCTAGACCTGCGTGCTGACGAGCATGAACTCATGTAGACGAGCACACGGAAGAGCTACTTGCGATCCACGAAGAAGAGATTCGGCGGCTGAAGGAGGAGCGGCGGCTTAAAGGCCCTCTCCTGGCTAGCATTCGGAAATACTTCGATATCTGTGAAGACGAGAAGGAACTGGCTGCGGCTGCCAGCGACCAGAGCCGGCTCCTTGGAAGAGGACCGCGCGATCCGGGTCGCCTGCTTCGTGAAGAGAAGATGCGGAAGCGCGTCAATAAAGAGAAGCCAAGAGTATGTCTTCTCAGTATCATTGGTACTCGCCCTCTCTGACGTATGTGTCTAGCTCGAGCAAGACCTCCTGGCGTCAATACCTGCATGGGAGGCGGAGACTGGACGCGCGTTCCTTGTCCACGGAGAAAGCATGGTACAACTGCTCATGGAGACCGTCGGTGCGAATGACAAGGAGAACAACAAGCGGAGCAAGACACCCGGTGCCCGAGCCGGCTCAGTACCCCCTCGTTCCAAGACACCTTCGAACCCCCACATCACTACATGCCTGCGACGACGCACGGTGGCACCTCTCACGGCACCAAGAGCTCAGGGGTGGTGACGCCCGCAGTGCGTCCCGGGTCGAGCATGGCCGCGTCCTCGCAGCCAAGCAAGCGCCCCCGTCTCGGCGAGTCAACTGCTGCTCATACTAACGTGCCCGCTCACGGAGCACCGGCGTATCTAGGGAGTAGCAAGGGCCCAGGTGCGCAGAGGCCGGGGTCGCCGTCGAAGATCCCCGGCAGGACACCGTCTACTGCCATCCCGACGTCGTCTCTTCCTCGTCCCGTACCCCTTGCGATGCCGGTCCCGAAGCCTGGTACGGTGCACCATGCACTCGGCCACGGACGGGTGCCTTCGGCGCAAGCTCAGAGTTCATATCATCCCTATCAGTCGTCGCACAACCAGACGCGCTCAACGTCGTCGACTAGTTCGACTGCTTACCGGAGTTATGGTGCCCCGGCTCTGAGCTCGAACGTCCTTGCGAAGAAAGCCTCGAGAGCACGCCGGGAGAGTTTCAGGCCGAGACCGAGCATGGAGAACGACTGGGCGGTAGGCGGCGGGAGATGGGCCGGGTTCGCTGGCGCGGTGGTGAAGGAGGAGGAGGATTATTAGGTGGGGTGTGCTGACTCGTCTCGCGGTTCGACCTTCGTGCTCAGGTAGCGATATGTTTATCTATGTTTTCATTATTGGTTCTTTTTCTCCTGCCCGACTCGTCGACATGTACTCCTCTCGTTGTACAGTATCACTATTATGACCATTACGAAGCGTTACGACATGCAATAGGGCTAGATATAGAAGAGATGCAGATGAGTGATGGTCACTCGACGTACAGTCAAACAGCACTCACCTACGGAGCGTATACACCCCCCCTGGATCGCGGGTCCGTCGCGAGGTTGCCCATCTCGAACTCTTGTACGTCTGCATAAAGGTGCCGATCGTGGCTGCCAACGTCAGTGGTACTCGTCATGGCACCCTGGGATCGTTCCGCTAGGCCCCGTTGTCAACATTACCAACCTGAGGCGGTCATGCGCGGAGCCGAACGCACCATACGTTTGGGTCGCAAAATCAAGCGACTGCCACATCCGTGACTTGTATGCGCTTCCGGATGGCGTGCTTATGGAGAGGTCGGAGGTCGTCGTTTCGAAAGTAGTGTCGGATGTATATGCTGCCTCTCGGATGTCGAGTAAGAAGCGTGAAATTACTATCGTCGATATCCTGTGTAACAAAGGCATGCCTCTCCGTGAGCCAACGACTCGTTGTGAGGAACGTTGAAATCGCAGACGCACGGCGCAATGAATAGGTTGACGTAGTCTGTCGTCTGTAGGTGTCGTGCCCTTCAGACGCCGTATCGCCCAAGGGGGGAGATGGCATACCGAGGTTAGGTATAGAATGATTTCCAGAGCGTTGATAAATGCCAGTACGCTGAGATGCCCGGTCTGTCGAGCTCACACGATCAAAGAAAGGTCGACGAACGCACCAGAAATAAAGGATTCCTGGTCAACAAGGGTAAGAGGTAGTCACCAGCAGCGATGCGACGGGGAGGCTGGGCGTACCATTCCTGAGAAGCACTCGCGAGAGCGACCGGCTGGGGAGCGCGCCCCTGAGCCATGGGCGTGGACAAACATAGTACAGCGTTACAGCAAGACGATCAGGTCCGAAGCCAAACTACTGCTACGGCTTAGGATAAGCACTGTTTGTCATGCTCTTCGTCAGATTGACGCGTTTCCATGTTCGACCGACTTTCTTACATCTAGAAGGAGCGGATCGTGACCTGTAGCGCTGCGACGCAGAAGTGACGGATGATACACACATTGTGTTGAGCCTCACGGAGATTGGCGAGCTCTCCGCGCATATAGTCAGAGGGCCGACAGGCGTTACGGAGAACGTTATGGTCGATGTGAGCCACTGGTCTGCAGTCAGCGAGAGTTTCGGTGGCCTAGTAGGCCCAAGGCACGCATGCCCAGACTACTTACCATGTCCGCAACCATCGGAACCAGCGCCAAAGCAAGCGTGGGCATAGAGAGCAACCAGTTGCGTTTTGTGAGGGCATGCACTCTAATGGCAGACACAGCTGGATAGCTATGTTTTAGCATCACAAACACGCATCGGACCAATTAACGCACCACCCCAGACGGCATACGCCAGCAGCGTGATAGTGACTTCAACCAGAATCGTGTACTTACAACTGAAAGCAAGGAATTTATGTTAAGTACGACTCGGAGTCGCGTGACCAGTGGCTTCCTCACCTTGCGTAGGTATAGCGGGACAGATCGGTGTCGATGTTACCAAGTATCGCCAGACCGACGGCCACGACACGGTTGAGCATGAATATCACTGTCCCGCCGAGTGCCCTGGTTGGCCTGTGCCAGAAGAGCTCTACCTCCCTGCCGAACGTGAGCATATAGTCGTACACCAGGATAACTATGTTGGTATGGTCAGCGTGACGTTTCACGCGCCACATTATAATGGACCGAACGTACCGCAGACAGCCATCTCGCAGCAAATCCCAATGAAACTACCGTCATCGCAGCTGCCATCAGTACTTTCGATCGCGAATAACGCGTGGTACGCACTTGCTCTGCAAGATGGAGGCCAGCTCCTGCTCCAACGCTTCATCCGAGGCTGTCGACATCCTCCCTTAGTACGGGTTTTCAGCGCGGCGAAGTGTTACCTGGGGATATGGTTGTCCATCGGAGAGGGACGATCGATACTGCGCCCGTGTATATATGCAGTATGTACTAGCCGTCACAGCATACTTATCATTATCCTCCGGTCCGGCGCCCTTCCTCCTGTTCTTGGCCGGAGGCGACTTGTGGGCTGGATAATGCCGATTGCCCCAGAGCGGCCTGAAACCCGAGCCTATGGCGTATCTGGGCGGCGTACTATTGCAAGTAGGCTCTGTTAGATGAAATGAAGCAGTTAGGGTTTTGTCCGAGTCGGAGGTAGGCTGTACGGGTAGCACAAGACCTCGGAGGTGGAGCATGCGTGCAGCGTGGAAGAGATGAGTCCTAGCTACTTATGGCAAGTACTGGTAGTATTGCGTTGCTGGCATTGAGGACGACGACGTGGCTTCCATATGGCCATGGCAGACTGTTCATGGATTAGTACTAGTTCCCATGGAAATTGGTCCTTATCACTGCGTGGCCAATCCTGTAGGGGTCAAAGGATACCTACCCATAACATTCTTCAAACCCGAAATCGAAAGAGTTTAACGTTTCGGAGCATGCCAGAGTTCTTACGCGTGCATGCTTTAATAGAGTTCCGGACCCGGTGCAGGATTTGTGCAGGACGGACTTGGTGGGTAGCGCGCCTGTAGCGGCGAGCGCCTATCACTAACATGCATACTGATTCCCGCGATGACCTGCATTCGGAATCCCAACAATACGCGTATACCAGTACTTGTGGCACACTCACGACTCATTGCTGTGCATAATAGCTGACAGAAAATGCCAATGGCGATGATCATGCAGTGACGGCAGCGTGCTTCCAATGGACCCCTTCCCGGTCGAATTCGTGCACAGGCGGAGCGCGTGTGCCCTGCACTGCATGCATTCATATATGCATCGAAGAATGGTCCGTGTCCCCGTCTATTGACTGATATGCTTTGCTGAGTACCTCTCCAGACCAATCTCACCCTTGTTACCACAAGTCATCGCTATGTCCTTTCCGTCATTGAGAACGAAGGCATGGCTTTTTCAGGACGCATGCTAACGCCGGCGCCCATCGCTGGTACTAGGACTTGTGGAAGCCCGCGCATCCAAAAGTCTTGATTCTGCTATGCCATGCATAGCGTACTGGTTCGTGCTTCCATTTCCTTGCTCTCCCATGATTTGCTTCGTGCTACTCCCTTCGATCGTTCAAAAACGACGCCTGTGGATTTGCAGAACGCACGTTAACGATCATCTTTCGTGAAGAGATACCTCTTCACTGCCGAAGGCTGTATCATCTGATTTCTCCGGCCTGAACGCCAGAGATGCATGCTTGCGGATGCCCGCAGGATCTTCCCGGGTCTTAGCTTCCTTCTTCCGCATGCTTGTGGGAAAACGCACACCTTGTGGATCTTCGTAGTGATCATCATGTCAAGGGCGCCGCTTTGGTATGTGTATATATCCCTGGCAGTTTCTGAACACTGACTGTCCCAGTCAGAAACCTATGCCCACACTGGCTTCCTGCCACCTCCATTCTCTACAGATTCTACACCATGAAGGCCGGCGTCAGTGAAGTACAGATCGCGAGCTATCTTACGCAGAAGTATGTTCCTACTCAACCTCTTTGCCGGTACTATATTGATGTCTCCGTGTAGCTTCGCTGCAAACTATAGCCAACTAGCACCCGCAGGTGAGCATCGCGGCACACAACTCTCATGAGGTACACTAACTCAGAAACGTCATAATCATAGCCCTCATAATCTACGACTACTGTCTGACCATCGGAAGCGAAGTGCGCTTCATATGGGGCCGGAAGTTGTCTGCGGCGTTCGTGTTCTTCCTCAACCGAGTGACTATGGTGGGGTTGGCGGTGACGGGCATACTCGGCATTCTATCTTGGTCTTCTGTAGAGGTATGTAGCGTGTTCGCTGTCCATATCACCAATATTGATCGATGATCCATGCTTCATCGTTTTTTCAACGTCGAATGTACACAGGAGTACGTCTACCTCGTAACTTGCCGCATATAGTAGCGTGACTGAACCTCGTTTCCGCACAGCTGCAAAGGCTTACTGATCGCCAATGAAGTCTTTCTGTCCGCCTCGTATATAATCTGGGCCTGTAAGACGCGCATATATCCCCACCATTCCAAGAAGTGTGCTGACTAGCTAGACAGGGGTTTCCGCAATTCGCGTCAGGGCCCTCAGCCAGAGTCGTGCACTCGCCTGTGTAACGCTACTGCTCGGCATCATGCCATTTGTATCCAACTTGGTGAGAGCCGCGACCCAGAATTCCAACCCAATGCTCACAGCTGTCGGGGAGAAGGTCCTGTACGCCAGAACGACCTTCATTACGATTCCCCTCGTACCCAGCATCACAACCTGCGCAACCCAAAATAGCCTCTCGCATAGTCTGAATACACGGTAAGCAGTCCGCTCTGTGCGCTCAACAGTAGGATTCTGGCTGACGCGTACGCAATGGCTTTAGACGTGCGTTGTCCGCTCTGCGCAACGTAGCCCACACGGCTCACTCACGTCCATGAACACAGTGTTGTACGCCTCCCGCGCATGCGCGATCGCAAGTGATCTGATCGTGATCGTGGCGACATGGTACAGGACGTCAGGCTCTGGGAACAGACTCCGCGTCTTTTGCCTGCGGGAGATGCTGAGTGGCCGCTCTGACGCACCTACGCTCGGGCATCTGCTTATCCGAGATGGTGCGTTAGTGCCGTGCACTGCTGGGCAGGATTTCTGACGAACGCTGTATTAGGGATGCTATGCTTCCTGTGAGTCGCTCTTCTTCGCGAAGCTGATGTATGGCTGACGTTCCGATCAGCGTGCTTCTCGCCCTCAACGTCGCACAGATGCTCACGAGTTTCCAGACTGTAAGTCGTCCACGATACTAAGTGCGCCAAGGACATATGCTCATGCTCCGACTAGGCCTACGGCGTTTTGAACGTCTTCATTACATCGTTGGTCTTCTCGTTCGTACCAATCCAGCTGCACTCCTCATTGTCGACGCAGGATGGCGAGCGTTCTCGTCTCGCGATTGCTGATCAACCTCAATGAGGCGGTGAACAAAAACGTCATGCTTGATCCGGGCACGCAGCGAGGGAGCCACTGGCTGGCAAGCCCCGGGTGTACGGAAGCTGAGGCTCCGACGATCATGTTTGCCTCTGTCACAACAGGTGTGCAGCGTCATGCATTGCTCAAACGTCCGTAGATGTGCTCACTGTTGATTGTAGATCGTTTCGACACCGATGCATAGAATACTCATGTTCTTGTCCACGGCCAGTAGAGCTGGTGTATAAACAAGTGTTGTAAGCTTGTCCCATTCACAGATACATAACGCGAGCCGGTGCTCCGCTCGATCGCTGCCGTCTACTTAGGTCATAGAGCCAGAAACTACGCTCTGCCACATAATGTGATCACGACTGATCCATCCACCTTCCTATTTGCCAACGGAGTATCCGTGTATATCTGATAGGACTGGATTGTTTACAGAGACGGCGGCTCGCCATCCGGAACCTTGCACACCACGCTCGACCTCCAGTTAAATTGTTCAGCACTCGGCTTCCGGACAACGCGTGCCGTCACCTCCACGAGACGTACATCAAGATACTTGGACGATACCGCAGAAAAATCGCAAATGTGACGAGGCATCAGAGCGGCCTCTTGCAAGCACTTTGGGTACGAACCTGGACGATCGACGGCCTCGTTGGACAGCAGTTAAGTTATGTTCTCGTCTCGGTTATACGGGTAGAGTTGCGCAGCGCATGTACGGCTCCTCCGTGGCTACAGGGGACGACAAGCACTCCATCCGCTTGCCAGTGTCCTAACAAATTGATACTTTCATCACTATCAGCGCGACTCACGTCGTTGTGCATTATATCCTATGTGATCGTTGCGAAGGATTGCAGCGTAGACTAGGGCGGTGCGTAGTAGAAGGGGTGAAGATGAGTCGTTCTGCTTCGCCCGCTGACGACTCCCTGCAGACTCTCATGCTGAATGGAAGTCCTGCATCGTCATGCGCGCTCATCATCACTCCGACCACGTTGTCCTAAATCGTCGCCCCATCGTGTGGACTAGGTTTGGACATGCTGCGTCAACCACACATTTCCACCGGCCACGCGGAATGATCGCCTTCCACATGAGCCGCAGTACGTGCGTGAGTTACAGCCTCCTGATAGATGCACGGCTACTTAGCCGGGTCTAATAGCCCGCTGCATCTTGGTTGCTGGTGGCAGTGCTCCGGGATCGCCATCTGCTGATCCGCTGAGGATGATCAGCGGACTCCGGAGGACTCAGGACAGGCTACTTTAGCCTGAAAATCGTCCGCCGTCGACGATGCATGACCCACGAGTTGTTTTGTCTAGATCCCGCATGCTGCACACCCGGAGAGCATGCAACAGAGCTGTACTCTATAGGGAAGAGCACCATGGACCGCGTTCAAGTCCACGGCACTGACAAGCCTTTGGCCCAAGTACTGCTCGACAAGTGAGTCTCGTAACGATGTCACCTATGTAGTGCATCAGCACTGACGATCCGCGACAGCTACACCATTAATTACTGTCAACTTGCATCTGCTGGTGAGTCGCGCGAGTATGGACGACCCACAATATGGCTAACCAGACTGATTCTGTTTGCTATATAGCGTTGTTACTCTTCGATTATCTACTTACATTCGGAGACGAGGCGCACTTCATCTGGGGTACACGAATGCGCGTTGCATTCGTGTTCTACCTGAATAGGTTCACCATGTTGGCAACTGCAGTGCTATACATACTGGGGATTTTGTCGTGGCATTCTCTCATTGTGCGTGGTCCTGCTAGTGCCAAGCATCCGAGGTCATGATTTGATCCCTATTATCTTTTCCATAGACGTGCGTGATATGTCTTTTGTGTTGCTCAGAGACTCATTTTGCGTCAGCTGTAAAGGGCAAGTCATTGCGAACGAAATATGTCTATGTCTCTCGTACCTTATATGGACATGTAAGCTAGCAGCCTCTCGGACTTTTCTGCGAAGGGCTGACGCGGTTTTTAGGGGTCTCGGCTCTGCGTATACAAGCTTTGAGTCAAAGCATCATACTTACGCCATCACCTCCATACTGAGCATAATACCTCTGTGTGTTACATAGTGAGAAAAGTAGCCGTACGGGCCTGATACATAAGCACTGATGATTTATATGTGTCTTAGGTCGTTTATGCAACCATGGAGCTGGTCCTCATGCCCCTCATCCCGGGCCTCACCGCATGCGCAAGCTACCAGTATCTTTCTCCCAAAACTGATCACAGGTATGTCTACACTACTTCAACAAGGCTGAGTGTCGCTGACTATCATGCTAGATGTATGTCATTCTGAGTGCCACCCGAAGCCTTGAATTAACCAGTCTAATAGTGCTATGGGCTTCCCGAGCTTGCGCAATAGCGTCCGATGTCATCGTAATCGTGACTACCTGGCTGAAGACTTGTCACGGAGTCGGAGGTTCCACCTCCATGAACATCCACGGGTGGTGGCCAACTGGAACGAGGGGCGTTAGCATAATCGTCCTGCTCATGAGAGATGGTGTGTAATTCGTTCGTGTGGTCGCCTTCTAGCTGGCACCTGACGCTGTGCGCTCATCTCCATAGGTATTCTATGCTTCTTGTTAGCCTATATGCGCATATAGTCGGAACCTCGTCGTTGACAATGCTGCGCTCAATAGGGTCCTCCTCGTTCTGAACCTAGTTCAGATGGTGGTACATCTTGAGCATGTACGTCGTTTTCACTTATGCACTGAGATGGGTTTTGACTCCGAGCCATAGGCATACGGCACCCATTTCGTCTTTACTGCGTAGGTCTTGAATTGCTTCAGTTTCGCCGAAGGGTCACGTAATCGCCACCAATCAGCATGGCAAATATTCTCGTCTCCCGCCTGTTGATCAACCTCAACAAAGTGGCGCACCAAAACATAGCGCTGGGAACCAAGTCATTTACTCTGGGACCTGATACGCCTGCAACAGATGATTCGAACCCCAGCTTAATGTTTGCTACGTTCCAGACAGGTACGCGCTTGTCGTGATCTTGCGGTGAACCTGGCTGATATACGATCACAGAGGATGGGTTCGTAGAACATAGTGTACAGTGGATGGAAGCGGCGAGGTGTGCCAACATCACCTAGCAACTGCACGGACCTCGGTATGATCAGGACTTTGAACTATTTTCAGCGTACGCATTTACTTACGCCATCCGAACTCATCCACTACGTACGGACTGTAGCGCTGAGCTGAGCTTCGAAGCCAGTTGTAGATATTCCACGTAAATGCGCTATCTACTTAGTACAAAGAGTACATACACGGCTTGATGTCATCTACTGGACACAGTAAGCTTGATGAGGCCAGTTGGAGACCAATGCACTTCTGGATGCCGGATTTTGATGTCCTCAATACTGAATAAATGTGGAGCTACTCAGCTGCTGAGTCCACCTTCAGAGCTTCCACCGCTCCGTCCAACCTTGTCTCCGTTCTTCAACGACAATTATCAGGACTTCACCTGCCGCTTAACATTGACCTTGCCATCGTCTATATCGACGGTACGGCTACAATGTTCGTTCCCTGGGGTCTATAGAAAGCGACGTCACCATCGACCACGCGGCGCCGACCTACCCCTGGTATGCCATTGTCAAACTTGAAATTCCAGCAATGAACTCGTCTTTCCATCCTCGAATCATCCTCTGGATTCAACTCGAATCGAATCGAATGAACCTGGACATACCTATAGCTCGGAGACCGCTCGCACGTCTGTTTCCCCGCTAGACATTCAAGCTCAGCCACCCAGTCCTTCTCGCTGGCCGTATTCCTCGGGCCCCGACAATCAGCAGGTTGCCTCGCGCCTCATTCGAACCAAACCCTATTCGACGCTCGCTCACACGCTCACCTCGTCGCCTGAACGGAGGTTGTGCACATCCCTGCCGCTGAAATCGGCGTTTTCGTGCGTGAGTCGTCAATATTGTGTTTTTCGCGTTGGTGGAACGGAGAGAGAGGGGCGTGCGGACCTCCTGGTCGCTGGTATCGCAGAGCCGCCAGGCGTCTACGACGTTGGCCCCGACGCCCACCGGTATGTGCACAATCGCTGGCTATATGCGTCTCGCGGCGGGTTTCTCAGTGTTCTTAACTCGGGCGTATGGCATAGTTGGCGCATCGGCCGCAGAACATCGATTTCTCCACCAATTGCATCTGCCGTACGCGACCCGGAGTACAACCTCGCGTGTCCTCGGCGAGGTGCTTTCTCGCAAGTCCAAGTGTTGTATCCAGCAGTGCTAACGTTCAACTCCTAGCAATCTTTTGACAGATACTAGATCCTTGCTAGATCCGTAGACCCAGGCTTCGAACGACCCACCTCACGACTTCTCCACCACGACTTCCACGCTCACCCACGCACGTCCGACCTTCACGCAATCACATCTACACACGCGATATCGTACATTAACTCACTCCCCAGGCGCGATGCCTCTCCTCCACCGACGCAAGCGGTCTACCTCCGTTGAGGCCCCAGCCCCCTCGACGTCGACGCCGGGCTCGTGATCTCACAACCTACCAAGATGCAGGCTTCTACCTCTGGCCCGTCCTCGCGACAGGCGCCACCGTCCGTCGACCCGCTCCCGCATCTCACACGCGCGACGCTCAACCACATGCGCACCGGATCGATACCGGTCATCACGAGCAGCGGGGTCACAGTGCCGAGCACAAACTCGGGGGTGCCGATGTCCGTGCCAGGGAGCAGCAAGGGAAGGAGAGGGAGAGGGAGCGTGGGCGGGAGAGACCCAGGGAGAACGAGCGGCGCAACGACCAGCATGCGGCACGCATACCGGCGTCCGCAAAGGCAAGGAGCGGGACATGGGCGTACCAATGAGGCGAAGCGAGGAGGTCGCGACTACGTCCGTGCCCCCGCTGTACGCACGGTTCGCGAAGAGCGCTAGTGCCGAACGGCCCGACGCGGCAGAGGAGGGGCAGCGCAAGCGGGCGCAGAGCCATCGGACGGCGGAGGAGCTGCAGGAGCGGGAGCGCAGACGTGAGGAGCGGAAGCAGAGGAGGACAGAGCGAGGGACGCCGAACGGGTCATGCAGCTGAAGCCGGAGTCGCCGCTATCGACGCTGGAGCGGAGAGCGCGTCGTGATGCCGAGCGGGAGCGACAACGAGAATCCGACGAACGTGCGCGTGACAGGGACAAGCGCAAACGAGAGAAGGAAAGAGAGGCGATGGAGGCAGAGGTTGCGCGGGCTAGGGAGCGGGAGGAGAGACGTCGGCGACGTAGAGAGGAGAAGGAGGAAGAGGAGGCGCGGAGAGCAAGAGAGGCAGCGTGGGCGAGAGCGAGGGAGGAAGAGGAGGCGAATGCTCATGCAGAGGCTGAGAGGAGGAGGCAGGACGAAGCCCAGAGACAACAGGAGGACGCCCAGAGACAACAAGATGAGGCCCGAAGGCAACAAGAAGAGGCTCAGAGACGGCACGAACAGCAAATGGAAGCTCAGAGACGGCATGAGCAGCAAATGGAAGCACAACGACAATACGAGGCGGACATGCAGAGACAGCGCGATCTCTCGGCCAGTCTGCAAAGCCAAACAACGTCTGCAAATCCCATGAACACCCTTCCGCGAAGCTGGGTAGGCGAACGAGCTCTCGCGCACCCGCTCCATTTCGAACGCCATCTAACACGTCGAATGCGTCAGATCCCGCTGCAGGTTACAACCACGCAGACCCATCACATCCACCGGGGTACGCCCCGCTCGCGGCGCATCATGCACATCACTACCCACCATACGCCGCCGCGCCTACGCCGAGCTCGAGCGCGCCGTCCACAGTCAGCTCGCAATCGCCCATGCACACGTATCCGCCCGTGCCGGGCGCGCACCCGGCGCCGTCCCTGCGGCCGTCGCGCTCTTTCGAGAACGGGCGGAATCTCGGGCGGCGACAAGGCAGCATGGGCCCGCCGCTCTCGCCCTCCGCGCGGCACGGTGGGAGGATGTATGGCTATGGCTTCGGGGGCGGACATCATCGGAGCATGTCGAGCGGTGCGTCAGTCACAGGTGCGAGCGTCCGGAGTAGTGGGCTCCCGACGCCACCGAGCAGCGCCAGCAGTGCAGTTGGACAGGGGAGCAGACCGGGCAGCGAGCAGGTGCCGCCGCCACCACATGCTCAACAGAGTTCCGCGCCACATCGAGAGCAACGGCGACATGAGGGACAGGCGCCGTCCTCATCGGATCTGGTCGCGTCCTCGTCAAAGGCATCTGTCGACAAGCCATTGCCTACGCCGGTCGATCCGGTCGGAGCGTCTGCGCCCACGCGCACGCCTGGACCTGCAGTAGTTCCTCCCTCGCCGACGACGGAGTCGAGCAAGCCGAGGAGGAAGTACTCGCTGCTTGCTGCATTTGGATTGAAGAGCAAGGAGAAGGCGGACGAGAAGGTGTGTGTTTCATTTGCGTTGACTGTTGTCCTCTCTATTCCCGCCTCAAATGGTCGTCTGTGGGCCATGTTGCACATGCTTCCTCTTCAGAGGACGCTCTGTGCTCGAAATGGCACAACGTATGCCCTGCCTTGCATTTCATGTGGTTCACTGTCGATCAAAGAGCGTGACATCGGCGTGAAGGGGTTCAATGGTACCCCGTTTGTGCTGGGACGCGCCGTCCATGCATCACTGTGCCAATTGCTGTCGTGTCACTGTGTCCTAGACACGCGCGTTCTATGTGCAATTGTCTGTCTTGGACAGGACCATTGAGATGCGGTCTGTTCTGGGCATGTCGCTTTTGCTATCCGGGGGAAACGTATCAGTATTTCCCGTTGCATGTTGGTCCAGACCGGGATTCGGCACTTCGAGTCTATGGTACACATTCTCATTATGCATCAGATCTGGCTCGACCTCTGATATGCACTATGCGAGTGACATTCGCATGGCTCGATGCATTTTGGGCAAGTGTACCGTAACTTCAAGAAGTTCAGCCTGTTGACTGGCGCATGTTCCGGTGACGCGAATTTCGCGCGAGTGTCACCAACTTCGCTGAAGTGCGAAACGTTCGTCTCGGGCTTTCATGGAGCATAAGAACAAAACCTTCTGCATGCATCGTGAAGCTGATCTTCGGTCGTCTGCTTACGGGATAGCAGGAGAACCAGGGTGCATTGGCAGCCTTGGGAATCCTTTCTTGATGCTTTTTGCTGCAGATGTCAAGCACCACTCGTTGCCTGCCTCGCTACTTGTCCGGCCCCGCGACAGGTTGTCGACGCGCGGTGCATTAATGATCTTCGGGGTCGGGGGTTCGATCGCGCGGTGCTGAATTCAATTAGGCTCTAGCCTTCGGCGCTCCGTGTCTCGCACAGCACCCGGACTTCCCGCCGAGGAGACATGATGTCACCTGTACTGTCATTCAGGCATGCAGAGCATCGCGGCTACCGCTCAATCGGTATTCGCCGAGCCACCGCTGGGCTGTGTCGCGCAATGTTCGTCGTGGGTGAGAGGGCGGACGCGACGACGACGACGCTGTGGCGGCGTCCACGGAGCGGACTTGGAGGGTGGGAGAGGACAAGAGCCTGCAGGCGCCGGCATGCGTGCTGTGTTAGGCAAAAGAACGGGGATGTCGTGCGTCAATTGACGAGTCCGTGCTGCCAATCTTGTTGCCAGGGTCGAGCCCCGTACGTACACGGCCCAGGAACATGGCGTTTTGCGCTGCATCGATCGGCGCCAGTTGCAACCTTATGCTCGCGTTATAACCCGTGCAGCGCGCGTGCTCGCGAGGCTTTTCGCGACCCTTGCTTTGTTCTCTTGCCCGAGGCGAGGCCGCCTGCTTTCTCGACTTGACTCTCGCCGTCGCGCTCGTCCACTGGGATGCCTGTCCGCACCAGCGTATACCCGTCTTTCCAGCCTGGCTTCGACGCCCCCACTCGCGACAGGGAGGTGCACGTTCGTCAGAGTGTCCGCTCTCATCGTCCGCAACCTGACCCCAGCACGTACGCACCCGGGAGCTACAGGGATGTCACTCAGACCCGTACTGGCAGTCAGAGCAGACCGCATATCACCACGGGGAGGTCACAGAGTAGTAGGAGGTCTCATGACCGCGACAGTGGCGCGTCTGCAGCGCGCTCGCGTTCCGTAGCCCCGGTGAGCTCCTTTCCAAGTTGTAGGGCGTCTTCCTCGGGCGTCCCTGGTCGTACCAATTGGCAAACCTACGGGACCGGGGTAGCTTGCAATGGTGTTGGTACTGCGATATCCTTGGACCCGAATAGTGGGTGTGGTTGTGATTTTACGGCGTGTATATTGGGCGCTTGATGGCAGCATGTGTGTCGCGCATGGCAGGGTATACGTTTCGCGATGCTTGCTTCTACATCTCTCAATCCATTGTGACTGCTAGATACTAACAGTACGCGTTCCCATAGCGAACACCGTCCTCCTCTCACCATTCGGCTTCCGCTGTACAGCCAGTGCCGGTATCAAGCCGGACACCTTCTAGCAAGTCTGACTCGCGGCGTCCATCCGCTCAACCAGGCCCACGTTCACCGTCGCGTACGCCATCGTATCAACAAGTGCCAGTCATCCCGCGCTCCGCCTCCGGCTCTCACCCCTCCGTCCACCAGATCTTTCAGCACCCAAGCCCGCCAGGTTCTCAGACGTACGTATACCCGCCTCAAGGCTACCCGTATGGATACCAACAACCCGCCAGTGGACATCCGTACTCTCCGCCGCAGTCTGTGTCTTCGTCTGCCACGCCCAGTCGGGCGACCAGTCCGCGTGCGGTGCACCGCAAAGCGCCGCCACCCGTGCATCCTTACCCACCGCACCGTCAACAGATTCCGTCGGCGCCATCGTTCCATTCCGTGGGGTCTTTGCAGCCTACCCCCAGCATTCATGCGTCACTAGCATCAGGCTCTGCATCATCAGCAGCCTTCACCCCGTCGAGTACTGGTGTTACTTCTCCACAGACCACATCTGTCTCTGCCGTTCATCTCCCGCAGAGCCGGAGCAGGCCCGACGTCGGTGCTAGGAGCGCAAGCGGGCACGGACACGGGTCCAAGGAGGATGTCCGGCCGGCGGAGTCGCGCACGCCGCCGGTGCCTCGCCCCCCGCAAAGCGAGGCCGACGACGACCAGCGCCTCAGCCGGATGCCGCTCCTGCAGCCCCGACAGCTGTCCCAGCCCCAGTTGCAAGTTCAGGTACAACAGCCGCCGCACTCGCCCAGCCAGCCGTCTCCCCCGCCGACCCACAGCTTGGACGTGCCGCAGGACATAGACCGCGACGGGCGCACGCCGAGCCCTCGGCCTGCCCATTCCCACCCTTCTCAGCAGGACGTACATGGCGCGGAACACGACCAGCACACCGAGGTGCCCGTCCGGGGAAAGCCGAGGATCTTTGCGGCTATGGGTGCTGAGGAGCAAGAGGCCGAGCATGGTGAGGCGCAGCCGCCCGCGGAGCAGTGGGAACACGAGACGCCCTCGTGAAAGGCAAGCCGAGGATCTTCGCTGCGCAGGACGAGGGTTCGGACGAGCAGGGCGCGGGCGCGGGTGGGCAGCAAGAGGGCGCATATAGCCAGTCGGCGGACGCGCACGTGCCGCAGGAGGGTGCATACACCCAGCCTGCTCAGCAGGAGAAGGAGGTGCACGGTCCGGCGGCCGATGGTATCGTCCGAGACTATCCGCACACGTACGGCTATCCCACTCCACGGTCACGTTCGCCTGTCCTCCCCGCCGACCTCGCTGCCATCCTGCACGACGACGACGACGACGTACGCGGCCGGCGGCGCGAGGTGCTCCCGAAGGGGAACCAGGATAGCCATCGGATCTCGCGCTCGTTACCCCCGACGCCGTCACCGCGTGCGCCGACGCCCGAGGTTCACCATGATACGGACGTCGAGCGCGAAGTGGGCGGGAGTGCGGACGGGCATGTGTCTGCACGCAGGCGACTCCGGAAGGGCGGGAAGCTGAGACGAGGGAACTCGCAGAGCGACTCGGAGAACGAGGAGCGGCGGCATGGCATATCTTCGGGCTCGGGCTACGGGGCATTTTTGGCATGAAGTCGATGACGGATAAGCAGGTGGAGAAGCTGGGAACGAAGGACGTCGGGGCGAGCGCGATTGCCGGAGTGAGTGCCCCAGGGCCCTTAGGTGTGCAGATGACCCCGGTGACGGTGGCGACTGGCGACGGCGGACGTCCAGAGGAGTGGGAGCGGGAGCGACGGGCGGAGGAAGCTGAGGAAGGAGGGGCGGCGGGGGCGGCGCGAGGATCGGGGCGATGAGCGACCGGCGGAGCATGCGCAGGACATGGGTGAGGAGTCGAGCTTCGTGCACATCGACAGCTCTGCGGTGCAGGACGAGATGCAGCGTGGGCGGACGGGCCCCGGGGCGCCGCCCACGCCCGTCACGCCGGAAGACTATGCAAAAGCGCGCGCGCAAAGACGGGGGGCGAAGCTGGGCAAGGCTCTCCCTGCGATCATCGCGCAGGCTGCCGCCCCTCCGCCTGAGCCGCAGGAGCCCCCAAAGCCGAGCAAGCCGTACCCCTGGTCAAACATCTGCTTGAGTCTACGTTGTTGGCTGGCTGCTCGCGTATCTGTCGTACAATGAGTGGCTTGTCATCGCTCAGCTCAACGCGAGGTGAGGACGGAACGAACAAGCGGCGCGAGTTGACGGAGTCTGTGCTGGAGAAGTTCCTGGGGCCTGTAGGGTATGCGCGGTGGACTGGGGTCTAGATCCGAGTCTCGCCAAAGGGAAGAGCAAGGAGCGGACGAGCGAGGGGGATAGAGACAAGCCCAAGTCGGCCAACGACGGCGAAGCGTTGACGCTGACGCTGCAGGTCAGTTCTGTGAGACAGCTTAGGCAGACGTGTACATGCTGACCGCGTTCCGTAGGACCTCAACAACTATATGCGCGGAGTCTCGATGCCGTCACACCAGTTCTCGACTCTGGCTGCGGAGTACCTGCATGCCCGTGGCGACCCGGTCCAGGTTGCTTGAGGAATGAGCTCGCTGCCTGCTGCCGCGCATACACCCGGATAGTCTTACGCTTGCGTGCTCAGGCGGAGGCAGAGGCTCGCAACCCATCCCCGGTCGCTGTTACGGTACCTCAAGCCCCGAGCTCGCCACCATCGCGCCGTGGCACTTCATTGCAGCGTGGTACGTCCCGGGCGTCCAGCCGAGCACCTTCGCGGTCGCCTTCGTACACGACAACGATCCAGGCACCGATACGCGCAGCACAGTCTCCGCTTTTTCGTCTTAGGCGTGCGCCGCTGCTGCAAGTGTTCGTGCCTTCGCCGGAGGGCGACTGGCTGTCGGACGAGAGCATCGTGACTTGTGAAGAGGAGCTCAAGAAGGCGGGCGTGTCGCATCTGCTGCGGGCAGGAGACGTGGTGTGGGATATTGCTATCGGTGATGAGGGTAACATTGGTCGGATGGTCTGGGACGGTGCATACCTGATTGTGAGTGTTTGTGCTTCATATCAGCCACAACGCGCGCTGAAAGCGAACTGCATTGCAGGACCTGGACTTTGCGTGGTCGCGTATTGGGGACCTCCCCAAGTACTTGCCTACGCTTGCGTTCCCGCCCTCCTACTTCCACCGCGTCATCCGCACGCAAGGCTCCGGGAACCCGATATGTCACATCGACATCGCGCCCTGGGGCGAGGAGATTGCGGCAAACCTGCAGCTGCTCCAGGACAGGATGAAAACTGAGACGTGCGTGGAATGTCGCTGAGTTGGCTCATCGTAACTAATCTGTTGTTGAAACAGGCCGCAGGGTAACCACCACACAGTCGTGCGCTGGGTCCACCGCTCCTCTTTCACGATCATACCGCCTGTTCCCAACAAACCGTTACGCATTCCCCCCATGGCGAATGTTGGCCCGGGGCCGAGTCATGGTGTGTGGCTTGTCGATCCTGGCTGGTACGGGCGAGTCGTCGTAGAGGCGGAAGGGACGAACGAGGGCCTCGCAGACCTGCAGAAACGGTGCGGAAGTGCTTTCCCTCCACGTGCCGTGGGTGCGCGGGCGGGAGGTGAGCAGGCAACACAGGAGCGCAGCTTCGTGTTCAGGATTTTGAGGGAGAAAAGGTGCGTTTCGTTCACTGCTGCATGTGCATAGCAGCCAGTACTGATCAACGTATGCTCGCTAGCCGTCCTGGCGAGATTTGGATCCGGACTGTACGAGAGAAGGAGCGATTACGATGAAGGACTTTCCTTGATGCATGGACCGTTACGAACAAAACCTCGCGTCGTCGAGTTGTATGAAGGTACAATGTTGTATTTTCCTCCTGCGCCACTGTTGTTCTTGCTTGTTGTACTGCTAAACCGTTGTAATGCTCTTTAGACGATGACCCGAAAGCTACGTGCAGATTAATCCGATATTGTGTTCGCGTTCAATCATGCTCTCAAGTGGCTGCTACGAGACTGCCGGTATCAGAGGCTGCGAGCATCACGCCTGCAGATCCATTCAAAAATTTGTTCAGCTCGTCATTCAACGTTCAGCCTTCCTGTGTTCAGGGTGAACCGAAGTATCCGAGTTTGAGGTGGTGGTGGCCTTTACACGCTTCGCGCAAGGAGTGAACATGCGAAAGCACTGAGCATCGCGGAGGTGAGCTGATCCATGCTATAGAGCGCTTATCAATGACACAAGCACGAGTCGCAAAGACCACAGCATCGCGACAACAAACGTGTCGCACCTGTCGGCACTGCAGATGTCGTCGCGGGCGAGATCATGTTCAACACGGAGTCACCCTGGCCTGCATCACGAAGCAACCTGGATTCTACACTAGCTCTACTAGCTATGGACAAGAAATATGGGTATTCTACACATCAGTGTTGAGATCATCTACAATCGACGGTGAGCACAGCTACAGACAGCAATGCATGGCGGTGCACACCTGTTATGACAGAGGCAAACATGATCGTCGGAGCCTCGGCCTCAGCTTCCGTGCACCCGGAGCTTGCCAGCAGTGGCTCCCTCGTTGTGTAAACGGCTCAAGCACGACATTTTTGCCCACCGCCTCATTGAGATTGATCAACAATCGTGAGATGAGAACGCTCGCCATCCTGCATCGGCAATGAGGACTGCAGTCGGTTTGGTACGAACGAGAAGACGAACGAGAAGACGAACGATGTTATGAAGACGTTCAAAACGCCATGGGCCTAGTGGGAGCATGAGCATATGACCTTCTTGGCATACCTAGCCTTGTGAACGACTTACGGTCTGGAAACTCGTGAGCATCTGTGCGACGTTGAGGACGAGAAGCACGCTGATCGGAAGTGAGCTATACTTCAGCTCTCGCGAAGAAGAGCCACTCACAGAAAACATATCATTTCTAACATGGCAGTCGTCAGAAATCCTGCCCAGCTACGCACGCGCAAATAACGCACCATCTCGGATAAGCAGGTGTCCGAGCGTCGGTGCGTCAGAGCGGCCACGCAGCAGCTTCCGTAGACAGAATACGCGGAGCCTTTTCACAATGCCTGACATCTTGTACCACGTCACCACAATGACGATCAGATTGCTTGCGACCGCGCATGCATGTGAGGCGTATAACACTGTAGTCATGGCCGTGAGCGAGGCGGATTGGCTACGTTGCGCGGGGCGGACAACGCACGTCTGCAGTCATTGAGTACGCATCAGCCAAATCCGATTAACAAGTGCTCATAGCAGACTGCGCACCGTGTACTCAGGCTATGCGAGAGGCTATCTTGGGTTGCACAGGTTGTGATGCTGGGTACGAGGGGAATCGTAATGAATGTCATCCTGGTGTACAGGACCTTCCCCACAGCTGTGAGCGTTGAGTTAGAACCGTCCGGGTCCGCAGCTCTCACCAAGTTGGATACAAATGGCCTAGGTGAACAGCAGAGATCCACGAAACATCGACGGAGAGCTTCACAAGACCTTCCAGGTATTCGATCGCGTCATCTGTGAGGCGCACAAGAGTACATACAGCGCGAGATTCCAAACCAACTCTACTGGCTGTTTTCATGGAGTCGAGAACTCTCTGGATCGGAGTCGAAACGATCTAAAGTCAATGCTGAGCACATCTACAATCATATGGACAGTGTGTAATGGTGCACACCTGTTGTGACAGGGGCGAACATGATCGTCTGAGTCTCTGTCTCCGTATATGCGCTGCTTTCTGGCCAGTGACTCCCGACTTGCCCGCCCGGCTCGAGCACGACATCTTTGCTCGCCACCTCATTGAGGTTGATCAGCAAACGCGAGACGAGGATGCTCGCCAGCCTGCGTTGACAATAAGGGTTTTAGTTGGTTCGAGGAGAACGAGATGACGAACGATGTGATAAGACATATAAAACGCCGTACGCCTGGTCGGAACATCAGCATATGATTTTCAGCGCATACGTGGACAGCTTACTATCTGGAAACTCGTGAGCATCTGTGCAATGTTGAGAGCAAGAAGCACGCTGATCGCAGCGTCAGCTATACGGTAACTAAACTACTCCATAACGAAGATGTACGCCACCACTCCGACAGTAGGTTGCGAGGGCGGATGCCCAATTCCCCCGGCGGGCCTGACGTCCCGTACCATATCACCACGATGACCGTAAGATCACTTGCATCGCGCATGCGCGGGAGGCGTATAGTACTGCGTTCATGAACGTGAGCAAGGCGGATGAGCCACATTGCTCAGAGCGGACCACGCACGCCTGCAGCCATTGAGTATACGTTAGTCATAGCACAGCACATTCAGAACGGGATGCACACCGTGTATCTAAGTTATGTGAGATGCTGTCGTCGGTCGCGCAGGCTGTGATGCCGGGTATGAGGGGATCGTGATGAACGTCGTTTTGGCGTACAGAACCTCCAACCGCCGAGTAAGCACCATATATTAAATGCTCCGTGACTAGAATCTCACCAAATTAGATATCACTGGCATGATTCCGAGTAATAGGGTTGCACAGGCGAGTGCACGGCTCCGACTGAGCGCCCTGACGCGAAGAGCGGAAACCCCTGCCCAGGTAGTAAGCATGCTCCGACTAGATGGTGAAGATGTGTGTGCGTCTTACAGGCCCAAATCACGTATGAAGCGGACATGAAATCTCATTGGCGATCAGTAGACCCTCGCACCTGTAAGCTACATCGTCAACTCATACTTGAAATAGTGATGATTAGAGTGACGCACTCCTGTGTTAGCATTCATCAACGTCGACAAGCAGTGATGAACATCAGAAAGTATGAACGGAAACCAAACTCGTACCTCCACAGAAGACCAGGACAGAATGCCGAGTGCGCCCGTCACGGTCAATCCCACCATAGACATTCGATTGAGGAAGAAAACGAACGCTGCCGGCTGCCTCCGGCCCCATATGTAGCGCACTTCACTTTCGACCGTCAGACAGTGATCATAGATCAGGAGTGCTAGGGTGGTAACAGTTAGCCTGGATCTGGAAAGGTGCAGATTGAGACGCTCACCTGCGGGTGCCAGCTGGCAGTAGTTTGCAACAAAGCTAGACGTGCGCGTCGTGAATACCAACAGAGAGGGAGTCGAAGGGAACCAGCCTTTGCGAAAGATAATACGCAATTTGTCTTTCATTGAGGTAGGTATTCATGGTGTAGGACGTGCAAAGAACGAAGGCGGCAGGAGGAGTCAAGGATACTTGATGGGAAAGGGTCTCTGAGGGGGCCTCCGAGTCTGGCGAGTCGCGACCGGGATTTGTATACATAAGTAGTCGGTGCGAGGCACCCCGGGTTCCCTTGACATGATCATCAAAGTTGCGACATGCCAGGCATGGCGCCATGTCACCCTCTATCATACATCCTCGATGATGATACTGTCCTTTGTATGCGATAGCGGCGTCGACGTTGTTCGTTTCAACTCGTACCTGAGAAGCCATAAAAGACGCTTGCCGGCTTGATGGTCTGCAACGGAGACTATGGACAAGCTAGCGGTCCGCTGCCATGACTTGTGAGCTCGTGCCTTCTCTTCGCCTGCGCCTTGAATCGCCACTTCCTTCGCCATCCGTGAATTTAAGTGATTCAAAGTACATGTCCAGAATTCAAACTGACTTACGAATATGGACTTTCTGGAGCTCTATCAGGGCGTTCAAGTTCAGGCCAATGGAGCTAGACAATACAGCCTCGGCAGTCAAGATTCAAGAACAGTCGGCGATGGGCTTCAGTAGGATCAAAGTACCTGTGTGCGCGTAACAGTGAGGCGACGGCGTGAAGTCGTGACAGCCATTCCCGTAGTGCACCACCCCCGGCGTGGAAGTCCGTACAAACGGGGTGCATCGGTCTTCGTACCCTCTTGCGATGTTCCCACTAATACTCGACATGAGGTCAGTAACTGTAGATGTCGAGATAATAAGGAAGAAGCGTCAAATGCCAAAGCACATCAGATGAAGATATCCCGACGCACCCAAGCTAAAGAAGTCGTCGACTCTGGTCGGAGAGACCACACAATTCAAGTAGAGTAGAGTCGACGATCAGTGTCGCAATCTGCCTTCGCGACGAGCGCTGCAGAGATGTTCGACACAGCGCACAGGCACAGAACAGGCGAGGCATAGGACTCGTAACTGTCTGGGAAAGCATACCTCCGCAATCAATAGTATTCAAAGCCGTCAACGACGAAGCCACAGTAGAATAGCAATCCTCAGGTCGAGACACACGCATACCGCCTTCGGCTCAGCGAGACTGCTGCCTTCGTGGTCATCTCCAAGGAGAAATCTCATCTGCTTTCGTAAAGACGGCCTGTTAGATCTATGAGAATGTTACAAGCCATATGTACCCGGACTCACCCAGCGAACGTGAAGTTGAACGGCGACCACTGCACCACATAACACGTCCCATGGCTGGTTTCTCGGTGTGTGCTATACAGTGGATTGCATCTTGGATATGGCCACTGACAGTTCAGATAATCTGCATAGTAGTGCCATTGCGGATGCCAAGGTCGACGAGTAGGTACATATAGTCTCCGTTGCAGACCGTACAAGCCTGCGGTCAGTACATAAGTAAGTACTGTCGTTTCTAAACTTCTATAAGTAGACCGTATCGGCCACAATCACGTGTTCCACGGTATTGCGCGCTTTTAGCACGTCCGTCGTCACGGTCGTCCTTTTAACTCTGACCTCTGTCTCTATGTACCTCAAAGCTGTCCAATGCTGGCTCTCGACACATTAAGGTCGAGCGGATCAGCCGTAACATGTATCGGCGATACGTCCTGGCGTATCCTCGACAGTGGAAGCGCCTGGGGATGATCGACGATGAACGGCAGTGCACGTAAGTACTATACTGTATCTCACCTTCGTGTTCTCCTCTGCTATGGAATTGATGGCAGGCCCGGATGGCGTATGAATCGACTGCCAGATCTCACGGGGTCGTTTAATATCTCTCGTTGTTATTTTCAATCTGCAGAACAGCCGGAGAATGCAAGGAGTGCGATGCTCTGTCATGGCCATCTACGAGTGATCGTGTCTTGCGAGATGTGGTCCCTCTTGATCTCCGACCTATAATCAAGGTTTATGTGGTCAGGAATCTCCCACCGAATATTCATCTTACTCCGAATGCTCGCAGGCTAAGTATATCAGCGCAGAACAGCAGGCGCTCACCCTGTATCGCATAGCCCACAACCTCGGCTGCAATCCCTGTGGGCAGTGAAGATGAGATATCATCTGTCAGAGAACCTCCCTGTTGAGCTCAACAGCAGCTACAGGTGTGCCAGCGTCGTATGTCTGCCATCGAACCACGGTGAGGGCTGAACTTGTGCCTGGAGCTGCCGGCACGGAAGTATATAGGCGGCTTCCGTGGGTGACCAAGTACGTGCAACGCCTTCTGTTTACGAAGTAACAAACCGCAGATATGTCCACTGCCGACATTGCCGAGGAACTCATTGCCGCATCGCATCAGCAGTACGTGCACACTTCTCAGTACCGTCATCCTGTTATGTGACAACAATCTATCCGTAGATATGTGAACGTCTGCTGCACAGTAGCAGCGATAGGTAAGTTGGGGAGTAACCAGGCACGAGCTGATATTGAAATCCGAGTTGTGCCTTCACAGTTGTGCTGGTATACGATTACACTCTGACCATCGACCGAGAAATCGGCTTATTTTGGTTCGAACGGAAGCTGTCGGGAGCAAGTATCATCTGTGCACTCGCTCGAACTGTCGCACTCGGGTACGTGATTGTAGCATGTCTCGTCAATCCAGCATCTTGGACACCTACAAGGTGCGCCATCAATCGTCACGTCTGTTACGCAGCGTCATAAACATGCTCTTGTGCATAAGGTGTAAGGGTGTGCTACTAGCATCCGACTTACTCGTGCTGTTGTCATATCTCATCTGGGCAGGTTCGTTATGCGCGCTCGTCAGATCAAGTTGATCTAACCAACATCTCGAATTATAGTCGTGTCCGCTTTCCGGGTGTATGCCCTCACGCACCGGAAATGGGCATCAACGATCTTGACATTGGCTCTCGGAATTGTCCCCGCGGCGATGAATGCAGTGAGTGGTTCAAAAGACTGCTGGGGTACTTCATCGTGTCTCAACTATGACATAGGCCACAATATCCGTGTCGGCTTATCAGGTTCAATCGCTCGGAGGCAAGACTTCCTGCTGGGTGTCCAATCCTGTCCACCCAGCGATGAGTAGTAGGTACGCGCGGTTGCGGTTTTTCGATGCGTTCTCTCCGCGATTCTGACAACATCGCTGCTCGCTCTATTCCTTCCAGATGTACGACAAGCTCATATGCATGAAAGCTTAAATGCTTCCTGACCTCGTTCTTATCCTTTAGTTGTGCTTCTGATAGCCCCTGCATGCGGCATGATATCTGATATCATTGTGCTTCTCATCACGTTCCGCTACATCGTCCACTCCCGTGTCTACGCATGTGGGCCCGTTCTTCTAAACGGGGCCCTTTGCAAGTTCTACTGAGGGCCGGTGAGTACAATTGATACACAGAATACGTAACGTGTGGATGACATGCTCACGCGAACAGGGGCGCTATATTTCGTGTACGTACCACATTGCCTCTAGGGTCCACATTATGATGTCTCCGCAGCGTCTTGACGACCCTGAATGGTCTGCAACTCATCATATACCTCAAGACAGTAAGTCGTTCGACATCTACTTCATGTTCTTCTGGGTAAATCTCTAACTGACATTGCTACAGCCTACCGGATTTGTGGACTCGTTCATCGCTCCGTACGTTTCGCAACCCAATGGCTATATCATAATGCTAATATGTACCTAGTGTGATTCTATCTTCGTGCCCCGCTTGATGCTCGATCTTCGGGAATCAACGGTGGCACCCGTCATACATGCGAGTGGTAAGTGGTGCGTTTCTGTCGGTCACTTGATAACCAACGTCGATTCAGAGGTATTCGAGATGACTGGCAATAGCTATGGTACAACAGCGGCCGGAGAGCATGTACCAAACGATGTCGAAGACCCATACGGCTTTGCATGACCTGTAGGCGGTTTCTCTTGTCTGAGTCACGCAACATTGGGTGGGCGACAATGTTGTCTCGCTCTGATTCCGAGTCTATGTGGAGAGCTCCACGTCACCCTTGCCTTTGTAATTTGATTATCAGCTCGTTGGTGGTGTTTCAAACTTGCATATGATCATGCCACAGAACCCCATTCGAGTCTCCGGGTATCCAAACTTGGTACATCATCCCTGTGGAGTGTGATCATAAATTGACTTACATCTCTGAAAGAGGCCCTTCTTTACCCTTCGAAACCTCCTCCGGCGGTCACTGTCTCCTTTGTTGTGCCACGGTTTTGAATGGCAGCTTCAATACTGGATTCGCCTCGTCGTGTCAGCACGCGGTTCCGGGACACCAAATTGTGCCAATCCCCATGGGGAACTGTCTGTGGACTCGGAGATGATCCAACGGCTCCATGGACGCATACAGCCTTCTGTCACGTCTACGCACTCGCTTGATATGAGTTTGACTCTCACGCCTCAAGGCCCCTAAGCAGTGCTATCTGTGAGGTAAGAGTCTCATCTCTCCACGACTAATAATGAGCTGCTGCAAGTGATGTCGAGTGTTGTCTCACCACTGGTGTTCTCTCAATCCTCTTCCTCGCACAAAACAAGCATGTCTTCAGTGACAGCAGAAGAAGAGTACAGGTTCACTGCGTGCGCAGTGAGTACAGATACACACAGCACTGTCCGTACAATTCACTGCTGATGGTCGTGCTTGACATCTTGAGTAGATATGTGGACGCCTTGTGCGGTTTCGCCCTCGCTGGTAAGTTCAATTAATCATCGAATAGTCCGATTATTCTCAGACGGATAATGCACATGCGTCTCAGTCGTACTTCTATATGACTACGTATTGACCGTTGGTCAAGAGGTAAATCTCATTTGGAGGAATCCACATGGGGCCACCATCATCTTCATCCTGAACCGAGTCATAACACTGGGGCTCGTATATGAATGTGCCGTACAGCCTCGAAATTACACATACGAAGGTAAGCATACGATAACTCTCTGGAGACCGTGTTGCTCATGAGGATCAAGCTGCAAAGGCATCACGATATCATCTCGATATGCATTCTATTCTCGTATCAGATGTGGGCGAGTATGTATACAGTCTGGCTGTTGGTTTCCGACTTCGTCATGACTTTGTTCATTGTGTGTCTAGCTATATCCGCGATCAGAGTGCATGCTCTCACTGGGCGATGTCTGCGGCTGTCGGCGGTGACATTCGCACTGGGGATGGTACCATGGGGGTGAATGTGGTAAGCACCGTTCGAGTTTCATGATGCCAGTAGTGGTCGTCGTTGGACTCAAGATACCGCTGCCAGTACATAGCTACTACGTTGTATTTCAAAGTCGTTCCTGTCGAAAGTCAGCATCTGTGCCAAGCGGACTACAACGTAACCAATGCATTCATAGCAAAGTAAGTACCTGTCGGCTCTGCGTACTCGTGCGTTGTACCGACTTTGTTGACGCAAATGCAGAAGTGCGAGCATGTGCAGGTGTTACGTTGTAGGACCTCTTGACGATCTGGCGTATAGTGCTACCCATAAGCCGTGGATGCAGCATAGCATCCGACCTCATAGTCCTACTTGTGACTATATATAAGGTACTCCCCGTCCATTCGTATTCTCGCAGATCTCCAGCCGCTCCTTCACGCGGATGTTACTCAGAGATGGTAAGCACTTATATCTGTTAATCTTAGATACGTTGATCGCCCTGACAATCGAACATGTATAGGGATTCTGTTTTTCGCGTATGTCCTGAGTTGCGTTTACCTCCTGTTTCAAGAATTGATGATAGCTCAGGATGTTGACCACCCTCAATGCTCTCGAGATAGTTCTGTATCTGACGGCGGTATGTCCTAACCGTCCCCTTTTATATGATAGCTGAGTTCGACGACGGCAACAGGCGAGGGATTATATCAACTACTTCATCGCGCCGTACGCACCCAACTCTACTATCGGTATCTACGTGACGTTGCTCAACCCAACCTCCCTCCAGCATATCAACCGTCCTCGTCTCTCGATTCATACTGAACCTGCGTGAATGTGCTGCTGTAACGATCGTGAGACTGGACTCGCAAGAAATCTCCGAGATCATGGCAGCAGAAGAACCAGCTTCACGGACGTTGACCTTCGCGTTCTCTCCAATCACACGTACGTCTCTCATGATCACGATACAGTGTCCCCAGCTGGAACCGATACTCACGACGTCGCACAGATCTGGACGTAGTGGCATGTGACGAAAACGATGTGCTCACAGATGATGAAGCGCACATGTCAGACATTGGGAGCACTGGAAGTGCTCACTGTGACGAGGACCTCGCAGCGCGCATTGAAACGGGGTCGAATACTGGGCACTGACCGGTGACGTTCGCAATTTGGGCAGTAGCAATGACATAAAAGATTGATATTACTGTGACTGGTGGACCAGAGAATGTATGAAGGCTCGTCCGATGGCAGCCTGAGGCAGCAGCGATCTTGCTCAGACGCAATCTGCATGATTGACACGTGGATACTTATTCCTTTGCTCCAGAATCCAGATATCCACTACGCTTACCAGTTGGAGCCTTCTTCTGCCGAGGACTAATTTCGATCCCGATTACTTACGAACATTCGCAGGAGAGGTACCTCTCTGTTCTCTCGACCTACATCACGTGTCAGTGAACGGACATAACTTATGGTAGTTCGCAAGTTCCTGACGCGCCTGAAGGCCTCCCAGTCGCGAGTCGGAAATCCAGCTGTGACACAGACATAGGCTTTCACCTTCTGTCCCGCGACGTCAACGTGTCCCACCTTCTGTCCCGCGACGTCAACGTGTCCCATCGTGATGTAAGTGATAGACTCCGCCAGCTCGGCCCGATGCTGACGAAATGGACTAGATTTGGACGTAGCCACTCGCACAACCTTAAGACGAGGTACCTGTATGCACGTAAGCTGGCATGTCAGACGTGGCCAAAGCCTGGATAAACTCACCAAGACCCAGGACACCCGGAGATGTACACAGACAGGGGCTTGTCCTAGGATCAAAGTCTGAAGTTAGACATCACAGGGCGTTTCGCTGCCAGTACGCAGCAATCCGAGAGGCCGCCGTCCGATCGGACGAAAGCATCTCCGTACTCCAGCTCGTTCGATGCTCTCGGGCGCCGCTCCTTTGCAGCCATGGTTCCTGTTGCGAAGTTTGATTGCGACCGGGGGTGCTGAAGTACTAGAGATCTAGGTCGCGGAGGTTGCGTCACCGAGTCCAGCAAATGACATCGCCAAGGATGGCTGGTTGGCAAACCATTGGCTTGGACCGACATGCGATGGTCGAGGTCGGAGAAGACCTATTAGCATGGGAGGGACACGTACGGCAAGCACAGAACAATGTAGACGCAAGTACGTCACACTTGCGGCCAATCGGGGAATACAGCAACACCGGGAAAGTTAGCATTCGAAGCGACCGCTACGCCGCGAGTGCGACAGCCAACCGCGGAGGATCTGCACTCTCTGCCGTTGGACAAGAGCTTGATATTGATCGCGATTTTGAGCAGTGTGACTGCCGTTTGCTGTGCGTGCGACGCAACCTCGGCGAAAAGGAAGACTTCGGGGTTGTAGCGCACTTAGACAGTTACGTAGCCGTGGGCAGGTGAAGGACGCACGTCATTTGCAAGTGCTTGACATACGCATGCGCTCTTGTCTTGGCCTTCGACTTTCATTCGCGGGAGCCACGTTGTGCGTGGGCTGGACTCAGCTGTAAAAGCAGCGGTGGGCGTGACCTGAGCTGAGTGGATGACGAAGACGGAGAGAAGACGGACAGGTATGCGCATACCGGATAACTCGTTTCCTCCGACCGACACTGCACGTATCTGTCAGCGGCAGCCTTGTTGCTCGTGACCAGCATCGATATTGACGTTTGTTCCAAGCGCGACGGACGGTCGATGGACAAGACTGGAAAGGCCATGCAGAGAATAGAGATACGTTCATTATCATTGTTGCCGCTTCTGCTTCTGCCCAACCGACGGCGAACATACAATTACATCTTTTCTATACTTCGTTTCAGCTGCCAGTGCACGCCCCGGAGACTGGCGCGATCGCGGGCCTCACGCAGACTTCTTCGCATTGATGATGTCCACGAACTCGGGTTTGAGCGACGCGCCGCCGACCAGGAAACCGTCCACATCCTGCCGGGTCGCTACCACCGAAGCGCGCCGTCAAGCACCGTCCTCCCGCATAAGCAATGACGGACTTACCGAGC
The DNA here is from genome assembly GCF_022376445.1 of Fomitopsis serialis. Lineage (NCBI taxonomy): Eukaryota > Fungi > Basidiomycota > Agaricomycetes > Polyporales > Fomitopsidaceae > Fomitopsis > Fomitopsis serialis. Next base: position 198,940 of record NW_025954994.1, on the reverse strand, counting down.
TCCTTGCAGTTCGCGGCGGTGACGCTGCCACCGTAGATCACGCGCGTGCTCTCCGCGACGGCGGTGGAGACCGCCTTCGCGAGGTACGCGCGGATGTCCGCATGCGCTTCCTGTGCCTGCCCCGACGTCGCGACCTTGCCGGTGCCAATCGCCCACACGGGCTCGTACGCGACCACGATATTCCTGCGCATCGACGTATATATCTCAGCCGACCGCGACGAAGCGCAAGAGATGGTACACACGCCCAGTCAGACTCCTTGAGCGTGTCGACGACGGGCTTGAGCTGCGCTTGGACGACCTCGGCGGTCTTGTTCGCCTCGCGCTCCTGCAGCGTCTCGCCGACGCAGAGGATCACGGAGAGACCCGCCTCCAGCGCGGCCTTGGTCTTTTGCGCGACAAGCTCGGACGTCTCGTGAAACAGCGTTCGGCGCTCGGAGTGGCCTGCGGAAAGAAATCGAGGTCGGTGAGTTGTATAAGACGGGCTGGGCGTGGACGTACCGAGGATGACGTAGGGGATCTGGGCGTCCGCGAGCTGCGCGGGGCTAGAATGAAAGTAGTGTCAGGTTCAGATGGTAGCGACACGGGCGGCGAAGCGGCTTGTGCGGATAGACGTGGAGCGATTCGGAGGACTTATCATCACCAGCACCCAAACGACGACTACAAGCGCACGTCTCCGTTCCTTGCCCCTTCGCCCTTCTCCCACCGCACACCCGGGAATACAGCCTGCCGCGCTGCCCTACCGCTGTCCACCGCCTCACCAGGCCGAAGCGCACTCACCTGATCTCACCCGTGAACGCGCCCGAGGCTTTGAAGTATGAGTTCTGGGCCGACACCTTGACGTCGCCGCGGAGGATCTCGCGGAGGGTGATGAGCCAGATCGCGGGCGGGGCGATCACCACCTCTACCGCCCCGTCAGCTCGGAGCGCAGACAACAATGCAGACGAACACACCGACTGCGGGGTCCAGCGTCGCATCATTCAGAACCTTGACGATCGTCTTCTTCTGCTCCTGCGTCCCCGGGTTCATCTTGAAGTTTCCGCCGACGAAAAACTGGCGAGGCATCTTAGGAGTGGTGGTGAGGGGTCGGGGTGGACGTTCGGCGGTTGTGCAAAGACGGGCTCTGCGGTGATGGGTTATATGAGGAGACGGGTGTCTAGGGCGGGTCCGGGCGTGTAGCTAGTGGATGTCTGGGCTCTGGACCGGAGTGCTCGACTGAGGCGACCAGTGTGCAAGTCAGACGAGGCCTATCGCCGCACGATCGGATCGCACCATCTTGACGCGGTCACGTGTTCGTCTTGGGTGACGCGCGCCGCGCGATGCAGTACTAGTGCGGCTGGGATAATCGTATCAATCATTTGCGCCAGGGCTGCAACTCACCAAATAAAGAAGATGTCAGGTTGATGTATTCCGGATGGAGACGGTAGCAGTCTATCAGGTGAACGCCCATTGCAAGGATGAATCATAGCTGGTACGACTACATATCATAATGGTACGATCATAAACCATGAATACCAGCCAAATGCACCTGCCCAAATGCTTACCTGTGCTCCTGCGCAGGACTCGCACAAAGACTGCATCACAGTACATAACCGTCGCGTCGCGTCCAAGCCAGTCATGTTTGCAAGTCGCGCCAGTACTCGACCACGATTGCCGAATCCTCGTAACAGCCGCTGAGCGCGTTCGTGAAGATCGGGCGAGACACGAGGGAATGGCGGCTGCGTATACGCCACGAACACACCAGCATGGGAGGGTCACAATTCTCTCTGTTCAGAAAACATGTCGTTCGTGGTGGCAGCATGACCCGTATTCCTGGGGAACAGGTTGTTTGCGGAACCTGTTATGTTGTGATAGAGATTAGAGATGCCGTTCACTATAAACACAGCGTCACGATCTTCTAAGTATGATTAACCTCGGTTGGACGTCAGTCACGACCCGATTTACCTGCATCGCTTTTAGTAGACAGTAGTTCTGGGAGTGTGTGCGCCATATACTTGGCGCGCTGGATCCGAACTGGACACATGCGCTCTAGACGGAAGAGCATCCCTACTTGTCTGCTAACGAGTGAACCGATAGCAAACAAGTAAGACTGCCCATGCGTCTCCGTGTCGTCGAGCGGGGGGGTACGTGTCTGGCAGTCGAAGTCCTTTTGTGGTCTGCAGAAGTCGTGGGTTTAAATAAACTGAGCAGAACGGAATTACAAAATGCCCCGCAGCCATACTCCAGCATGTATATGACACGTCGAGTATCGCCAATTGATCTTGATGATGACAATACCTCTCTTGGCTGAAGCGACTTGTAGAGCATTGCATCGAGGTCGAGCTCAGTTTGCTTGTGGTGGCTCAATGAAGAGTTCCGCCACAAAACAGATGACGACAGAAAGCGTATGAATATTGAGTTCAGCATTGCTGATACGATTAGCCCAGCTTGACGACGTTGACGGCAACCTTATTATGTATGGCGGGGACGCTTCGAGTACTTCACGGAGCCCGTCCTCGTACTTTTTGCATCCATCTCGGGCAACCGGACAGCAGAACGGAGTGACAGTGAGATGAAGGCCACACTCGATGCACATGGTGGTGGTTGGAGTTGAAGTGCGAGAGCGTGTCGAACGCGCGCGACGCGCCTGTGGCCCGCGCGCCTCGTGGGACAAGCAAGTCCTTTGTCCTCTTCATCCATGTTATCCTCGCGACGTCGACCCTATCATACTACCTCACGCACATCCCTATGTCCACGAACCCGAATACGTACACGCCCATGTTCTCCGCAAGCTATTCCGACCGCTTCGACGAACACCAGCAGCAGCGCGCTGCGCAGAAACGCCCACGGGCGACCTGGCGGAGGGGCCTGCGCCCGGACAGCGAGACACTGCGGTTCGGATACTACCTGGAAGAACGCACACCATCGCCCGCGCCGGAGCGTACTCGAACATCGATTCGGAGTCGGGCCCGTCGACGTCGCGCGCGAGCACGCCGCCGCCACCCGCAGGTGGTGCGGAACGAAACCGTGCGACAGTCGCGAGGAGACCGCGCCTCCAAAGGCGGTTCACACGGTGGCCTGCGTGTGTATATTCGCAACCTCCAGGTCGTCCTCCCTAGCTTCTCCCTCTTCTCGCAACCACCACCCAAGTCGCAACGTAAGAGTAAGATGGCAGTCAAGACACATTGGTTGGTCTCACTATGGTGCGTGGCAGTCTGGATTCGTCAAAGAACGCATGTAACAAAGGGGTGCAGGTTCGCAATCACGATCCCGGTCATCTTCTGGGATGCTGGCTACTGCTTCATGCGGTACGTATGGTTCTATGCAATATGAGGAACAGCGTCCGAGTCTTGGTTCATGAATCGCCATCGGCGAGTCTTCGTGGCGCACGCACTTTGATGAATCTACCGCTTCGCTAGTGGATTCTTGTTGTGAGACACTGCCTTATAGTGATGCTTGGCTGGCGGTCGGCTCATGTCTCCGTCTTGAGCCGAGGTCAGTCATAGATACGGAGCACAGCTCTCATTCGCCTCGACTACGGCAATAGGAGGTCGATACTCGTTGACCCCACTGCGAAGGTTGCTATTACAGATTAAATGAACATTGTTCTCTGGGGCTCGACCTATCTACTTCAAGGGCAATGGCTGGTGACATGACGCTGGAAGCCTTGCCAGATCTCGCACAAAACTCTGTTTACTTCAACACGTTGGCAGGCCGTGACTTCTCAATGTCATTCTGGATACTTCCTCCTGCCATCTAGTCTCTCATGTCCATCGGAAGCTGTCCTTGATACTCATCGGCGTCTAATGATAGGCCGCGGTCCATGGTCGGTGGTGACCTACACTGGATCTGGAAGCCCTATGCGCTGTACCAGGAAGTCGACTACGTGCGTTCAACCACCATCCACGTGTTTTCTGCCTAACGTATCAAGGCAGATCTATGGCGTAAAAGCTTTGAAGGAGGGAGACGGCTTCCCTAATGCTCAATGTAAGTGCTCCCGGGCGCCTGGCCCAACAGCGCTCCGACTCACCGTGTATGTCTTGACCCCTAGCTCTTCTGAACGTTGTTGAAAACTTCATGAACATCGGTTACCTATACCTAGCGCACGTCAAGGGCTCGCCGTCGGCACCGTTGCTGGGCTTTGCGAGTGCCGTTATGACCATTTCGAAGACTGCGCTCTACTGGCTCCAGGAGTACTATTGCTCCTACTGCTCCATCGGCCATAACACGCTCTACAACCTGATCGTGCTCTGGATCATCCCGAATGGGTGCGCGTTCCGTTCCTTGTGCCGTGATACTCCGTTAACTCGTCTTCTTTCAATCTCCTGCAGGTTGTGGCTTCTCGTGCCTACCTTCATCATCTGGCAGCTGGCAAAGATATCACCTCTGCACTGCACGTTGCAGAGAGAGTCAGCAAGAAGAGGCTTCGGGAAGAAGCATTGAAGATTGCTGGGTTGCCAAATGCCGTACGCCCTCTGGACCGCCTGCCGGAAAAGGATCATATGTCTGTAATTTAGGGTAACACTACCACGCTACCTCCGTCCCGTCTCAAGGAATGTTCTTGCTCTATGTCACCGACCGTGCCCTCTGGGAATGACATGCTGTGTTATGCTGTGTATGGGAGAGGCACATTCAAGACGTTCCCTTGGGAGCGGTGCGCGGGTCAAAGTCGGACGTACCTCTGCGTCAACGCCAGGCAAGACCCATCGCTGTCTGTTGCACGGCGCAGCGTGCCAGGCGCGTATGTAAGGTGCGAACTTCTGCGTGCGCCTTTTCATCAATCTTATGTAGTGTGCGAAACGCCAGCGGGTCATCGAGGCTAGCCATACACGGAGATAGTAGCCTACCAACCGTTCATGATTTGTGCAAGATCTCTCCGGCTCGGAGATGCGTCAAGCGCGATGGACATTCATTTCCCCAGGTGAAGCGAGATAGGGGGGATGAGGAACGGTATGTCTGATCTGGTACCCTCGCAACCCGCGACGTGAGGACCGTCTGAGACTCGTTCCATGACATATGCTCCCGTGTTGCGGCCGCCAGGGTATGGGATGTGGAACGATCGGCTGTGCTGTGCGATGTTGTCAGACGCGGTTCACCCAGAAGGCAAGTATTGTAGCTCAATTATCCCGATAATTCTGGCCGCGAACCTTCAGAGGCCAGCCGGCAAGTCAGCAGCGCTGCTGCAAGGGAGGACCCGGGATGCTCGACGCAACAATGACCCGCTGTAACAGTCCTGCGGGTCTAATAGCTTATCACAGGCCCATCCTGGCCACCGAAGATCGTCCCGGTGTGTGCCCTCGCGTACAAGTGCATCTGCCAATGTGCAGACGTGCAACGGAACAAGGCGGAGCGGCATCGCGAAAGCCATTGGCAGCAGGCCCGGCGGGGCACCGTGTGCGCAGCTCACCATCCGTAACTCGGAATGCGAGGTCCGGACACGATCGCGCCGCGTCATGGGCGACCAGCTAGTGGGAGAGCAACGTGTGTGCCAGGAGGGGCTGGCGTTGGGCTGGCGGGCCCGGTTGCCTACAGGCACCGGAGGCGTGCGATGCCTAGCGCGAACCACGATTCAACGGGCGATGGGAAGGCTTCCCGAGGGTTTAGAGTTGGGTCGACGTACCGCTGCGTCGTTTATGTGCTGCTGTGGAGAAACCGGGGAGGAACTTGCCCAGAAGACCCGGACGCAGTCGCGCGTGCCTCGCGACACGGGGGATCGCGCTCCGGAACCTTCGAGCGACCTGACCTTTAACCGACGGACGAGATAGCGTAGCCGACTCAGGCTTGACGTCCTAGGATCGGGCTGGTGGGTATCACTTCTCGGTATGGGAGCGCCCAGCGTTCAATATCGTGGTGTGGACTGTCTCGGGCCGCGGCACTTGCATCCGTCCATCGAGTGCGAGCCGTCCAAAGGTGCGTAGCCATCGTCCAGTGTACAGCTTCTGATCGTGTACGCGTGCTCGTCGACACTTCAAGAGCCTCCGGCATACTGATCTACGGCCTTGACATGAATGATTGAACTCTACTGCAATGGCACAACGCGCTGCTACATGTCCCGAATAGTTGCAACCGGGTAATACAATTCCTGGAGCCCCGAAACCCTGTTTTCCAATACTGCAGCCACTGGTCTCGTTGAGAACTCAACTGCCCGGGTCCGCGTTCCGCTGATCGTCCAGGCTAATAACGCACATAAAGAGAGGTGCGGGAAAGTTGCGATTGGTACGAGATCTGTGGCGTTTCTGAACCCATATAAGTCAGGTACACAAGGTAATAGACACGACAGAGAAGCCCCGTCTCGGAGGAAACATCGGAGGGTTTGATAGAATCCTCTCTTGCAATCTAATGCCCCAATGCGTATGAGCAGCGATCTACAGGTGATATCGCGCAGTGGCACATGCCGATGGATCGTCGTGCGACATGGCGAACTGACACAGGCGGTGCGAATGCGAGGGTGCATGCGCTCATGAACGATGTCACCTTGAGTACCTCGGCAGCACTAAGTGCTCGTTTTGACTCGGCCCATCGTGGATGGCGCTCACGCCCGTAACACATTGCGTCGATACCTACCTGACGTACACGCTAGAGTGTAGGAGACGACGAGTACGACGTAAAATAATCGACAGTAGAGGACGATAGGATAGATAGGCCGGCGTACCGGATCACGATCCCACTGTCCCACTATGCGAGCATCGCACAGTGCACTAGAGTCACCGAGGTGTGGTAGCCTAATACAAATAAGTTACATGGCATGGACCATTCGCCGGCTCTCGCAAGTCTCGATGACATAACACGTGGAAACCCTGGATGTCCATCATGCAACTCGGCAGGCGATGAACTGCAGGCAAAGCCTCCGACCATGACCACCGTGCGTCGCGGAGACAGAGCGTACAGACGTACGGCAGAGTATTACATAGGGGACGGGAACCGAGGCAAGCAGTCGAGTTTTCGAAGGACCGACAACGCGATCCGACATTGGGATAATCCCGCGGGTCTGGTAGGAGCCCTGAAGATTGCAAGTCCGTAACACAAGTAGCAAAGAGACTTCAGGGTCCTCCGGAGCGCGTCGCTGGGCGATCCGACGTGATCTAATCCCGAGCCGCCTGTAGGTTGCTTCGAAGAAACTTCAGGTACATAGCCAGTATTGCGACACACCGAGCAGGTCGCGCACCACATTGTCTGAGCCCGGTGCAATCTCGCGACAACGCGGCAACCAAAAGCAGGGGCGCGTTTGTGCACAGTGCGGTTGGTCATCGAGAACCACTGTGCAGGAAACTCGTTCGAGAGTTCGATCTTCCGGAGCGCCTGCGTGCTTGCTCTACGAATAATCTGACTCACCCGGTTGGCTTCTTCAAGCTTCCCTCTCCGGACGAGGCAGTGCGAACGTTGCCCGGAGCACGAAGCGCCGCCGTGCAAATCTCCGCAATCCGAGGCCCATACGGCGATATGGACGCATGCTACATCCGCACAGTGAGGTTATCTCTTGTCTCTTTGCAAGAGCCGAGTCGCGAATGCGCATACCTGGGAGACGGTCGAGTCAGCACGGCCGGTACTAGCCAAGCCAGAGGCAGGATTTGTGGTATAGGCGGTCCAAATGGATACTATCGGAGGTCCATGAGCGGCTCGTATCTTGTACTTTCCTTTCCGGCCATTCTCTCGGTGCGCCAGGTGAGAACGCGGGCGATCGTCGATAGCATCCTTGTCCGCCCGTCGGATGTGAGCACAGCGCGGATATATGCGTGGTGAATCTGAGATGCGGTTAGATAACATACAACAGGACTGCAGAATTCAGGGACAAGGCTCGGAGTCTCGGTCTCGTACCTAGTACTTGCAGTGTAGACTCGAGGGCATGTGTGCGGCCAGCTGTCCTCTTTTCGCCGACTGCACACCCGAAATGAAGCGAAGGGCGTCATGCTGTAGAGTGCTGCGCAATGGAGACGTCGAAGAGTCGGAATGGCACGCCTTGGGCTTCGGGAGGCTGTGATGAGGTCTAGACTGTCGTCGCTGAACTGGCATTGTGTTGCCTGCTGTAAGTGCGCCCTCGTATTGAGGGTGCCGGCCGCGAAACAAAGGGTATCGGTCTACAGGGTAGTTGAAATCGGTCATGGGAGGCATGGAGATGGTAGACTGGTAGACGGCGGCCCGAGCTCGACCATCAAATCGGGCAAGTCTTGGCTTGTTGCAATTGTTGCAAGGGTGAAGCAAGGTGAAGCCGCGGCTTTGAAGCTTGAAGGGCACAACGCACCGAAAGGTTATACTTAAGAGCCAACACGCAATAACAGCGTGGAATTCTTGAGGCTGTTGCTGTGATGGAATATATCAATTCGTCACGCACGGACATACGACGAGCAACACCCGTCAGTCATTCTGAGGACCAAAAAGGATAAGGCTAATTCCATACATATCGCTACACCTTGGGTTGAAAAGTGCGCACAGGCAGAACATGTCGGTCTGGGTACCTGGGAAGTGGCATTACCATATCGAGGAATGTCGAGGCGAGCTGGACGAAGCTTGTGGCCGAGGTCAACCGGCAGAGGGTGCAGATCGCTCGACGAGAAGGTCAGACAAAGGCTGACCTCACTCCATCTGTGCATAAGTAGTCTCACGTAGGCACACTCTAAAGCGACCTCTTTGAATGGGGGAAATGTACATATGTGGCCGTGCACGCTGTCTTGGGTCTATATGGCAATATGAAATCAGCTCAGCTATGAGTACTGTGCTTGCATGTATACATAACTCACTGTATTACGTACGGTATTGACCTCATCACCATTTTACTTGGTGACATAACATTTGCAATGGTCATCAGTATCGAGGTCAACGAGTTGAGGGCGCGACGACCTCCCGAACATTGACAACACGCATTACTTGGTTGTGATTGCCGTCGTGGGCCCAGTAGTATATTCCACAGTAGCAGTAATAAAACACGAGTAATAGTGACTAGACACCAAAAGCCCCAGGCTGTGCGAGGATGTGCGGTAGAGGAGATGCGAGATGCTGCAAGAAAGGATGCGGATATCATGCGGTGCGAGAGGATATAATGGTAGCGTAGCGGCAGACAGTGGGACGAGGGATCGCGGACGTCTAGTGGTGCAGAGCGAGGAGGAGAAGATATGCGAGCGAGAGCTTTTGGTCGGATCGTGAAGCGTCGGCACGCAGCTACAATTACGTAGGTGCTGCAAAGTCCCATGAGAGAGGCGGAGAGAAAGGCGACGACGTCTATAGGGCAGTTTCGGTACGCGCGCGGGCGAGCCTCATGCAGGGATTTTTTTGACCTGCACCGACTTGGTCAGCGAGCTGCGGCGGGTGAGCAGACGGCAGGCGACTCACCGGTTTACGCATCATGAGCGGGGGCGAGTTGCCGCTCGGTGAGTAGGAGCCGTGGGGAGACGATGAATACGCTGGCGCGTACGCGGCGGAATGTGACGTGGAAGACTTTGTGAGGGCCTTGACGAGCTAGGGTCGCGAAGGATGAGGATCTGTGCGGGCATGACAAAGGTTGCTACGTACCTTGGCCTCACTCTCTGCTGCTCGTTGTGCGGACATGGAGTTGTGATGGAGGGAGAGCTGGTCCATGCCCCTCGCCTGTGGTAGTGACGAGAGTTGACATGATAGTGATGGGAGGGCGACGAGCTGTGGTGGTGCTGTGGAGGAGCTCGAGGACGAGGAGGACGAGGAGGATGATTTCTGCATTTTCGACATGATAAGTCGGTTATGTGAATTTCCGGGGTGCGATGTGCGGGGTGGTAGTTGGCTCGTCGACACCGGTGAATTGGGGCAACTACGACAAGCTAATGTCGGGCAGGGCGGTGAGTAGGAGGTAGGCGCAACAGCGGGGTGGAGAAGGAGAGATGGCGGGGAGGACGTTTGGTTTTATACGCGGTTGGGCCCAGGCCTCAGGCTCGAGCGAGGATGTCGGCATTCAACCGCGTATACAATTTAAATTGGGAAGTCTAATCGGGAATCTGAGGTCTACACGCTTCGGCGAGCCGGGTGCGGATTGGGCCATCACCCGGCCACGCCTCCAATCTTCTCAGGCGTGTAGATTTCATCACGACAGTCCTTGCCACGACCGGTGAGCGTCTTCGGCTCGCACAGATAAGACAGAGCCATGAGTTGCGCTGTGCGACTTTGATTCAGGCGCGCGTCTCTACGCCTCGAGTTCATCGGCCAGCCACCACCCTCTCATTCCAATCCGCACCTCTACTGCTCCCTTCCGCCAATTCCTCCCGAGCCTTTCTCCTCTCGTCTCGGTTCGTGCTCTTCCCCTGTCAGCGTGAACCCCGCACGCCTTGATCCCCACGTCTGCGATAGCCTGCCTCGCGGCGTCGCGAGAATTTCTGCTGCGTACTCGGACAGCAATCCATGATGCAATGATTCTAGAGCTGGCAATTCAGTCGCAACGTCGCATTCTCGATACAGTATTGCACCTGACTCCCCCTTCCCCGACCGGGTAGGCGAACCGCAACATGCCGTTGCGTGTCTGCTAAGCCCAATTGGGATTGCTACATATATCTACTCCCGCTACGGCAACCTCGCTCCATCGCGCAATCCCTCTTAGCGTCTCGCTGTCAGACGACCCAGCGCGCTCCGCTCGTTAACCCCTCCTTGCCTCGGCCCTGTCGTTCGAGGGGTGCTCGACGGCTGCGACCCAAGTCCAACCAAAGTCCAACGCCAGATAGGTAACACGATAACTATCTAATTGTTCTCACGGCACCAGCCACTTGGGTCCCCGGGGTCTCAGTCTTCAGCCACTTTCGCGATTTTGCACGACTGCCCGTTGTCACAGGTTCTTCAATGATGGAGCAACTTCTGTCGAGGCATGTTACATGGTAGCCTTCGCCGCAGTAGAAAGAAGCTCATATTTCTCTCATGAACTCACAAACCGAGCAACGAAGAGCGGAGAACGAAGAACGGTGCACGCGAGGCGCGTCTGAGGCACGTGATGCACTTACACAATGTCTATCGTAACGCCGTCTCACAGCAAGCCTGACAAGGACTTATCTGAGCGCGGACTACTGTATGCGATACCGGGTGAGATACTCTACAGTAAGTATCCTTTTGAGCATCCTACACTGGAATATGTTACAGCTAATTCCATATTGCTAGACACTCGCCGAAAAGTGTGTACAGGCGGGTTCGTCGACCTTGGTATTCCTTCTGTGTGCCCATCAACATTTTACCACAACGACCAGCGTCGAGGACGAACTAAATCGAGATTTGAAGCCGAGGTCGATGGCACAGCGTGTGGAAAGGCCAGACGAAGGCCCGACGCCCTCCGCCTGTGCATACGTTTTTGGGAGTGGTCCAGCAATATGGAATTAGCTGTAAATTTCCTGATGTCCACTAGTACTGACGCCTTCTGTGAACAGGAGTTCTACTTGTGACATGGACATTGAGTATTCGACATCTTCGTCAATACTACTTTGTCGCTACGAAGTCGTACTATTGCCCGAGAGCATCACCGCCAGGACACACTGAAAGTATCCCGGAATACAGATTTCCACTGGTAAGAGATACTCAAAGCATCTTATTCGATATATAGAAGGGCATCTCACGCCCAGATACCTTGTTATGAGATCTGAACGCGAATTGCCACTCAAACTCCTACGACCACAACGCCCGCATTCGACGCACATATGTCTGGTCGCTCGCCCGCTGGTAGGCTCTGTATCCACGCATGTGTAGAAGGCCTTCTTGCCTCGTTGTCGTGCTCGCTCGCACAATTACCTCGAAGCTCGCCATCTGTCTTTACGTTAGCTTCGCGTTACCTGGGAGAATTCGCGACAGCAGTAGCAACGCCCTGGCCGTCTTCGTTTCATTGTAGGGCCAGACGCGAATCTCAGGGCGTAGGTCCAATCCTATTCATCCCAATTCACCGAAGCCGTTCACACCTTCATCCTTAGACCAAGCCCAGGCCGCGTCCATGCCTGCCTTCGCGAACCGCACTCATTCAATGCTACACAATACAGAGTCAGCTGTCGGGCTGCTCAATGTGAGCAGCAGCGGAAGTAGCCCCTTGACGCCATCTATCTCGTGGATCGCTATCGGTGCACAGATGGGCGCAGCGAGACATCTGACTCTCGTGCAGGAGATCTTGCCGCGCAGAGCGTGCCGGCCTTCGCGCTTCCCGCATCGTCGAGTTAATCCGACGGGATGTCGATAATAGTACGCTTCTCTCTTCAATTTGCGCCCTTCTGACTTCCCTCGCGATCGCCCCTGTAGTACGCACTTCGTTCCCCCGTGCGCCCGACCGCGAACCGTCCCTCGCGCACGCCCCTCGCGTGCCCCGCCGCGTGCCGTTCCTTGCTATGGGAAGCCCTCCGCGTCATCGCACGCCGGTAATTGATTCGCGCCTGGGCGTTCCTGGTCGAGCCAGAGGCCCGATACGACCTATGACGACGTTCGCCGCGAGGCGTACGGTAGCGCGCCCGCCCATTTCCGGCGAACGCGCCCAAGCTGCACCTATCAGCAACCTCCGTCCGCTACTTTCCGCCTGCCAACGCCCGTACCCTCGCCGAGCGGCCGCGCCGGAACGCGCGCACCCCTGCCTGCCGCTGCCAGCGACTGTGTTCGCTCGCGCTGGGATCTCCCCTTCCCAGGTCGTGCAGCTACGCTCTCACGACCGCTTACCTCACCCCGGCGAGTGCCATCGCAGGCCGTCTGCTGACCGCCCGCCCGCCGGCACATGCGCGCTGGATTCCTGCGGTGCGGACGCTCTCGGACGCTGTGCACTGGTCCCGCTATGGGTGCTATATGAATGCACACCGTGGCCCCATACCGCGGTCTGCCAGCAGCCTCGCCGCCGGTCGAAACAGGCGCTCTGGCCAGGCTTCCTCGCTGGGCTTCTCCCCGGCGTACGTGTCTGTCGCACTTCCCGTCGGACACGTTACTCCGCTTACTTCATCTTCATGTTTTCGGCGACATTCACGGCGGCCTCAGGCTGCTGTCAAACGCCAGTGTCCTCGTCTCCGTCCGACATGATCCCTGCATGTTTCGGCCGCCTGAATAGCACAGATTGTGTCCTTGGCGCGCCGGCCACCATGACGTTAGCGTAAAGTGCAAATAATATTCGCACACGCCGCGGCGCGTCGTCATGGCTGTCTCACATGTCCGAGCTTGATCCCAATCATATCCGTCGCCTGCAACGCGTGCCCGCCCCGTCGCCGGGCTCGCATTGACTTTCTCGTCCATCCCGCGCGCGTCAACATGCTGCGGCAATGCCCGCGACGCCTCGCTGCACTAAACCTTCGCTGACTAGGCTCACTCAGACTCGGGACCCCGCGTGCTAGTCTGCAGAGGGATCATCCCCGTCGCACAACGGTCTATAACTCTGTTTCATTGAGCAAATACACGGACATGGTCTTCGCTGCTATCCCTTCGCACCCCTGCATCTGCACCAGCTGAGATAGAAGCGCTACTCTCTACTCACGTGCACTTCGTTGATGCATTACTCTACCGCCTGCACTCCGTCATAGATCGCGAGCCGCTTGCACGCGTCCGCCCAGTCGATGGTCTCGTCCACGAGTTCACTCACCGTCGCGATCACGTCGTCGACAGGCCCGATGAGCTGTACTGTCGTGTCACGCTCCCTGCAGAATACGCCAGTCAGCATCATCCTCGCAGCAGCATTCTCGCGAAGAGGGCACTTCCCGCGCCACGCGCACGCCACGAAAGTGCCCTCTCCCAGCTTCGCGTGAAGCTGAAGCAATTGATCGAGACACCGGCGACTTACCGCAGCGTGACCGTCCGGTTTTGCACAGCTGCCCGAGTACGTGTTAGATAGCGACGTCCGAGGAAACACAGCGCGAATCACGTACAGGCAAAATCGACCGTGATACCAAACGGCGTGCCCAGCTCGTCGTTCCGTGCGTACCGCTTGCCAATCGACTGGCTCGAGTCGTCCACACGAGAGAACACGCCCGCCTTGCGCAGCTTCGCAGCTGTGGAGTGGGGTTCATCGAGTCAGACCGTCCGATGTCGTGTGATACGGCAGGCAGATGACCCCGAGCTGGTACTCACTTATCTCCGTAACGAGAGGCGACAGCTCCTTCTTGCTGCTCAATGGCACGATCAAAACCTTGGTGGGAGCCACTAGGGCCGGTAGCGAGAGAACCTGAATGGGATAGGCCGGCGCGGCGGAGGAAACAGCGAATATTGAATGGCTGTCAGTGACGCACAACCCCATGGGAAACAGTAGCAGCGCGCACCCCACGCCCAACGTCCTGTTCTCGACTCCAGAAGCTGTGCTCCAACAGGCAATAAAGAATTCGTCCTAACCCAAAGGAAGGTTCAATGACGTTCGGCGTGAACTCGCGCGCTGAATGTACGGTGTCAGATGACGGTGCATGCGGTGATGGTTCACGTACTCGTCTGCTTCAGTGTCTTACGCTCAATAGTGAGAAGTTCTGGCGTGAGCTTGAACTCCTTGCCCTCATTCGACACGAGGGTAACGCTCCTACAGCACTTCTCGTGTGAGTCAGCCGCGCGGGTAAGCACAACTACCAGTTCTCACCCTTGCGCCAGTTCCCCTTTGAGCTTCAACAGCTGCGCATCGTCCATGGCGTTCAGCAATCCGGTCACGATGGGCGTGCTTCCACCGAACGTCTTGCCAAACAGGCGCATGTTCGGCTCTGCGACCTCTCGCTCTGTCACAATGGGCTCAGCTAGCTGCTGCTTGACAGTGAGCGGATGTCCGGTCTTGTCGGAGTGCACCGTCAGGTCGTACGCCGCGCGATCCGCGCACCCGACGCACTCCGTCCAGCCGTACGAGTTCTCTATTTCCGCATCCCAACAATCCGTCGCGTAGTGCGCCATTTCATTCGCCATGTGTTGTCGGAAGCGCAGCCGCTTAGGGTTGATCCCGATCTTGGTCAGGAACAGGTAGATGCGCGCGAGGAAGTAACCCAGCGTCTCATTAGCGATCGTGCCCTGGTCCACTGCTGCCCCGACACTCAGCCTCGTCACCTTCGTGCTTCCGGACTCCTGGACGTGCTTGTCGAGCAGGTCCAACTCGACATCCCGCACCTCGGCGAAGCCCGCGTGGCTCTTGTCCTCCGGGTCCACGAAGTGCTCGATCTCCGCCATCGTGAACTCGCGCACGCGCAGAAGCCCAGAACGCGGGGAAATTTCATTGCGGAACGAGCGCCCGATCTGCGCTGACGCGAACGGGAGTGTGCCATTGTTGAACGCCAGCAGCCGACTGAAATTCAGGAAGTGACCCTGTGCCGTCTCGGGTCGGAGGTAGCTGTGTAGCGCAATTCAGCGGGCGGGCGTGTGTCGAAACGTGGAGCGTACCCTGCCACATCCCCCGTGGGGCCGATGCTGGTTTTGAACATTAGATTGAACATCTGCGGCTCCGTCACCTCGTTATCAGTGTCCGGGTTGGTGATCTTGTGCTTCCGGCAAAGCTCGCCCAACGCGGGCCCGCCGTAGTTGTCCAACTTAAAAAAAGTGAGTCAGCAGATCTTACGCAGGCGTGGTAGATCTACCTGAGCGAGGATGTTTTCGTACTCGGCCACCACTTCATCGGGCAGCTTGACAGGCACAGGCTTCGCCTTCTCCTTTTTGGCCTTCTTTTTCTTTGCCTTGTCATCTTCCTTTGGTGGCTGATACGCAGGATCTCTCGCCTGACGATCCCTGTCGAGTCGATCTTCCAAGACATTTTTGACCAGATGGTCCGCCCGGAGGACCTCGCCGGTCAGTACGTCCTTGACCATCCAGTCTGCAAATCGTGCGACATGGCCAGATGTCTCGAACACGGGCGCGGGAGTGATGACAGTAGTATCAAGCTCGAGCATGTGTTCTTGGACGATGAAGTGTTTCCGCCATTCTGCGATGATGTTGCTCTGTAAACTCGAGCCCGGCGGGCCGAAGTCATACAAACCCTTTACACCTGCCAGGGAGGAGTTCAGCGTGCGCTATATGAGGCATGGCGGCGATAGCATGGTGACAAGAGGGTCGACATGATCTACTCGCTCCAGGCACGCTTTTACGCCTTGGCTATCACCCGTCGCCTCTTCTCCACACCCCGGCTACAACTCAACCCAACATGCCGATGTCCATGAGCGTGAAACGTGCGAGCTCACCTCCATAGATGTCGAACGCGGGAGCATAGAAAAATCGTCCGAATAGCAACGACTCCAGTCGCGAGCGTTCGAACACATGTGCAGTCCTGTTAACGGCCGCGTTTGCCATTGTTGTATGCTTTTTGCGAATGAGAAGACTGGCTATAGTACAGGATCGAGAGGCTTTGAATGGTGGGGAACACAGTCGCATCCACTCTCGGCGGATGACTCGACGTACGAGATCCTGACAAGATACTGTCTCTGGCGTATCGATGAACGAGGAATCAGACTAGCCTCACAATCTCATGAAAACATAGAACTTACAGAAGTGACCTCTTGGCAAGTTGCGTGAAGACAGATATTCAGAAGCAGGGGAGGGCGGCCAGTAAGTATGAAGGTCGACTGCGATGACCATTGACCTCGTTTGACTCTTCGAGATTCACATCTGTGGCATCACGTGATTCCACTCAAGGCCATTAACTTTACATCAAATACTTATTTAGTACTTACTTGCCCTAAACATGCATACCTAGACTAGTACTTGTTCAACCCCCTCGTCGGCTTCCCCTCTTGTTATGTACTGTATGCTTCGTTTCATTCTGCGTCTCACAGCGTCTCATGTGCACTTCTACTTCGATGAACAGCGGCACTTGAACGTTTGAACAGCCGTAAAATCCGTGTTGTGCTACCAGTAATCAGCATTAATGCATATTTCAGTACAACTATAGTCATGAATTAAGGTACAGTACACCCGCCGGGTGACAATCTCACTCTGTCAAGAGTCGGATTCTGTGAAGCTGCCGTACGGTATGCTCTCTGCTGGAGCACTGCATCACCTGCGGCGCGCCATTTCTATGCTACCTGGATGGTCTTCCTCACGGCGCGCGACAGTGCTTCGTACGTCCGACGCACATGTACCGTGTTCGGTCGCGTCGACTTCGACATATATCATCGTGTCGAGATCTGGGTCGGTTCATCAGCATGAGCTTGAACCATAACGGGCAGGGACTACGCCTTAGATCATGAGAGACGTACGTGTCACGGCAGCAAATGCGAAGGTCAGTGTCTGTGAAGCTGACTCCCTGGCCGTGGTGGTGCCCTCGGAGTCGTCCTGCGAGTCTAGACTTGTACCGGGCGCGGCAGCGTAAGTGCGGAGGTTCAGTATGAACCGAGACACAGATACAGCTGCTACTCTGTATAACGGGCTTGTCTCAGCGATCACGCACAGACGTGGAACGGAACACATACGGTGCAATGAAGGTGTTGATGTAGTCCCTTGCCTAGTGACTTCGTAAGCGTCGCTTCGTACAGAGATAGATACTCCATACCGCGGCAAGATATAGGATGATTTCCAGCGCATTGAAGGTGGTCAACATCCTGAACTATCGTCGTTACGTGCTCCAAGAGACATGTGACAAACACGCACACAAAGTATACACACCCTGTCGTGCAATCGGCATTGTTCATTGCCAGTTCATTGAGCTAGCGTAACATAACGACTACAGTATAACGCACCGTCTCTGAGCAGTATCTGCGCGAATGACCGTTTCGTGAACATCTTTCGTGAGTATACGAAAGAACGGGGGCTTATGCGATAAATGGTGACGAAGAGGACGATGAGGTCGGATATGATACTAGACACGCGGCATATGATGAGTGCTGCAAGTCAGACGTTCAAGCAGTTACTAGGCAAGATCTGCATTCACTCTCACCCCTGCAATTGTAAAAGGAAGATCACTCAGTTCGACTCGGCGCAGACATGAGAACAATGACGGTACCTACTTCCGTTGAAATCCCTGGCTCAGGGTAGTGTTTTCTTGACATAGATCCCGATTCCCCACTGGCAGAGAGATAACATCGAAGGATAGTGTGGCTCCGATGTACTGACAGCCGTGTACGTTGGTTAGGAAGCAGTCCCGACTTGGGACGGGGCGCGACAACTTGCGAGGATAGAGGGTCGCTAGGACTCACCACGTCTGGTACCCATGGTGCCATCCCCAACACGAATGTCAATACCGACAGTGCCCAGCTTCGTTTCGTGAGAGCGTATACTCTCAGCCCGGAGACGACTTTAGATTAGATGAACGGTGAGCGATTGAATATTGGAAGCCTGGAGGACGTACCCGCCCACATCATGTATGAGAGCAGGCTGAAGACCACGTCAACTATTGAAGCACCTTTGCAGCTGATGTCCATAAGCAGCGCGATTGGCAGAGAACACGCACGATCAGTGCATAGAATGCTTACCTCCCATACGAGTAGTGTTGGAACTGCGCGGCGTACGCAAACACGAGCCCCAAGGTTATGACACGGTTGAAAACGAAGATGACGGAGACACCATTTGCGTTTTTCCAGATGAGTTCCATCTCTCGATCAATCGTCAGGATGTAATCATAGAGCAACATAGCTGGCATTCTGACGTTTCAGTGAACTGCGAACATTGATCAAAGCAATGTTGTGTTGGACTGACCAGCACTAGCAAAATTGCACAAGGCGACTCGATATCTGCATAGCGATCCTTAGCAATCGCGCGTGCCTAGTACTGCCATCAGTGAGTAGAGTAGGTACTCACTGCGAAAACATGACAGGCGTGATGTCTTCCGGCGTCATGGTCGACGGCTTTTCCCTCGTTTGACAGTCGTTTGACAGAGAAGTTGGCAGTTGGACGAGCGAACACTGAACGGTTCCTGGAGAACATCGCGCAGCTTCTCAACCTACTCAATTATGTACCCCGGCAGAGCCGTTCATCATGATGCTCTCGAAGCACGTGTAGCGCTCGCTGGAAGCACTACGGTCGTCATAGGCCGTACAGCATCAATGGTGCCAAGGCGGTCCCTGGCCTATAGCAGTGCAGCGCGCAGAGCTGATTGTGGACTATCGTTCACGGCGCATCATGGCGCATCTGGCGCACCGGTGGCGATTCGGAGAGCACCGGATGCAATGAGTTGATCATGCACCATGTCTTCTACGGAACATCTTGGAGAACCTGGCAGAACTACCGGGTTCAAGTTGCTCACCTCGACCGTCGGCGCTGTTCATTGGTAATGGGGTAGGTACAGCAGTCCGCTCGGACTAAGTATGCCAGATAGTCGCACATACATACACGGACACAAAGGTTTCGATCTTTACCTTACCGAGGCTCCATTTCGAAGCTCTCTGTTAGCGAATCGTCGTCCCAAAGCACGCTGTCACCCGCGCTCGACCTGCGTCTGGCTTGTTCAGCCGTGTCCCCTTCGAAAGGTATCACTGTGTCGGGGTCTGCCAGCATGACGTCGTCAGTATTGCCTCCAAGCCCAGTGGCTGGCGGGATCTGGGACACGCACACGATGCGACCGGAGTAAATGTGAGAGTCAATGTTTGCGACGTTGAATGCTCGGTCGAGCTCAGGGTGTGAGCCTGCGAGTCTAGAACCATGACAGGCGTGCTAGCGCATGCGCGGAGGTTCAACATGAAGCGAGAGACAAAGACGGTCGATACGCTGTTTGATAGGCCGGGTGAGCAAATCCGTGCGGATGCAGTGGACGAGGCTCGATACATACGGCGCGATGAAGTAGTTGATGAAGTCGTCGGTCTGTCAAGCTCGTCAGCATCGGGGTTAAGGTGGGGTTGACTCGCCCGGAACGACGCACCGCGGTCAGGTACAGAGCGATTTCGAGCGCATTGAGGGTAGTCAGCGTCCTGAAACAAGGTCAGTCCATTGTCTGTGCCATCATACCGGAGACATACGCAAAGTATAAAATCCCTGCGATGCGGTTGTTGTCCAATGTTAGCGTGTCAACAAGCCGGCGACTACATGCAGCCTACCGTCTCTGAGTAATATCCGTGTGAATGACTTTCTGGACCACATCATTCGCGAAAACACGAGCGAACGGGGTAGTATGTGATACATAGTCACGCCCAGGACTAAGAGGTCTGAGACTATACTGCATCCGCGGCAGATGATGAGTGCTGTCGATCGGGTGATCAGGCTATGGTGGAAGGTAAGACCAGTAAACAATCGCACATCTGTTATCGCGGCAGTCAAATCAGTTGAACTCGCTGGTGCACATAGGTCCTATGACTGTACGTACTTCCGATAAAATCCTCGGTTGACATTGGTGTCCTCTTGACATAAGGTTTCATTCCCCAGAGGGATGATGCGGTAGGATATTGTGGTGCCGACGTACTGAATGGACATGCACATTCAGTGATCAGCATGAGGTACGTGGCATGGCGACCGAACGACGGTGGCGGCACTCACCAGGTCAACTGCCAACGGGGCTATCCCTAACACGAAAGTCACCGTCGACAGCCACCAGTTTCTCTTCGTGAGAGCGTATACTCTGAGAGCGGAGACAACTGCGATGTGCGGTGAGCCCATGACGTCTTCGCTGACACTCGACTTGGAAGCCTACCCGCCCAAATAGCGTATGAGAGCAGAATGACTACCTCAGAGAATATCGTCAAGCCTTTGCAGCTATATCTCGTGAGCAACACGGGTAGTGAACGCTGTAGACTGCTTACCTCTCGTACGTATAGTGGTGAAGCTGCCCCGTAGCAGACTCGCATATGAGCCCTAGAGTTACGATGCGGTTCAAACCGAAGATAATGGAGGCACCGTTTGGCTTCTTCCAAATAAGATCCGCTTCTTGATCAATCGTCAGGATGTAGTCGTACAGTAGCATAGCTTGACAGGGACGTGTCCAGATCAATCGCTGTCAATTCTTCGAACGGCTAACCAAACTCGGTCAGACTTACATGTGCTGGCAAGATTGCATAAGGTGTCTCTATACCTACAAAGACAGGTGTAGTCGTCGTCAGCAACAGTACGGGCAATGCTGTGATAGATAGACACTCACTGGGAATAGATGATAGACGTGTACTCATCCGCCGACATCGTGCCAGACATCTTCAATTGGATGCCAACAGCAGGCGATCAGGACGCAGTAGTAGTGTGCGGATCACTGGAATCGCTCAGTTGTGTACTCAGACGGACAAGGTTCAGGTCAAGAGAAGCGGTATGTAGGACATCATGACTCCGGGCTTATATACTCATGAGGTTGCAGTCAGTAGTGCAGAGACTCCTGGCATCGCGGCATACCCCATGGCCACAGCCAAACATGCGTGCTTCGAAGCGCTGCACCGAGAGCGCCGATCAACGTCATACACGATCTTCTAGTCACTTTCTGACAGTCGGCGGTATGCACACCGCACAGCAAATCAATGTCAGCAATACTACTGGAAGTAGGCTAGCATGCACCGCCATAATTAAACATGAGCGGGCAACCATTCGCAAGTTGCAGCCTTACATGGAGTACAGGGCCGAAGGACTGCCAGTTGGATGGGCGAATCTGTAAGCGATGGTAAGTGCAGTTGTTAAGTTCCCAGCGAACGCGCAGAGAACGCTGATCGGTGCTCACTCGAAATTCAATATTGTGTCTCCAAGTTATAGACCGTCGAGGCTACCGAGTTGGGTACTTAGTAACTTATGTCAAAGCCGTCGTGGGTGCCTGTACAGTTAGGCTGCGAGGCATGAGGCGATACTTTCGGCGAGGTGTCAGGTCTTCGTCGGCGCATCTAGATCACTGCCTGTCAACGCACGCGGGAGGACGTAAGGAATGGACGGTACTTGATTAGGCAACACAACTTCCGTATACGACTCGCGTCCTGCTCAATGACGACACTCGAACCTCCCATCGGCGTCTTCACTCTTCGCTCTTCACATCTGCACGCTTCCAGAGACGTTTCTGGAGTTGAGTGCGCGTATAAAGGCTACCCTTCCCACCCACGAGGTACCCTTTGCGCCCTCGTCCCCCAACCCCCATCTTGTGGTTCCACCACCGTGGCCGCGCATACATGGCGGGAAGACTTCGCCAACGATGTCACTGGCATCAGTGACTCGCTTCCCTTGCCTCGCCCACCCAAGCACACGCGCTACCTGCGACTTGAAGCTTGGAAGACCCTACGCAATCCTGTGCAAGCTCATAATTTCAACAAATTAGCGAGTACATCCACATATCACATACCGACACCGGTCACAGAAGTACAACAATGTTCCTCGGCC
Organism: Fomitopsis serialis; assembly: GCF_022376445.1. Lineage (NCBI taxonomy): Eukaryota > Fungi > Basidiomycota > Agaricomycetes > Polyporales > Fomitopsidaceae > Fomitopsis > Fomitopsis serialis. The sequence goes on along the minus strand of NW_025954994.1, from coordinate 176,860 downwards.
ACAACCTGTCATATAGTGGCCAATCCGACGCCTTCCCGTTCCGCATGACTTTCTTCGCCGATGCCCTCTCGCTTCCCCCGACCTGCCCGTAGGCCCTCCGCCCACCGGGCTCCCAGGCCATATCCCCGCTCGCGCGTGCTCCGCATTCGCCGCAGCTCCCGCATCTGTATCGCGTCCAGCCTTTCGCCGCCCTCGACCTCCGCCGTGACTGGCGAGCGAGTCGGCGTTGTATCGCTCATGATGTGTCGTCTAGAGGACTGCCCGTCGTACCCACTCCCGCCATACCCATAGTCAAGATCCCCTTCCTCATTCTCGTACGCGCCCTCCTCCCAGTCCTCGACGGAGTCGTAGGGACGTTGTAGAATCGCACGAGGTGAGGAGACGTACTCGGGCGTCATGTAAGACTCTGATGTTGAATCAGATGATGAGCCAGAGCGCTCGCGGCGTACCATCCCGCGCGCATTTAAGCACAGCCGGTTCGCCAGCACGCAAGCGAACGCGACCGAGAAGCCTATGGGGATCTCGATCTCTGTCGCAGTGCCAACGACGAAGACGATTGTGTTCGCGAGGTACGTGGCAAACATCCTGCAGAGACAACGGCGAGTCAGCACTTGGAAGCACAGTGTATGCGCACCAGCTCCGAAGATTCCGCACTCACACGACGAAATACCAGACGCTGTCCCTTATGAGGGCCACCACAAGCCTGCGCCCATTCTGGAAGAGCGTTGCGCCGGCGCGCGTGTGGTGCATGTGAACGAAACGGCTTACCGCGAGCGCGCAGAGAACGCACTCGGAGATGAGCATGGGAATCCAGAACGCATATGCAGATGCAGAAAGGCCCGACGCCGCACAATACGGTGTGGGGTGCGTTGGGAAGGGATGTGCCGTCGCTGTGACCAGAGAGGTGTTTGGAAACTCAACAAGATGAAGCGAAGAGATCGACCATGCACGGACGCACCAGTTATTTTTGCGAGAAGGCTTCCCATTATACCCGCGCTAGCTGCAAAAGCGACGAGCGACGTGCAGGCCATGAAGACGAGCGCGCGCTTGTTGAGGAAGTAAAGGGCATAGAGCCGAAGGAGTAGAATGACTGTAAGACAGGTGAGCGTCACGTTGGCGAAGACACAAGAGCCGGGAAGGCCAGCGGCACAAGTACGAGGTGCACAGATGGGGGGAAGGGGACACATACGCTCGGCGATGATGAACGAGGTAACGCCCGTCCAACCTTGCCATCTGTACCAGTTGAGGCCTGCATGCTGCGTCAGCTGATTCTTCTGCGTAGGCTTCCGTCAAGATATGTACAACTGCAAAGCGATTAGCAAAGCTTCACTACCGGGTCTATGATAGGACCTACAACTGTTTGTCTCGGTGAGCAACGATGCCTAAAGTGACTTTTCAGAACGACTCACTGAATCACTAAGATAATCGCTGAAGAGGGCTACAGGAAAGGACCATCGCGACCATCAGCGACGGGTCTCCATGGCGGACAGGCATATTCCCACCGAAATTGTTGAAGCTATTAGGCCAGGTATGATTTGGTCAGTGCGGCGAAGGATATTAATAAGGGGGCGCTTACATGACTGTAAGGAGCGTATAGTACCGGTTCTGCGGATGCGATATGTGAGGGACGGACGAGATGGCGGGGAATAGGACTGACAAACAAGAACAGACATTTTCCAATGGACCATGGTGCGGTCTATGATGATAGTGAGTTTCACTGATATTTGATTGGGAGCAGAACTGCAGCGCACCCAAATCAAGTTATACTAGCATAACATTCTTAAGCATCCGCTACCGCAACATGCACTTGACTTCACTCACCTCCTGATCAAGCGTCAATACTGCAAGCAAGGAAATCAGCATTGCCGAATAGAACGGATGGGCTGGTCACGCACGGTGGTCGAAAATAATGATAGTGCTCGACGCCACTGTTCACATCCCACAGGTGAGCAGATCCTGTCAACCACTGCGCAGCACGCACTGACATTCTGAGTACCGAATCGTCTGCACGTCCGAGAGGAACTCGCTCAAGAGGCTGTCTCCTGTTTTGAGCTTGCCGTCCGGCGACATCGTCGTCGTCGTCACAACCTGGGTGCGTGCGTCGCGGAGAGAAGAAGTAAACGCAGACAAGCCTCGCGGACACAGCAACAATAACCCACGTCCAAGCTAACCCATCCACGCCGACGTCGCAATTGCAGGAAGACCGGGGGAAAGGGGAGGGCAGCCGCGTCTGCTGCCCCGCCGAATATAGCGTGTCCGCGCGCGGCGAAGCGGAAGCAGAAGATTGACGACGATGTCAGATACATAAGGCTGCGAAGGCGACCGCCCGCGCGCCGGCCCAATGGGCTGGGGACAGCTCACAATACCGCGCGTCATCTGCTCGGTCGCGAGGCCCAGAGCGGAGGTGGGTCGTACACAGCGCCGTCAAGCGCCCATTTTGTCGTCTTCTTTTTCACCGCTGATTGCCTGATCAGGAAGTTTTGCGGCCTCCGGAGCCAGACACGCAGATAGGTTCCGATGTAGCGGTACTTGGGCGGCACCGACGCGCGCAGCCGTACTTACCGACAAGGCTCCCCGTCTTGTGCTGGCTGTCGTGAACGGTCAGCGGCGTGTATAACACGAAGAAGCTTTCGAGTGGTGGTCCTGGAAAACCTTCCCGAGAGATGCTGTCTGGGCCAAAATCTCGCGCCCATGGATCGATATTCGCACACCAACCGCGTCTCGGAGGGGATTACATATCCTCCTGGGCAGTCCTGGATCGCGAAGAGACGGTCGGGGCGACAGAACCTTCTCTGCATGACAACAAACGACATAAGCAATTGCCGACGGCGTTGTCATCGCAGGGGGTACTTCCGCAACGACGATCGGGGGCGTGGCCGAATGGCCTATTCTCAGCCGCACGAACCTATGGAGATATGTAAGTACCGCAGACGGCGTTCCACGGCCAGTCCGCAACCAGTCCGACAAGAGAACATGCCCAAATGTTCCTCCGGTTCGCGGCACGATCGGTGTCTTCGTGATGAGGATGTCAGCGGGAAATTGTGGTCCCAGCGACAGCGCTGACTGTTCCCTTGAATCCGCGGACTGAAGGCATACAACCACGACACTACAAATGCCATGTAGTCGCGGGATCGGAGACTGTACGAAAAGGCATCCACAGGACATATCCAATCCATATACAGCTGATCGAAGCAAGTTGCAGTAGTCCAACAGCAATCACGACGAGCGGGCCTTCGTCCCTAAAACCGATGGTCCTCGATATTGTGTTGGCAGAAATTTTAACTTGGCGACTTCCCAGCGTTATTCAGTTCCCAGTTCGCGATGCATCTCACGGGCAAATTCGGTGGGGTTTGAAACCGATGATAATAGATGTCGACTCGGACGGCACCTGCAAACAAGGGACTTCAGTCCTCCCTCGACAGAAGAAGCGAAGCTAGAATATCGAAGTAGCTGCCTGACAACCATGTCAGGCCAAATTCGTCTTTGCTTCCGCAGAATCAAGAACTGCAGATACGAACTCCGGGAGTTATGCGCCCCGTTCGTGGACATGTACTTACGTCAAGAGGCAAGTTAAGCCGCTTAATCGACAACTTGGAACTCCGCGTCTGCGGGTGAACATTGATAGCTGCCAGCAAATATTAGCACGAACACTACCCAGAAGAATGACTCACTGGACTCTGTATACTGTTCGGCGTGCCCCAGTATCCTGGACTACATAACGCCGGCGGTCGAGGGTTAATGAAGCAGGTCCCGGACCTTGAGGAATCGATGCTCTGGTCGCCGGGCGATCGGGTACCTAGGGCACAGTGTTGATATTGCTCCTGCATCTGTTGGAAACTTCGCAAACACGGATAGAACAGTTAGCATGCGAGACAGACCGTGGGGAGCAGACACACGATGGGTCGCGATATGGTGAATCTTGTCCTAGACGAGCCCGGCGCGACGGAGACAAATCGGAACGACATGGGCGGACTAGACGTCCCTTAATATGGCGTATGCACCTCAAATCTGTTTCCGACAGACGGTCAGTGACGTACTACCTGTGTAGTAGGTCCGTGCTTACCACCGCTCCCAAATCTGGTATCCATGTGGCATACCTCGGCGAAGCGACTCTGTGCGCTGGTCAGTCCCTGTCGCGAACTGCACTTAGTGGATCTTCAAAGGGTATGTATGTGTCGGCTTCCAACGGACAGTTCAGAAGGTTCCGGGGCATGGATGATGGGGATAATCCTCAAAATCGGTTCTGCGCGCCACAGGGCGGCGGTCCGCGAGGAACATTTCAAGTTCTCACGCCACAAGCCCTGTACCTCGCCAGGCCTTCCAGTTCAACTTTTGATTCGAGATTTCGTGATGTAAACAACGGCGGCAGGGACATTCACCGCTCTCGCGCATTCACATATTATCTCATCCCATGTCTAGTTATACACGAACCATTTGTCTTCTTTCCCGTCCGTTTGCGTCCCGACATCAGGTCCTCTTTCAACTCGCCTCCACAAAAGCGCGGTAAATGGCCAGCTGGCCATCCCCGCTCGCCAGTAGCTTCACACCAGTCCCAGCCCCGATGAAGAGGACATCGCCTTCAGCAACAACCAGTTTCTCCCCCGCCCACTCCAGTGCGCCCTTGCCCTCTGTCACGATAGCGATGCTTGGTCCCTCGATTGGCGGGTGCACCTCCGTCTCGCCGCTCGGGATCAGCACCTGGAGGACGCTGAATTCGGGGATGGGTGGGTTGTAGAGCGCCGTGTGTGCCGCGGAGTCGAAGGCGGCGGGCTTGACCATGTGCCGGCTGGCGTCGCCCGCGCCGTACGTGAGTCCGGAGACGAGGTTCGGGATGTCGCGCAGCTTGGGTGTGAGCCCCGCGCGGATCACGTTGTCCGAGGTCGCCATGCACTCCATGATATCTGCGTGCCGTGTCAGTACTCGTCGAGCGTTCGTGAGAGGCGATGCTCACCGCCCGAAACGTATGCGTGCGGCTCGCCCGCGGCAAGGAAGATCGCCTCGCCCGGCTGCATCTTCACGTAGTTGAGTATGAACGCGCAGAACACGCCGATGTCGCCCGGGAACTGGCTGTTGAGACGCAGGACGAGGTCCTTGACGCCTGCCTCGTCCGCGTTTGCGCCGCTTGCTTCGTACCGCTTCACGAGGTCCGCCAGGCTAGCCTTGAAAGCGGCCTCATCCGCAGTCATCAGAGCGGAGAAGAGGTCCTTCAGCACTGTCTTCGCCTCGGGGCTGGTTGGGTCGGCAGAGGACGCGGCAGCGAGAAACTTCGTGGTGATGGTCTCCGGGATGAGCGCGGCGAACTCGGGCGTCGACGTGAGGTAGGTAGCGATCTGTGACAGCGGGAGGAAACCACACATCGCGGTGAACGGCGTGAGGGCAAGCGCCATCTCAGGCTTGTGGTTCGCATCTGCGGGACGTGCTCGCGTCTCAGCGGGATGTGTTTCCCCGACGGGGACTAGTAGCAGAATCGCACGACGCGCCTTTGTAGACGTTCGGCTTCTCCTTGTGCAGCGCCTCCGCCGTCTTCTTGTCCGGGTGCGTCTGTATGCTGAGCGCTTTCTCGATCGCGAGCACCTTGAAGAGGAAGGGCAGGTTGCCCTCTTCCGCACCTGCGTCGCGGAATCGCGAGACAACCTTCGGGCCCATGAGCTCCGGATGTGCGGCGAGGTGTTCCGCGAGCGTAATATCCGCGCCTGCTAGTCGCGAGGGTCCGTTTGGATGAGTACCCATCCACAACTACGTAACTTGTCAGCGATGGAGAGTTCTGACATGCCCTGCGCAGAAATACCTCAGCATACGGAGCTTTCTCGTCGAGCGAGAACCCGGGTATCTTCGCTGCTGCCGCATATTGCGCTACTTTGGAGGAGAGCCCAATCTTCCCCCAGTCGTACTTCTGCGTCGTAGGCACAATCTTGAACACTGGTAAGTGCGACATCGTGAACAACCAGAAGTCGAGAAGGATGGACAACCGACGCGATAGCTGTGGGCCGTGCTGATATATGGCTGATTTATACCTGGGAACCACGAAAGTGTTTTGCGTCGCGGACGGCCCGGAGAACCTGCGGAGAACCGTCGAATGGAGTGACGCACTGGGATCGATCGTAGATCGTACGATGCTGGAGTCGAACGTGCCGTCGTGCCAGTATTTAGGGATTTAAATGAAATGAATACCACGCGGTAAGTATATGTCCTCGCAATAATGAACGTGGGAGACTCCTTGTAGTACGTACGTACGCCACCAGGTTCTTACACTGCCGTCTATCTGACCAGTTGGAATCCACCGGGTCGATGGACAGTGGATTCCAGAAGATGGGCAGTGGATCCCAGAGGCGAACACGTTCTCTGGAATCCAGTAGATAACCCAGTGGATGGATGCGTAGGCCAGTGGTGCGGTTTTCTGCCCACGTGATACACCAGAGGCGCAGCAGCGCATTTCGCCGCCGAGTATGTACTATGTCTCGCAATCCATACAGTTTTTGTCCAGACGAATTGCACAGCAATTTTATTCACGAGACACAGAGTTACTTAAGATGTACAAGGTAAACTAAGGATCAAGCAGAGGACCTCTGGAAGGTAATCGTAGTCGAAGCAATGTCGCCAACATCATCGGGCCCCCTGACGTCTCCCTGATGGCCTTGCGCGGGAGCAGCACGAGTGCCGTCAATGGTCCCGGCAATGTTCCCCAATTGCGCGAGTGTGACTTCGCCACTCAACTGCTCGGGAGTGAACACGGTGTGCGTGGTGCGCCGATTCACGCGGATGTTACTGGCAATGCCAGCGACATTGGGGGTTAGGGCTGTCAGGCCGAAATCATCACCAGCCATCTCGTCATCGCCATCTGTGTGCGCGTCCGCGGTGCTGCCCACCGAGACTGGTCCCAGGTTGGCAGCGGGGAGCTGGCTCGGAGCAGAAGTGAGCAGGGCAATGTCGGCCGCAGGCGGATACCCGAATTTGGCTTCATCCTTTGCAATCATATCTTTCTCCCACCTAATACCAACCATTAGTCTCGACGGATCTGAAAGAGACAGGTATGAACTCACTTGTCCCAAGATGGGCCTATCCCTCGTTCCTCACCCGGATTCTTCTCGTATGCATCGACGAGTCGCTTCTCGGCAGCTGGCCAAAATCTTCCGCCAGCGATCATTTGCCGGTCGCCAGCAAGGGCGCGCTGGATAACGTATATGTTCTCCGACTTCGTATATATTCAACAATGATAACTTACGAGCATAGCTAATGTTGCCAGGATACTCTGAGGTGGCTCCCGAGGTACGTTCGGGAGATGATACTTGTCAATCATCTTGCGGGCAAATTGATGCAATGGTTTCTTCTTCTTCTCGATGGAGTCCTCGACCTGCAGAATGAATGTGAATACATACCATCAAGATGGGTGTGGTTCGGCACTCACCTCCCTACGAAAATCGGACTTCATATCACCGGCGATATGACGCAACTCGTCGTCGATCGTGATGCGAACGATGGGGTCATTGACGTAGAATCCGAGCTTCAGCCAGGCGGCGCGAGCATAGATGTATTTCTATGCAGCATTAGATGGTTCCACTGCAACATATGAGCTGCTAACATACCCCGACCAACTCGTGGAACTTCTCGTACGTGTCGAGTGGCTGAATTAACCAATGCCCAACAAGGCCCTTCAGCAATGCCTGCATCTGATTGTCAGTACTGAAGGAAACTAGTGGTGGTTTGTCCTACCTTCTGAATGGCTGTTGTTTGCCAGGATCCTTGATTGAGCTCTTCAAGATGCTCGAAGCGCTTGTCAATCCTCTCGAGCACGGATCCGTCTTCGTTACGGATGTCCCTGGACAAAATCATAGTAAAGAGAGTGATATTCTGCTGTTCCGTGTTCATCTGAGGAACGTGCGTCAGTTTCGGCAGGTGGTGACACAACAATACTCACGCCAGCGAAGCGGTGAATTTCTTCACGGTGCGCATCAAGCTTGAGCTTGTTGATGTGCATATCGAGGCCTTGAGGAGTGAGGAGAGAGAACGGTTGGTTCTGGATGCTGTTGTTGAACGACAGCGGAGCCGTTGCCATGCTGTCAGCAGGGACAGCTGGCTCGTGCTGGAAGGTGTGCGACGGAGCGAAGAGCATAGCCGGCGTAGTAGGATGCTGAGGATCAACATTCTCGTCGGTCAGCTGTGAAGACCAGTTCAAGGGAGTTGGGGAAAAATGAGGAATATCAGGCTCGCGTCCTGACTGCGGCTGACGCAAAGGAGGGCCTGCATAAGGATGGTAGCGGGAAATCGGACCGCCTCGCTGTACCATGGTAGAGCCACGGTGACGAGGTGAATCAGGGTGGATGAAAACTGGGTAACTTGAAGGCATTTTGAAACAGGGAGAAAAGACGGAGTGGGCGACGCCTGCGTCAGTGGAGGGAGTCGAAAGAGATGGTGAGTGTTTGACGCTCGCCGCCACAGGCGTCCACTCACTGCCAGACCCGGATGCACCCGCGTTGGGCCAGTGACGAATCTGGAAAGCTGTTGCGTGGTTTGAGAATAATCAGCAATGCATGAATAGTGAAGGAAACTTGAACTTGAGCCATACCACCGATGTTTGAGATATTGTCGTTGTGTTGGCGTGGCTGCAACTCTACATCCCGGAGACGGCGAAACTGCGCGATCCTGACTTCAAGTTGTTCGTAAACATTGATGAATGAGTGGCGAGTCTGGACAAGCATCCTGCGATACAGCAGGAACAAGGGAATCTCATCGGGACATACCGTATGGTGGATTTATCTCTCCGTAAGTATGGCAGGCAGCGAGCATCATGATGGCCCTGGTAATATTGCCTGTTCGTCTGCACTGTGTAGTTTACAGTGAGCTCCATCACTGATCACGGTACAAAACTAGTAATACCTGGTCGCCGAATACGTGCATTGAATGTGAACGTTGCGGTGCGAAATTTGAAGGCTAGTAGCTACTATCAATTCAAGTCGTAGGCAATAATCTCAGCATCTTTACCATGGCTGACGTCCTACGAGTCGAAGCACCCATCATTCATAGATGTGTCCTACAATCAGCGAGGCGACTGACCCTTGACCCGTGGAATGGTGGTGGTCTGAGTAGAGTGAACGTTTGGGGATCATCCCAGCGCCGAAGTGGGACACACTGGGATCAATCGATGGATGTACGGAACTTGAACGGCCTCACAAGGCGATGCTCGAGGCGCCGATGTGTGACGCCCTTCATCTCAGACTCAGACTGCGAGCATTGCTCAGGCTCTTCAGGCAGAAGAACACCTCAAGGCTCACAGCAGTTCAAGATTGGAGTCATAATGCGTGCTCCCGAGCCAAGGTACATTCAATGACAGGTGAGCAATGTTACATTTCTGCGCGAAACACTACTGTACGCTTACTAGTACTCGTATTGGAGTCTTCACCGGCGGTCACCCTGCGCCTGCAGGGTCCATCCAAATGGTGCATGCGACAACTGACTACGGCTGTCAGGAGGATGGGGAGTTGTCACGAATGAGCGTGAGGGAGTGTCGGTGTGAGTCCGGGATGGGTCGTGATAATGCGACTCCCAGGCAGTGGTACGTGCGTGTCTTTCGGGCCCGGCGAGCTCTGCGACATCTATGTTCATAGGCAATGGCTGAGGGATGTTGCCATGCATGCCTATTGTATACGAGATGCCGGGGCTCTGAGCCGGCTGAAAATGAAGTGGTTGCGCAGGTACTGGGTCTGCAGGCGGCCGTTGCAGAGTTGCCTGCACCACCGCCGTCGTGCCATGCTCCACAGGCCGACTCGGAGCGTGTACACTGGTAGTCGATGCAGTACTAGGGCCAGGCACGGCTGCAGCGGGTGGTGCCGCTGGATGTGCTGGGGCCTTGGTACGTTTTCTTTTCTTCTTCGACTGCTCTGAAGCTTCGTCTTCAGCATCCCTGCGCCGACGAACCTTCACCGCCTCGTCCAGAAGTAGCGCGTGTTCAATACCCGGATACCGGACGTCTGGCTGCAACAATTGCAAGACGGCAGCATCACGTAGCTGAGCGAGGTTCAACACAAGATTGTCTTGATCCGATAGGTGATGTATTTCATTGTCCTTGAACTCGGTCTGATGTCGTTCCTGGTAGATCACTTTCGTCCGGGTCACGGCACACTGATGCTTTGCGCAATTGTGCACGACATTAGCCGTACACAGGATGTCCTGATTCGATGTTAGTACTATCATTGGTGATGTAGGAATTGGTGCTGACGTGGTGCCCCAGAAAAATACGCTCTCCTGTCAGCCGCTTGACCGACGGCACACGGTAAGGCATGACCGCTTCGCCAATCTTGCAAGGGGTTGACAATATACCGAGGACAGCATGTGTATCCAAAACGACAAGGATTTCGTTAACCTGTGCGAGCCTCGGGTGCATATGGTGCGCGTCCGAGTCGGGCCGCCAGAGCACAAAATCGTGCACTTTGACTCGATCCCCACTCGCCAGAAGGACAGACTTGCAAGAGATCACATTCGCAGTATATCTGGCTGGATCGACAAAGCCTGCCGCGGCACTCAGTGTACTAGCAATGGTACGTCCTGAGCTCTCTCCGCGGAGTGCAATAAATTGAGCTGAAAGTTTCGTTGAGCATATCGAGAACAACATAATATATATATATATTGGAACGTACGAGCTGCTGTGCGACACGCTTGAATTTGTGGCCGGATACCACGTTCAGTCATCCCAAGTACTTTATGAGAGACGGGTTCGGCTGACGACAATGCTTTGCGTAGACCTTCCATCCCTAGCAGCCGCACAAGAACATCATCTTGCAGTAGTGACAGAACACCGTCGCCGGCCTGGCGTGGCTTATCCAGTGAGGCTCCAGTGCCATCGCAGAGGTACCAACCTCCACTGACGAGATGACGTACAGCGTGCAAGAAGCTGAATGCCTGCGCAATGTCCTTGCTCGGTGCATGTCGATTTGAATGCACACTGCGTAGGCGAATGACAAAATTGTACGACTCGAAGCCTTCTGTTGAACAGAGAATTGCAGGTCCAAATCGGCGAATGTGCAGTGCAAGATGCAGAAACAAGTGAAACTTTGGTTTATTGAACCAACGAGTCGTCCAGAGGGCTGTCGCCGCAAGGAAGTCATACACGCTATGTTCGAGGCGGCGCTGCGTTCGATCAAAGGCTAAGCAAGTATCACCTAGTAATCTATGAAATTGCAGTACTCACAAAGTAATCTGGTGTGTTCTCGATTTGCGGCTGGAAGATCAATGGTGCCAAACGACAGAGGGCTGTCCACGCCTCGTATGCTTCACTCGGGATTAGTCCGTACAGGACTGTAGGCGCCACCTGGAGTATGGCACGGAAATCACGCCCCACAAGCGACCCGGCGTACTGAACAAGGGTCTGCGCACGTAGCGGACTGATGTCAAGGCCTGAAACATCGACGCTCGTGAGGCGCGCCTTGAGGATTTCCTTGCCATCTGCCGTCTGGCGGGCAACGGCGTCTCGCCAGAAATACTTGACAACCCCGAGCAAGACAACGTGAAGCGCCTCAAAAGGCGAGTCTTGGTTCGGATCAAAGTCTGGGGACATGTGAGTGTCAATGACGTGTGTTGCATTGAGTTCCACATCACTTACCCGGGATGAGTACTGTAGTATTCAATACAGTCCGGCGGTCACGCGTCACAAGGCCCCTCGCCACACCGGTAAAGGACCCTTGTCACGGGTCACTGGGGGGCCCGCCGGTTGTGACAAATGCACAAAAATTTGGCCGCCTCCGGCGGCGGCCTCAGCACTCGTTTCGACGACGTTTATAGCCCATCGACGCTCCGCCACACCGTCTGCACCGTCTTTGTCACACGTCACCGTCGCTCGCGCCGCGCCGCCTGGCGGCGGCGCGGCTGTCACAGTCACAACCTGCGCCGGATTGAATTGAATACTACAGTAATGTGGGATTGAACAGGTTGTCGGGCATCGCACGACGAAGCGTTTGCAGGGCCTCCCTCACCACATCTGCCTTTGACATGCCCGGCTTGGCAGGCTGACCCTTCATTCCCTCCCGGACATCCTTCGCCGCCTTTTGTAGACTCTCGATAAAGTGAAGCAAGTACTTATCCTTGGTACCCGACAAAGTTGCGAGACCATCCACGCTGCTCGGAGCTCCTCCGAGAGCTTTGTTCAACTGCTCTTCAAGGTCCCGTCGTGTATCTGTAGCGGTGCGTGGCTCGCCTGGCTATACGAATTATAAGTCATCAATTCCCAACGCATTCGCGTGGTGCGTACCTTCATGAAGGCATCTAAACATTCTCGTGGGTTATCTTGGGCGTTATGTGTCCTGCAGATCCGGCAATAACACCGCCCGCTCATCCCGATATGGGACGCGAACTCGCTCGACATTGGGTTGTCACCCAGAAAGGCAAGAACCCATGGCACGACTAGTACGTCCTCGCCGAACAAGCAATCCCACACCTCGATGCCATTATGGCGTGTCTCACTGACAAAGGTATGAGCACACAACTGCAACAACTACAGATATGCTTACCGTAACGTCTGCACGAGATACTCCATCATCTCTAATGGTGATGCGATGTTGGATGTCGAGACGAAGTGGATGTTGTACAGCAGCTGGGCGAGTTTCCGGGGGAGGCCAGCAAGGGTAAGCAGAATCGAATTGTGCTTATTCCATTTCTTTGACGTGTTCCCGGATGTGTCATCGCAGTATAGCCACAGTGGTAGCGATAACACACGCTTCCCCCTTGCTCTTTCTCGCCACGGGTTAATTTGCGGGGATGGCCAACCGTTCAACGGCGCATAAGGATCCTCGTTGTATATGACCCCTGATGCCACAGGTAAGCATGAGTTGTTTGCATTCACGTTTTGATTCGCTTACCTGCAATGTTTGCTGTCGACGGCAAGCCATACTGACGTTGGACAGTCGTGTTCTGCAGGTCGATGGCGTTCAAAAAAAATGCGCCAAGAGGTAGATCGAATGCTGCAGCCGTGCGTTCATCCACTATGTACGTCGAGTCGTTACTGTCGATCAGCAGTGGGTTGACCCGTGCAAACAGCTCCTCCTTGCGCATGAACCACCGTCGAATCATGACAGGTCCGATTCGGCCAAAGCTGTCCAGGTTCGCCATTGAAATCTCATTGACGAAGTAGTCCTTCCCCTGCTCGGATCGCGCCATAGGGCCACTCGCATTCGGGTCCACTTCCCATAGCCATTTCGCAGCTTGGCGTGCTTCAGACAACGTATCTCGGGTGTCTTCAGCATATGTAAATACAAAGGGGCGAACCAAGGGATTGCGGAACTCCTAACCATCCACGAGAGGATATATGTAAGTCATCTCGGCGTCGGTACACATAAAAAGTCGGTACTTACGTCTGCAATTATCCGCTCAATCGTGCAAGCACTATACCGATCACCCAAGCCTCCTTCGTGGGTTCGGACATCAAGCCCCGCTGTATTCAGGATCCGTTCCCGCTGATGTTTAACTTGCCCGACGTTCGGAAGCCCAGTGGCTCCATGCCGTTCAGCGAACCATTTCGCGGCCTCAAGTTCATTCTCTGAGAAAAGCGCACGAGGGAACGCGCTCAGGATGTCCATGAGGCAGTGCTGCATCATCTGTTAAGATGATATATTGGTAATGTCATTGCCGCAGGTGCGTACCTCTTTATCTTTCCACGGAGACCAGTCTTGATCATCCAGCAATCCCGCCAGATTGTCGGGACCGGAATCTGAATCATTTCAGCGGTGAGACCACATTTCCGAACATCGAAAGTATTTGCTTACCGAGCAACTTCTGGAGACTGGCAAAATCGAAGTCCATCCCGAAGTCTGGCGCGTGTCGAAGGTCACCGTCTGCGAGACTGTCATTTCCCGACAAGGGATCACGTAAGTCGTCTTCTCGGTCGGCGAGTGCATCGAGACTTTCATCCACTGTTCCTGCAGCCAAGGTACCACTCCAGTCATCATATATCTGCTCGTCATCGTCGTCCTCCAGTGCTGGTCCGTGAATTGACCCCAGGTGTGTCTGTGACATGAAGTGATCAGCAGCTGACATTGCTGCAGATAGATCTTCGCAGAGCTCGTTGAAGAATGGTTCCGCATAAGGCATCGCGCCCGTATCGCCATGCGTATGCATGCTGCCAGGAGTCACTGTTCCGGGGAGGGTATTTGGATCAAATGAAGTATCACGCTCCGAATCGTCCTGCGGCGCCATCCAGTCGGGCGCGAAGTCGACTGCGTCTTTGCGGCGGATTTCGCGTACGTGCTCTGTGGTTCCCTCGTGTCGTATAGCGAGAGAAAGCTTCTGAAAGTTTTGGTTTGGACAGATTTCGCAACGCCACTTCTTCGAGTTCAGGGCAGTGAAGACTGCAGTGTGCCATGAGGTCGTTGTATTGGACATGTAAACACGGTTACATACAGCGAGGATGACGGAGCATTGCCTGAGGGCTTGTGTCTTCTTGCATCGTAACTTGTATTGATTCGAGCAATGGTATGGTATTCGCGTGCTCTACACCAGACGTAATGCTACTGTACTGGATCGCCGCGCAATCTCTAAGTCGTTACATCACGTGAGTCCCCTCCCCGGGTTGCCACTGGCCCGACAGCTCTGCCACTGGGTCGCCGACTGGATACCAGAAGTCGTGTTTTCCAGCGGCCACCCACTGGACAGTCTACTGGATTCCACCTGCTGTCATCCCGGCGGATTTCCACCGGTCGAATCTATAGCGGTGTAGGAGGCAACTTATTCCACTTATTACCTCGACCCAGGCTCTGTCTCCGCTCTTGTCTAACGGGAACACGACAAGGAAAAATCAGGATATTCTCTCTGCCAAGACTGTACGAAGGCTGAGTACAAGGAAGTCCGTTTGCAGTGAGATGATGTTTAATCTGTATGCGAACCGTGCGACTGACAGATTGCTCGCCCCAGGAAGAAGCATTTCTTCGCGGAAATGTCGATGCATTTGTCTGGACAGATTCCTCCAGAAATCTGGCAGATGGTTCTCAGATATCTTCCGCAGTCCACGACACGAGAATGCCTTTTTGTCTCCAGAGTTTTTCACGACCTCGCCGCTCGCTCGCTCTTCTCGACACTCCGTATTCAGTTCGGATCCTGGCAGTTCATCTACGGTGTCCCTATCACTGTACCCATACGGAGTAGCGGGCAGCGGTCGTGCGCCGCACTGCTACGCATCATCACTGATCCCGTCTTCGCCTCTTATGTCAAACATCTCTACATACTCGCATTCGCAACCAATGATGCGATATTCGAGTTATGTAAGCGAGTATCGTTCCTTGCATTGCTAGCGGTGCTCATAGTCCGAGGAAAGGCTGTCTTACGAAAGCCATCAGCGCTTTACACAATCTGCGCACCTTCGTGTGGTACACTAACACCACCATCACAACCATGATCCCAGACACCGAGCTCCTGGAGACACTGGCGTCGACATGCACCCACCTTCGCGAATACGACCTGCCGTGAGTGTCAACATTCTTCTAAACGTATATTGCTTGTCACGATTATTACTATTCTCAGGATTCAGTCTTTGGATGCGCTGCACGCTCTCAAGCAATTGGCAGCAACGAACATTGCCCTATATGACGCTCAGCGACAACCCTGGGATGTCGACCCACAGGCGTACGACACGTATCGTTCGCGCTTCGCATTGCTCCTTGAGGCCCGCAGAGGATCATTGGCTAGGCTCACCGCCCCTAGCCAGGCGATTTGGGAGTGTCCGATACATATCCTGCAGGAGTTGAGTGATCTGACGATCGACGACGCCTGCCATCTCGGCAACATCACCCTCCTTTTTCATCACTGCCACGAGCGGCTCGAGTCCCTGCAAATTGTCCTCTACTGCCCGGGTGATTCAACGGATCTCTTTGCTGCTCTAGCGGCAAACCCCAACGCGCTTCCTCACCTCACGCACCTGAAGCTCTATTCGCCTTCCGCGAATGAAATGGAGCGGAGGGCGTTTGGGGGCTTTATTCAGACGAAGAAGAAACTACGGTGTCTGGACTACAATGATGAACAAAGCACCATCGATGACTTATCTCTTGTCATGCAGTCACTACCGGACTTGGAAGTGCTAGGCATTCATCTCGCATTCCATGTCAACGGAGAGGCCCAGCTCTGCGCTTTGAAGCGTGCAATCCCTGGAAGCTTAACAGCGTTACGTCTCTGGCTTGACTACAGCGACTTGGACCAACACTGCTCGTGGATTGATCTGGTACGCACTACCTCATCGCTGTCTCATCCAGTGTGATACTCATGGTCTTCTCCAGTGGACAGGCCTCCCGAAGCTCGTCTTCACCCACATCGACGACAACAAGCATCATCCGATCGTGGAAACGCTCGAGCTCGCAACCGCGTGCACGTCTCTTAGGCTCGTAGGCCATGGTCCGTGCTTCCGCGAGGTAGAGCGTATGAACGACGGAGTTACGCTCAGCAACCCTTGGTCTCAGACTAAAGTCGAGTTTCGGACGGCCGCTGATTTTGGCAGTCGAGACTGGGAGTGGCTGATGCGGGACTATATACCGCCCGAACACGTTCGTCGGATTTGAAGTGTGATGAGTATGGTGTTGACATATGGAACAGCCGTCGCTGAGGGACATGATAATGTGTGTTCGAGGTATCACAGCATACAAATTGTCGAGTAGTACTTCGAAGACTACGAAAATGTTAAGCTTCACAAAACTGCAACTAGTTATATAAGTAATTAGATGTAAGCATGTGAGTTGCCTACTTATCGGTGCATGCCAGCGTCTAAGTAACTTGGCTCGAACCAACACATCACTTCAGCTTTCCGCTCACAACTTTGAGTGTTTCATGTACCACAGAATTCTGAGCCAGATTCCAAGCCAGACTTACGCTTTCTACAACGTTCTTCCGTCTGTAACTCAGGCATCACTCTGATCAAGTTGGATACGCGCGAACTGAGACGTACGTATACTCAAGATCAGTTGAAGTCAAGTTGAAGTAGCTTCAAAGAGTACAGTACGGGGTAATATACACTCTATTCGAGGCAAATCTGAGCAAGTCTCACGTACACGGTAGATGCAGTCAGCGCCGCGGGCACTTACATAGCGATCCGTGAGGCCGAGTACACCGCCTTCATCAGTGTGCGCGCGAGTATCCTATCCGAGCCGGGGTGCACCAGAGTTTTACTCACATTGGGCACAGACTTGCTACGCCCGTCGACGCCTGCTTGTGACCGACTGGTACGTGCTCAATCGCTATTGACAATGATAGCCGCTGATTGCAAGGGTATAAGTCAGCGAGGCCGGGTGACAATCGACGTGTTCCAAACACCCCACTCCCACTCCTGGCGCTCTACTTCGAAACTGGTGTTCACCTCACCGACAGACGAATAGACTATCCACAATGCCAACAGAACAATACGTATCTCATCTGCCTCCCGAGCTTTGGGTCAAGATCGTCGAGAGCCTACCGCTTGACGCCGCCCGCACTTGTCTATCAGTAAACAAGCTCTTTCACGACGTCGCCCTCTCCACTGTCTTCGCGCGCATCGCGCTCGGCCTCGGCACGCTTGAGGCGCATGATCTTGCGCCGGAGGGCTTTCCTCACATCCGCGCATCCTTGCGTCTTGTAGAGGAAAGGCGGACGCGCCGCTCACTGGAGATCCTCGAGCGCATAGCGAGCGACCTGGCGTTTGGACGGGTCGTGAAGTCGTTGCAGGTTCAAGCATGCAATGCGGATGATGTAAGTGAGGCGGCAGTCGCGGTGCAGATCGGTAGGTCTTACGGAAGGTATCCGTACGGGCAGCAGTAATAACCCGGCGTATGATAGATCGCCTACTTGCTGCCATTCCCTCCCTCAAGAATCTCCGTGTGTTCCAGTGGCATTGGTCCTGCCCGAGACCGACTGAGAACATAGTCCAGAAACTGGCAGAGTCATGTCCTCTGTTGGAGCAATTCGAGGCGCCGTACGTAGCAGTCGCTTTACGTTGCGACATTTGCTCTTACAGCGCGTTCGCATTCCGTCGACAGACTCTTCTCGTGGCCAAGTCTCCCTGTACAGCTGCTCCGGAGCGTCAGGTCGATCCGCACCACAGTGGGCCGCGATGACCGCGATGAGCTCTTCAACATGGCGGATCCCGCGCCCGTGCTAGAATCTCTGTGGGAGAAGATGCAGTGCCCTCTTCCTGGCGTGGACGGCGTCGAATCGTGTCTTCTCGATAACATAACTGATCTGGAGTTGCTCTTTGAAGATGCATATGCGCCGAGGGACCTCCAAAACATCGTGCGCAAGGTTCCATGTTTGGAGTCGCTTACCATGGTGCCACTGCAATCCATGGATGACGAGCCGCAGGAAGAGATGTATGGCGCATTACAGGTGCTGCCGCTCAACCTGCCGTCCTTCGATTCCCTCGCGATCGGACCTGAGGACGAGCGTATGACGCCGCCGCAGATCGACGCACTGTGCAGCTTCCTGAAGGGCAGACCCCGGCTGCGCAGATTTGTGACGAAGTGCAACCTCACTGCTGCAGCCGCGGAGCCGCTTTTCGAGGCGTTGGCCACTCTGGAGAATCTGGAGGTGCTTGGACTGTTTCTTGCGTGTGATGCCACGCCGACAAAGGATTGGATACACCGTCTTGTGGACCGCCTCCCTACCAGCCTGACTGCCCTTGCCCTGGACTTTGATCGCGGGTTTGCGAACAAGGAGACGTTCGCCGAGTTGGTGGGTGTTCAATTTCTACTGCAACTCTCGCAAGACCTGACGTGCTCGCCCGTCTCACAGTGGGCCCGGCTGCCCGCGCTCGAGTTTGTGGACGTCCAGGTGCACGGTGCGGCGGTCCTTACGCCGAACCAGTTCATCCGTGGTGCCCGTAACCTGCGAATCGTATCCTTCCAAGACCGTTTCTATGATGTGGAGAGGCACGATGGCGAGCTGCGTGTGGTGATGCCACCGTGGCCCTCGAAAAAGGTGCACTTCCGAATGGTAGAAGACTTCGGGTGCGCGGATTGGGAGTGGTTGATGCGACAGTACACGTTCTTCGACTACATGCCGGCGCATTTCTGAGACCTTGAACACTGCCTTTGTGCCATCTCAGAAAGCTGCAGTCTGTAACTTACCGTAATCAGATTTGAAGCTGATCCCGGCGGGGAAAGGCCTGGACCCGAACAGCGTGCTCGTTCGTCTTGGCGACTGACCTGACCTGGCAGGGGCCAAACCGGAAACACTTGGCGAGTGGCAGACTGATGCGCCCGCTCCGCGCTCGCTGCGGAGCGGTTACCATGAGGGGCTCAGATCATGATCTAAGGGCATAAGTAACGTCCTCTCCAAGGGTCCATCAGTGATCATAGAATCCCGTCTTCTTCTTTCTTTTCTTTCTTTGCAATTGCTTTTTAGCCTGCTACGGTGCCGCTGCTCATCGTCGCCAGGATGGAGCAAACCCTCATGAACGCCGTCGATCCCTTCTCGCACGTCTCGGGAGGATTCTGGTCTCAGCTCATCAACGCGGTCACTGCTACTGCTGTTATCCGCTGCTGGCCGCTCCTGCTGTTCTTCACTGGCTGGGCAACCGCAATCTCGGTCATCTGCCGCTTCGTACACAATATTGGCATTTCGAGCACGCTGTTGACTGTGTGAGTGCTTACCTTAGACTTGCTTTCTCGGGATGGCGGTGTGGGGAAGGAAGACGGTGTGAGAGTCAAGCGTAACGCGAGGTTCCTGGTGTGTTCACTGCGTCCACGACGCATGATGTATACCCGTTCCATGCACGCATGTAAACTACTGTCGCCACTTGCAGGGTCTGCGGCAGCGGACAGGACCTTCGCGGATTGACTTCCGAAATGAAGGGTGCGGGGGGCAGTTTGGCAGCAACCGTCGTGCGCCTGCCTGGTCCTGTCAGCCGGGGTCAAATTCCTGGCACTGGAAGCCGTTGGCATTGTCTGTGTCCGCCATCGTCTGCGTTCATTGCCCCACAAAAGAGTGAGGGATTCGCAGGAAATAACCTGTCACAGGTTTCATTTTGCATGGGCTGTCTCGCGCCCATGAAGCGCTGCTTCAATGCGCCCAAAGCTTTCAATTTCAGTGGCATGATTGACGCGGCGACGAATGCCTTTGTTGGCGTGGACGTGTCCATATCTTCACAAATCGTCTGCGTATGTGCGTTGACATGCCAGGAAGAGGGCTATGACTGATATGTGTGGTCGAGTTGTGACAGGAGTAGAGCAGCTGCTGTGCATCCTTCACATCGGTCGACGATGCACCACACTTTCTTGCACTGCCTACGCACCCTGTGATCAGTGACTAATTATTGCTATTATCTAGCATCGGTACCGTCCTCGGTTTCGTCGTATCGTACCGGACCACTTCCAGTTTCGAACGATACAATGAAGGCCGAAGGCTCTGGTCGCAAATTGTGCTCGCCAGCCGGACATTCTCCCGGACGATCTGGTTCCACGTCCCGGAAGTGATGCCTGTCGCGGCGAACGACCAGTCTACGCTCGAGCAACGCAAGGAGCGCGTGCTCATCGAGAAGAAGACCGCGATCAACCTTATTGAGGCGTTCGCCGTCGCAGTGAAGCACTACCTGCGCGGCGAGGAGGGCGTGTACTACGTCGACCTTTACCATCTCGTCAAGTTCCTGCCTTCGTACGCATTGCCCGCGGGTCTGCCTTCTAACATCGACCTCGTGGATACGATGAGCGCTCAGAGCGCCCATGGCGATGGGACCACACGCCCTCGCAGGCCGTCAGATGTGCGGTCCGCCCGCAGCATGCAGTCCCCAACGAGTCCCATATCGACAGCCCCGCCGATGCCCATCGTGGGTGAGGGCCAACTTCCCCTCCCGGCGACGTCCCCCCGGCGTACGACGTTTGCGAATGGCTTGAAGCCTTCTATGGAGAGGGATCGTGGTGACAAGGACGAGAAGACGTCGACGATGAACGGAGTTGACGAAGGCTTCCTGTTGCCGGCGCGGATCCCGCCCCGGTATCACCTCCTGGACCTTTGGCCTCTATCGTTGATCGTGCATCTGCTCGCTAAGAGAGGCAAGGATGTCAAGGTATGTGTTTTAGCTTGGGATTATGGTGATATACTCATATGGAATCATACAGGGAAGGACTGCTGCGCGCATCCGTGCCAAGTTGCGGAGCAAGACTGTTACCCACAATCTCCCACTCGAGGTTTCGTTCTACATGGTCAGAATTCCTCCTCGTATACGTCTGAACACGAGCTGATTAGTTGTGCCACCAGAGCTCGTACGTAGCGGCACTTCAGTCCCGCAAAGTTGTTGACCCGCCCACGGCCAGTATGTGTCTTGCGTTGTTCTGTATGCATGATAGGAGCTGACCGGTTCCACTCCAGCTGCCCTTATCGCATCCTTGAACCAGCTCGTGGACGCGCTTACTGGTCTAGAGCGTATTCTCACTACGCCCATCCCGTTCTCGTGAGTTGCCTGTCTCATCTTAGATCGACCGAACCTTGACATGCTGTTCGCAGGTATCGTGTTCATCTGTGGACGGTCACGCTCCTCTACAACTTCTTCCTTCCCTTCCAGATCTGGGATACACTGGGCTGGCTCACGATCCCCGCCACTGCGTTGCTAGTGCGTCCCGCTTGCGAACTCAACCCTTTCACTGTTGCTGATATTCGTGCAGAGCTTCATCTTCTTTGGCTTCCTCGTGGCTGGTGAGGAGATCGAGAGTAAGTCGAGTCCCGAATGTACACACCTCACGTTGACTCATAACCACCACCCATAGACCCGTTCGGTTATGACAAGAACGACCTGGTACGTTGTCTCAACAACCGACATTGCATATCATGACTGATCTGCGCCCTCCAGAACATGGACCACTTCACGCACAACATCATCCGCAGCGAGCTCCACGCGTTGACTGCACAGCCCATACCCGACCCATCTATCTGGGTGTTCTCGCCCTACAACGACATGGTCGTCGGCTCCAAGGAGTCCGAGCGCGTCTCACCCGACGAGTGGATGCAGCGCGGCCTCCCGCGCTTCCAGATGGCGCTCTCTGAGAGCATTTAGGATGTCCCCAATCGTAAATGTCTGCTATGTTGCCACATAGCATCTGGTGACCGACAGTGGGATAGTAGGTATTGTTTGTCTGTTTGTCTGTCTTGGCTGTTGTAGATGTCGGACAGGGCTAGCATTACCAACACGCATGGCTTTCACTCGCATCGGGTAGACGCATGTTTCCACTCTCCTCACTGTCTCTTTGTCATAAAATATTGCATTGCTTTCCTCGCTTCACATATATTAACCCCCTCCCCGCATTATCTTGTCATTCACGCATCGCACACGTCGTCGCATAGCATATTCCGTCATTCACGTATTTATGATAGATGTTCGAGCTTTAGTATATTCATGGGGCGGCTGGCTGCATGGACTGTCTTTACGTTTACGGAGGCGGTCTGGCCACTGTTGCTTTCATCATGCTGATGATTATGTTGCAATAGCATTTGTTGTTGCATGATGCAGGGCCGTCGTGCCACGTATGGTGCATAAGGATGCATCTTGTGAGACCGTCTTCCGTCTCGCGGGGCTGTCGAACTTCGTGATTGGCCACGGTCCATGGCAAGGGGACGAACGGCGTATCGACGTCAACCTCAACAACGGGGACGAGGAAGGAATGAAGAAATCCTCATCGAAGACGGTACCTAGTCTTGAATGCCGGAGGTCCCAGTAATGTGAACTTCATGCGCAGCCCTCGCAGAGACCTGTGTAACATACGTAACTGGAATTGCTTCTATCACCTTCGAAACCTACACCTTTTGAGTTACTACGACTATCGCCGGTGCGAGCTCTATCCGTCAATCTCGCGACGGAGCACTGGAACTGAAAGCCAGGCAAGGTCTTTCTCATCTCTAGACTTTTGCCTTGGGCGACCAACCCGCCTTCGCAACGCGGGCCGCCAGCAGGAGTGTTCCCGCTGCCAAGACGGCCACGCCATTGAACACGATACCCTTCCAGAACTCGCCCGTCCGCAGATCCACGAGCACACCCGCCACGGGGTTACCAATGAGGAGCCCGAAGCCCGCAAGGGCGAACGCCATGCCCAGTCGCGCGCCGAGCCGGGAGTGGTCGTCCGTGAGGCTCGCGACTGCCGCGGGCGGGAGGCTCACGAGCGAGCCCGAGAACAGGCCGTACAGCACGCAGAACACCACGAAGCCTCCGACGGTGTGCACTGCGAGCCAGGAGAGCGCGAGGATGCCCGTCGCCGTCGCGCAGCCCGCGAGCATCGTGAGAGGGCCCGTCTTGTCCGCGAGGAAGTTCGGGAGCAGCCGCCCGAGCGTCGAGGCGGCGCTGAGGATAGCCAGGAAGTAGAAGGCGAGCGTCGGCGAGGCGGAAGTGCGGGCTGCGGCGAAGGCGGGTGCCTCGAAGAACGGGATGTACGTGCCCATGAATGAGATTGCGTTTCCGATGCAGAAGAGCGTGTAGGGCAGCTCTGCAAAGGCCTTCGCGTCGAAGAGCCGCCGTCGCCCCGAAGGCGCGATGCGGCGCTGCATCACTGCGATGGATACGGCGGATGTAGCAAGTACAATGAACCCCATCACGCGCACGGTCCAAGGGAATCCAATCCTTGGCTGGAGCTGGTGGAACACGCTGAGGTAGACGACCGATCCGATAGAGCTCCCGGACGTTGTGATCCCTACTGCCAATCCGCGCCTTTTGTTGAAGTAAGTTGACACGATGGCGACGCCAGGAACGAAGACGCATCCGCTTCCAAGACCGAATGTGACCCCTAGGGCCAGAAATGCCTGTGGCAAGGGACACATTCGTAAATTATTGCAGCGTTCAGCCTTACAGCAAGCTCTCACCTCGTAGTATTGTGTGGAGAGACTGGTCATCATCAGACTGAATACCATCAGAAATGACCCGACAATCATGAGCACTCGGGTGTAGCCCATGTCAAAGATGGGTCCTGTCAGGGAACCAACGAGTAGTAGCAGGAAGCCCTGTATGGAGCCTATCCAGCTGATGGCTGAGGCAGAACTGGAGGGAAACAGCTCTTGCTCGTAGTAGGTCTGGAATGCTCCATATGTATTGAATATACCCCTAGGCATGTTTGAAGAATTAGTATTGACAACGAACAAGACTTTGTATACACACCATGAGTTGAAAAGGATGAAGAAACCGCCGAGGACCTGTAGCCAGGCCCTCGCGCCCCCGTCGGGTGCAGCGCTAGCAGAGAGGGCGGCGGGTTGCTGGGCGAGACTTTGTGAGTCGTCATGGCTTTTGGGGGCCTTCTCGGAGTCGCGCCGCCCTGCACTGGGGGATGTCATGAGGCGAACGTACGCTGAACGCGGTAGCCAAACCGGAGTCCTCGCGAGGTCGCGTTTCTCTACAAAGGGCCCCCGTCCGAGTCAGCGAAAGGTTTTGTGAGGCAGAAATCTCTATTGCACCCACCTTGGTTGAGTACATGACTCCACCGTCTGCTAGCGCTGTTGAGGACAGAAATCCGATTCGGACTGTATCGGCGATCACAGACGCTCGCTATTAGCCCCGTGCCGAAGAAGTACAGTACAAAGAGACGAATATGAGAGGCTGATACTAATAGAGGATGGCGACATACGGCGGCAGGCTGAAGTGAAACCTTACTACGGGTTTCATTCGGGGTTAGTCACGGTCATGTCAGCAGGTTGCAGTATTACTTAACGACCTGAAGCCCGTCCATATAGAGTCGAATAGTTCCGCTACGTCCGTTTCATGGACGATCTTGCATGCAAATGGATTGTACCACTTACGCGATGCGCGGTCGTCGATCTACAGATGGCGGCGTAACGTCTGTAGCGCCCCTGAGTGATCGACGTTCAAGTTAGCCGCCAGCTTGAACATCATCCGCGCTACTCTGTTACAGACATGGACCGCTTCGGAGAGATGCCAAAATCTACATACGTGCTCGAACACGTTGACTGTACATTGTATTATGATAACATAGCCAATCACCTGTGATTCGTAAACTCTGCACAAGCATGGAACATGATCAGTAATAATCGCGCTCGTCCACTAGCGCATGGCCCCGCATCAGCCACTCCCAATCTTCACACTCGAAGTCCTCGGTCGTTCGGAACTGGACCTTGGTAAGAGGCCAAGGTTTGCTGAGCTCGACCTCATCGCCCGTGCGAACCACCTGACATAGGCACGATCGACGGCCTACAAGTCTCAGAGACTTGTTGGCAACCACGATGTCGGACAACTCTACGATCGGCAGGCTTGCGTCGTCGACAATGTGCGCGAAGGCCAGCTTCGGGAGGGTGGCCCACTGGAAAGGGACATCACGATGAGTTTCCTAGATGTTTTGGGAACTGCGAAGAAATCCGACATACCAGTCCATCCCACGCGTTGTCTTCGGGGTCCAGCTCGATGTATCCGAACCAGAGACGTAGGGCCTTTAACCCGTGAGGGATTGTGCCTCTCAGCAAATCACACATTGTCCGCCCGATATCGTGCAACCACATATACAGCCCTAGAACCTCCAGGCCTGATAGCGATTGAATGGCAAACAAGAGAGGAGATAGTTCTTGAAGAGTGCTGCCCTCGTCGTCATAATCCAGACACCGCAGTTTCTTCTTCGTCCGAATGAAGCCTCCCAACGACTCAAGCTCCGCGGCAACGACGGGACACATCAGCTGAAGCTTGAGGTGCGTAAGATGAGGGAGTGCAGAGGGATGTGCCGCTAGAGCGATATAGAATTCCGTAGGCGAGTCAAAACGGGAGACGATGTGCAGAGCCTGGAGTTGGGTGCAATGATGGAAGAGCAGTGTGATATTGCTGAGATCACCACCGTTCTCAATCGTCAGATGAGTCAAATCCTGCAGGATGTGGATCGGACATTCCCAAATCGCCTGGCTCGGTGCGGTGAGCTGCGTCAGAGACCCTCTGCGAGATTCAAGCAATGATGGACAGGACGTGCGGTACTCCTCGTATGGATCCGGCTCCATTTCAAAGGACTCGTCCAGATTGTATATGCAGAGGCTCGATGCTGGTAGTCTCTTGAGAGCGCTCAACGCACCCAAACATTGGATTCTAATGCAGGTTCATGAGAACGATGGCGCACGCAGCGGCAAGGGACTCGAGGCATAACCTACGGCAAGGTGTACTCGCGAAGATTGACAGCGGTCGACGCCAGTGCCATCAGGATGTTGTCACCAGGTAAGAAGTGCGGCCGGAAGGTGGTGTACCACTTGAATGTCCGCAAATTGTGCATAATGCTGATAGCATTGGTCAGGCCGCCTGATCCCAACGTCAGTCGGAGACAAAGGCTTGGACACCACGAGAAGCGACAACGTAACTCACATATCTCGAAGGTCGCGACGTCCGCGAATGCAAGTACGTGCAGTTCTTTGACAAAAGACGCGAACACAGGATCGGTGATGACGCGCAGTAGTATGCAACACGACTTGCACCCGCGGTCTCCTTCAGGAGGTTCCTTTGTAAAGCCATAACCGACCTCCCAGCACCCAAAGTGTATACGGAGCGTGGAGAACAGTATGCGAGCGGCGAGATCATGAAAGAACCTAGACACAGCCAGGCATTCTCGGGTCGTGGCGGAGGTTGTCTGACTCAAAACAATCTGCCATATTTCTGGCGGAAGACGTTCAGACCATGGACGGTCTGCCTCCATGCCGCTGTGAAGGTCGTCAGTACTGCCAGGTCCGACAACATGCCGCACCGAAACGACGATGAGTCTCATACCGTATCGGATGCTCGCACTCTGTGATGCACGCTTGATTCTTTCGAACTGACCTTCCAGTTTCCTTCTGCCAGTATAATTCTTGATAATCGACTCAGACTCAAATCCAAAGGGGTGCGGGTTGGCCAAGGGTTGGCGATCCGCGAAGTTAAGAGGTCAACGACAAGGCAAGTCTATAATAGGCAAGTCTATGCAACTGACCTCCTCCTTGGTATTTCGAACTCCGCAGAGGCGGCTGTGGCGCGACCCCTTACTTCCTCCTCTTCCTCCTCCTCCTGTTGCTGCTGCTGCCGCTGCTGCTGTCGCACCACTAACGATCGAGCCATCAACGGGAAGATTGCCCACCAGTCACCGCTTAGTACTTAGCACTTGCCATGCAGTTTTCTCGGCCACCGGAATTTCCACGCCGGCGGGCTACTAGATTCGGCGGGTCATAACAGCACTATAATCTCACTATGGCATATCTTCGACTCCTCCGAAGCTTGTCTACCGCACAGGGGCTTGAAGACGCCCTGGGTCAAGCTTACGGGATTAGAGGCCTATTGCAAGTCCGAGCAGGCGCGTGGGGTCTTCGGCCACAAGCTCAACCTCGCCTGGTGGCAGTGGAAGACCGTGGGTCCTCTGGTTCGGGACCTGCTGAATACCCAGAGGCTCGCTTGGACGTCCTTAGACGTCGTTCGTTTCCTCACCGACGGAGACAGACCTAGACAGACATGAGAAGATTCGCGGTTCTGTTGTGATCTGGGTGGGTGTTCGTCCCGATTCGCTCCACGCTGAGGATGCCTTCCATTCGGCCAACGATATCCTTCGGCTTCTCGAGGGCTTCGACATCGTCGACGTTGAGGTCGAATACCGCGAGTCCCTCTACAAGCGGTCGGTCGGCCCAGCACTTCTCCGCTCCGTTTTGAGTCTCAACACTACCGTCGACGGTCGCGGTCCCCTCACTCCCGCTCTCGGACCCATCGCTACCTTTGAAAGGCCCGACGCCGAGGGCACCATGGGGCTCTACTTCGCTGAGGGTGGTGACAGCAACAAGGTATTGGGTCTTACCTGTCACCACGTCCTCCTCAAGACGGACGCGACAACCATCGACGACTACGTATTCACGGGCGTCGGTGCACCTCGCAAGAACGTCCAGCTTCTCGGCACTCGCGCCTTCGACAAGCTTCTCAGTGCCATCAAGATGCGTATCAGTCGTCACGGTATGATGGTCGGTCACCACGAGCAGCAGATCAAGAGGCTGGAGGCGAGGGTGGATGATGCCTACGAGGAAGATGTTGCAGAGGCGGGGAAGAAGCTGGAGAAGACTCAGGCCCAGTTGGAGGACGCGAACAAGGCGATTGAGGACCTTGAAAAGTTCTACGAGACGGTCAAGGAGGACTGGGGCCAGGCCAGCCAGCGCATCATCGGCCACATCCGCTCCTCCCCTGCCGTCTCCTTCAATGTCGGTCCCAAGGGCTTCACCGAAGACTGGCGCGCGATCGAGCTCGACGGTCCCAAGTTCAGGGATGCGTTCAAGGGCAACTTCATTGATCTTGGTGCATTCCGACGTCTCTTAGTTCAGGTCGTTTAGTTCAACAGATACAATCAGGGACGGAGATCGAGCCCGACATTTTCATCATGAAAATGTATCCCCACGGCGGCCATACGACCTTCAAATACCCCTACAACCGTCTCCTTCCACTCCGCGACATGATCACCGAGGAGCGTATGCGCGAGCCCGACACGCTCGACAACGAAAACGAGGCCTGTTCCCTCGTCATCAAGAACGGGGCCGCTACTGGTGTCACCATCGGGCGTGCGACGGGACTCTTCTCGTTCGTCCGCGACGACGTCTTCGGTCACGAATCCATGGAGTGGGCTATCTATAACTACGGCGACCAGTACTCTGGCGTGTTCGCGGCCCCTGGCGACTCCGGGTCGATCATCGTCGACGGACTTGGTCGCATTGGTGGTCTTCTTACTGGCGGTACCGGCAAGACCGACACCTCGGACGTGACTTATGCCACGCCCATGTGGTGGCTCTGGCCCCGTATCAAGCAGCACTTCCCCCACGCCCACCTCGACCCCCTCATCATGACCTAGGCGTCGCGACGACAAGAGCGGCATCGCTGACAGCGGCGAGCCCTTCTCACTTCATCTTTGAACGATCGGACCATGATTCACAAGTTGACTTGTTCCATAGAGTCTATACATAAGTACTGCCCCTACTATCCTACGCTACGCTACTGCATACTTACAATAAAGTACTGTACACCATACAACAGCATTGAAAGCATGTAACATGAAGTGGCATGTTTCCAACGATAAACTTTCCTACACTTCCAACAAGTCCGCTGCAAAGCGGTCCAAGGTGTACACCTCGAATCTGCTGCTGTACGCGCCTTCTCCAAACTCGCGCATCCACGCGTTGCTCAGCCCGCCTTCCCAAGCGTACAGCTCCACTCGCCACCCCTTCTTCAGCGCCGTCCGCACGCACCCGAGGAACCCCTCCTCGTTGAACTGCCCGACGTTCCCATCTCCGGTCGCGAGCACGATAGTGCCGCCGAGAGGGACCTCGTCAACATCTGCGATGGCCTGAAGCAATTTAAGCTGTAGGAGCTCGTCGACGCCCTGCTCGCGATATCGTACGCGTGCAGACGCCCCTGCCCCATTGCCGTTGCTATTCCCGTTCCCGTTCGGCTCTGATTCGGTCGACGTCCCACCGCCGCCAATCGAGCTCTTATGTGAGTGGCTCCGCGCGTGCGCCGCACCAGAGCGGCGCCCACGGCCGCGGCCGGGGCTCTGCGTCTCACTCTGGTGCTGGCGGTCAGCCCCGTCGCCCATGTCCGGGACGCGCGCGTACACGCGGACTTCGTAGCCCAGCTGTTCCGCGGTGTCGACCGGCTGATAGAGTGGCGACGACGCCACTAGGACCCGCCGCGTGATGGGGCGCCCGCGCTCGAGGATGAGCGCGAGCGCGGCGTGCGAGAGATGTTTACTGCGGCTGCGCGCGAAGTGGTGCAGGTGCCGCCGCAGGTAGGATAGGAATCCAATGAGGATATTAGAGCTGCTGGAGGGTCAGCGACAAGCGGCCACGGAGATGAGTTACGCACTGGTCAATGAAGACGTGGATGAGGGTGTCTTGAGAGCCCGGCTCGGGGCCCCGGGTATCGACGAAGCCAGATTCTTCGGTCCCGCTCGTCGTCGTCTCCGGGTCGAGTATGTCGTGCAGCGCGGCCGCGTCCTTCGGGAAGAATAGCCTGAGCTTGTGCGCGAGGTTCCGCAGGTGTAGGACGCGTGCGTCTATGGGTAATGATACAGGGGGTATAAGATTCGGGGTAGACTTGCTGTGGAGGAGTCGTGGCTTCTCGCGGGCGACTTGCGCGATCGTGCGCTGCCTCCGTTCTGGCCTGGTCCGCGCCGGGGTGGCTGCGATCCGTATGGCAGCTGACGGGGAGGATGTGGCATCGACGGATGAGGACGACGCATACGCTTCGTCGCCGCCATCATCACCGACATCGTCAACTCCTGCCGTCGTCGTCGTCTCCGTGAAAGAATCTAGGTCGCGCTCAGATGCGCGGACCAGAGAGGCTCCCTCGGACCGATTTCTCTTGCGGCGCCGCTTGCGACGCGGCTGGATAACGTGTCGGAAAATGCTGTCCGACGTCGTCGTAGTGGAACTAGTGTTTCCAGTCGTCCTCAATCCCTTCTCGCGCTGCGCAAACAGGCGCGCACGTTCAGCAGCGAGGAAACCGAGCGCCTCGTCTAGGTCTCCTAGGGATGGCTGATCGATGAGCTCTGCTACTTCCGCTTCTGCTCGGAGTAGGTCTGTCCGGTCCAGGTCAGATGCCGTGGATTCGGAGTCAGACCGTAAGGGCGAGCGTCCGCGACGAGGACTGTCTGGTGAGGAATAAGATAGGTATTCGTTGACTGGGTGGCGAGACCATGCGGTGGAGGCCGACGGGGCCTCGGAGTCGTCTTCGGTGGGCGAGAAAGCGAGAGGCGAAATAGGTGTTCCAGTGTTTACATCGTTGAGCAATGGAGGTGCATTGCGTGGCTGTAAGGTCGTGAGTGCACGGAATACAGTTGTGAAGGCACCGAGATCTGGTGCATCTGTATACATGCATGGTCAGCGTTACATTCGGTATGGGCATCATGTACCGCCTCCTGCGTATACTCGCGAAGTCTCCATGATTACTGCGCTTGGTAGACATTAAGACAGTTTGCCCCTGCTCACCGAAGGACCACCAAGTAGATATCACCTCCTCCGCAGCTCTGGTGGCCACACCAAATGAACCAAGTACTCACCGTCGGACGTGACCCCACTAACCTCCGAGTACGACGAGAAAGGACTGAAGGGCGTCGGTGAAACCGTGGAATCAGAGACGGAGTGGGTCATTATACAATATGAGATAAACAATCAGTCGATGGTCGTTAGAAGCGAGAGGACGAAAGAGAACATGTACAAGTCGTGCATGAGGAATGCGGAAAGCGAGGTTAGGCAGGATTCGGGAGTAGTTCGCAGAAAGGTACCCAGAAAAGGAAAGCATAGCTTACTAAGCGGATAGGTTCACGTCTCCTCACTCCGCCTTCCTCCTCATCCTCGCCATCTGTTGGGTCGATACTACCAAGTACTGTCAGCTACTGCCAGCCTCTGACAGCCTCGTTGTTGAGTGACGGGAGCACGTCAAACTGGTTCGAACAAAATCGTGCTTGTAGTGAAACAGGGAAGAAAGAGAGCGCAAGTTGACTGGTACGGGCATCTTTCATCACGGTATGAATCACTATGAAAGACTACCCGAGAGCCAGCTACTGACATGCTCAAGTTGTCCGTCCTCCAGACATTAGACGACAGAATGGAGGCAGAGAATTCTTGGCCGAAACGTCTTCCGCTAGAATATGGCAGATTGTTCTCAGTCAAACATCCCCCGCCACAACCCGAAAATGCCTGGCTGTCTCCAGGCTTTTCCATGATCTCGCTGCTCGCATTGTCTTTTCGACGCTACGTATACAGTTCGGGTGCTGGGAAGCCAGCTATGACTTGTTGACGAGCCGTTTGAAGGAGACCGCGGATGCAGGTCATTGTGTGCTGCTGCACACCATCACCGACCCTGTGTTTGCGTCTTACGTCAAGCATTTACACATATATGCGTTCGCGGACAAATTCACGACCTCCGAAATGTTAAGCTACAATCTTGCATTTTGCTTGTGAGGTGCAAAGGTCTTGGTTTCTGACTGAGGTTGTCATTAGGCGGCGTAACGAAAGCAATCGGCACTCTGTCCAATTTACGTACACTGAGATGGTAACAACCATCGGTCGTGCATTTTACCTAGCGACGAGCTCCTGGAGCACTGGCGCGACGCTGTATGTCTCCGCGATACCAACTGCCGTGAGTAATTGTGCACCCTGCTCTACATGTGCAGTCCTCTCATGAAGCACTATAGGATTCAGTGCTTGAGTGCGCTGCCGGCTCTTAAGAGATTACCAGCATCAAGTCTTTGTTGTATTTTCCGGAGCAAATTCTTTGGAAGAGAGCTGCACTGGCCATGCGAGTATACCGCTCGTCCTTCGCATCACTACTTGAGCCCGCAGAGTTCTCTAACGCAGCTTACCGCACCAAACAGGCGGTCTGGGAATGCCGCCACAATTGCGGGCCTGACTCATCTGACGATCGACGACGTCGTCATTCTAGTAACCTCGATCTCATTTCCCCCCATTGCACTCGACTCGAGTCCCTGCAGATTATCCTTCACCTGGATTTTACTTCGGAGCTCTGTGTCGCTCTAGCAGCAAACCCCGCCGCGTTCCCTCATCTCACGTACCTCAAGCTACTCTCGGACGATTTTGTGGATGGCACGAGAGTCAATGCGGTGGCTAGCTTCATCCGACCGAAGACGAAGCTGCGGTGTCTGGATTTTAACGGCCAGTGCAGCACTGTTGAAGAACTATCTCCTGTCTTAGACGCTATTCGATCGCTATCAGACCTAGAAATCCTTGGTCTTGATGTTGGACTCGGGCGATTTGGACAGGAAACGATTGATTTGCTCAGATGTACAATTCCCAAAGGAGTTACCGCCCTACGTCTCGGGCTTGACTACGACGACCTGGCTGCACCAGGAGGTTACTCATGGCCGAACTGGTATGTCGAGTTGCATCGTTGTCTCCACGAGAATCACATTAACAAGTCATGCTGCAGTGGCAGGTCTACCGAAGTTGACTTTTGCCCACATCGGCGACGTCGAGACTCGTTCGGTCACATCGATACCGGACCTCGCTGATGCTATCGCCTCTTTGAGGCTCGTAGGGCATTGCTCGCGCTTCCACGAGGTGTATCGCGCGGACGATGGAGTCACGCTCGGCGAACCTTGGTCCGCTACAAAGGTGCAATTTCGAACGGTAGAGGACTTCGGGTCCAAAGACTGGGAATGGTTGATGCGAGGCCATTTTCTACCATAGACTAATTTCTGCGAGGGTGATGCTTGATTGGGTGTTAACGTCAAAGGGAGAAGCAAATGGTGCCTGGTATGCTGCGCATTGACTTTCAGTAGATGGTGGATTGGCTCTGTAGTGAAAGGATAGTATGCAACCAATGTGTCCGAGTTCGACAGCTGGCTCGAAATGATGGTGGAATCGTGCGCGCTGAAAGAACCTGTCACAGAAGTGTCAGCTGCCCTTCCCTCGGTTCGTTGTATCAGTCTCCCCAAGGCAGACGGAGGGAGGACGGTCTTCTATGGTCGTTGTATGGTGTCAGTGACGCTAGACTTGGCATATGCTTGGTGGAGATGGACGCCACTCACAACGCACATCGCGCCTCTGGACGTCGACGTTTGCTGTCGTTATGGCAGATCTCCACCGGAATGTACAGGGCATCATCCTCCGACAGGCCACAAACGGCAACTAGCACTACAATCAGGTCGTACAGCATACTAATCTACAGCGGCTAGTGGAATAACAGTCTACAAGAGAGGAACACCGGCGTAACAGCCATGCAGGGGTCGTGAACATAAGTGGTCAAGAATGTCAAGCCTCGTTGCGCGCTCTACGCACTGCCGTAGTTGTTCGGTCGACGCGGCGACGGCTTGAGAGGGATACCTTCGTCCAGACCCACCGCGCTGCGCACGTTGGTCGGGCCGTTGATCATGACGTCCTCCTCCCCGGCATCGAAGATGAGGTCCTCGCGCGCCCATCGCATCAGCATCCGCTCGCCGACGCGCGAGTGCATCAGCCACGGGTGGGTCTTCATGTACGACAGGGCGAACCTGCGCAGCCTCGCAGGTGGGCGCTGCACCAGGTACGTGACAACGATGACAACGAGGCTATCCGGGTCCAAACCGGTGAGCAACGACGGCTGCTTGTGAGAAGGAAGACAGGTACGCACGCGGATGAGGCGAAGATGGTCATGATTGACCGCCGAGTCTGCCCGTAAAGGAAGTCGGGGTCGAGTATCTTCTTGTCGCCGGGGACATCGTCGTCCTCCGAATCCTTGGGCGGCTCGTCAGAACCGGGGTTGTGCTTTGGCGGGGTCGGTGGAGGGGAGTCGTCGTCAGGTGCGGTCATCGCTTGGCCGCATGCGTGCTTGGTTCGCCACTCGAACGTATGGGTACCGTTCCAGTTCCAGTAGATGCTAGGTTTCGTAGGCTGCCAGGCGACGTTGTGAGCGATTGGACGATCTGTGTGATGCGGTGCAAGCTCACCTCTTCTGCCTGGTGGTCACAGATGAACTGAAAGTCTGCCTTCTGTTGTTTGTAGACGTAGTACCCGCCGTGAAGATGGATGTGCAGAATGTCTGGGATTCATGATCATGTTCGAATCAATGACGCGAAGCACGTAGATACGAAAGCAGCTTACCGTGTCGCGTGTTCTCATCCGCAGGCACAAGCTTCGCAGTGACATTCAAGCCTGGCTGATATTCTTCGCCAGCAAAGCCATCGCCTCCATCGTCCTTCTTAGGAAGAGAGCCAGAGATGTCACCGGCAACTGGGATCACTTGCAAGACTCGAGGACTCTCCCTTCGCGTTTTGGCCGGACGTTTGAAACTAGAGACCACAGGCTGCTTCAATCTCGAAGCTAAGAGCTTCTTCAACGGTATGCCTACTGATTTTGCAGACCCATGTCCCGTCAGGACACTGTGAAAGGGATCAGTGACGAGCTTCAAGAACGCGAGGAGGAGCGCTACGGTCGCAAAATGGTATGACAGGCCATCGCCTCCGAGGACGTGATCGCGCCGTCGGGAATCGCATCACCGATCTGGTGATCACGACGATTTTGTCGTCGGATCCCTTCTTGCTTCCAACCACCATCCGGAGGCTGCTCAGAAGTCCGAGCGGAACCACGGGACGCTGGCTGTTTCGGGACCAAGACCAAGCACGGCAGCTGACGTACCTGTTCATCATGGGGCGTCCACTTCGTCGTCTTCAGTGGACCTGCGAAGGAGATCCTGTACTCGGCTTTCGTCACTGTGGGCGGTGTCGACCGCTCAACCCAACGGTCCAGCCTCCGTCATTTCCTTCGAACACCGGACACAAATCGAAGCGCCGATTGCCTAGAGTGAACTGACAGTGCCTCGTCAGGGCGTTCAGCGACTCTGCTGCCACGCCTGTCGATGCAGCCGACGCTAGAGAACCTAGGAGAGGAACAGCCAGAGCAAACGCTGGGCCGAGCATGATGGGTCGTCGCAAGTCGTCGAAACCCTCCCTGGGAGAGCTGCAGGCTCTAATTCGAGCAAAGGTAAGTCTAGCGGCTGATACCGCGGTGTGCTAGTCACGCTGTATCTCAGGCTGCTACAGCTTTATCATTGGCGGGCAGCCGTCTTCGCCGTAACCCACGCTGCCCACGTTACTGGCTGAGGGTGCGGCCGTGCAAGAAATGACATGTCTGTGTCCAAGCGGTGTGGTGAAATGCCTTTGCGAAGACGATGCGGAGGAGGAGGTGAGAAAGCTCGCCGACAGCGGTGCGCTGTATGAAGCGTCACCTGACCGTCTTCACGACACGCTATTGGCGGCGCGCTCATTCTTCCTCCCGCACTTAGAGATTGTTCTCACCTCCCGTCTCTTCCTCGTAACACCTCTCGACATCGATCCATCACTCCCTAAGCGGGAAGCGTGGCGTGTAGCCCTACTTCGTAATGTGCGCACGCTCATTGGCTGCGTGCACACCTTTCCTGCGTCAGATGCATCCTCGGAGGCCGTACTGCAGCGCTCTCGTTCGAGACTGGCGCCTCGAGCATCCTCCGCCATGTCCTAATTTGCGAAGTTGCCATTCACATCTGTGTATTCTACACACACAGGCTTTGGCTGCAACGACTTCACAATCGAAGTCGATGAGGCGCCTCTCGAAGTCAACCCTTTCCCGGAGCGTGTGTCCTATCACCTGCAGGTACGCGCATGTCGCGGAAGATATCATATATCATGCGCTCACATGCGAGCTGGACTGGAGAAAGAACTGTAAGTGACGGATCTCATATCACAACTCTTCAAACCTAATCGCACAGTCTTCGTGTCTATGACGTTGTACCTTCGCTTTACTGATTTCTTGCCTCACCGCTAACACGATAGAAATACACAGCTCTCGGTGATCGTTCAATATTCACCTGCAGAATCAGCGTCGATCGCACCTATGTCGAGGTGCTTCATCTCACCGAGCACTCAATGATCTGGGACCGGTCGCCCCACAAGCCTCGTGTTAGCCTTCCATGGCGGCGTGACCGTCCTTTACGTTCAATTACAACTAGTCCAGACGCTGTGTGTATATGGTGAGCTCTACTTCCGGGCCAAAGCATATTGCCCCCGGAGGACGTGCGCGCTATTCACCTTCTATCGCAGGTGCTGCAGAAGTACTAGTGGTACGGTAAGGCTCTGGTTTGGTGGAGTTTACGAGGGAATCACTCCCTGCGGGCAGTGTTATGCTCTTCACTAGCGGCAGCTGGTATCCCTGGATGGATAGTAAGCCAAGTATTCGCGAGGCTGTGATGTCCATCGGACTGCTCTTATCTAGAGCAAGATATCGAGGAGCTTCGGCGGATCATGCCAGGAAGACCTCATGTTACCATGATCGCCCCTCTTCGGAAGGGGTGAACTCACAGCCTCGAAGTGAAGGGGCATACATATATACCGGCAGGGGAGACACAGGTCACGTCGCCAAACCCACCATGGACCGTACTCCCACCCCCGACAACTTCAACACCATTGCCGAAGTTGACGCTGCAGTTGAAGATGTCCTGCAGCGCGGCATAACTGTGGATATCGTTTCGGACCTTACAAGCTTCGAGCAGCCATTCCTCAACCGGTCGGATGAGTTCTGTCGACTCCTGGCCATGAAGTACGTCTCCCGCCAGAACTCCGACGTGACGCGTGCGAAGAAGGAGCAATACGAGCGCAACCGAGCGAGGTTGCATATGGAGGATTCCTCGGCACTGCACTTCGAAGGTTTCAGGCGCGCGTTCGGGGAGATCAACACTGGGAGTGACAATGCGTTCGGCGAGGACCGAGTTCAGAGCTTCCTTGACTTGGGCTGCGCTCCAGGCGGATCCTCGACGTGGATCCTGCAGAACAACAGGAATGCTAGAGGAATAGGAATCACTTTGTCCCCGGACGCTGGAGGCCTCCGGCTACAACTTGACTCCCCATTTCTCGAGCAGCTCCAAGTCCGCTACGAAGATCTGTGCAAGATTGCGTCAGGAGGGGAAGCCATTGGTACGTCGGTCATCGAGCGGGGCATGCCGAATAACCCTTACTAACACCACCCCATAGAAGATACCCCGGCTACAGGCTTTGACCTCGTCGTTGCGCATGCCGCGATCATGTTCAGAGACGACGTCCGCTGGACTCAGTCCATCGCCCTGACATATGCCCAACTTCTGATCGCCTTCCAGCACATTGCGCAGGACGGATCTCTCGTCATCAGTCTCAGGTCGCGCCCATTAAACTGGGTCGTCGATATCGTTCGGGCCCTTGATGAGGCATTCACGTCGGTGCATGCTGTGAACACAATGTATCAGGGAAGAAGACCCTTCGTCAATGTCGTGTGCAGGGGATTCCGCGCGGGCACGGATGAGAGAAATGAGTACATCCGCCGCCTCCGTCTGTGTGTCAGGTACTTCGAGACTACCAGTGGGTCCCTCGTCTTTGACACAAGCGTGAGATTGGATCGACATGCTAACGTATGTTTGGTGGTAGCCGGGCCCGTCGACGCACCGAACGGTGGCGCGGCGAATATCCCTCGTCTGTGCGGCACGCGAGACGAAGAGATTCCGGAAGCGACATACCAGTATGTGTTGAACCTATTCACCGGCGTTTGGCAGAGCAAGTATGCTGCCATCCGCCACAATTGTCAAAAAGTGTTTGTGAGACGTAATGCAGATAGAGGCAGGCACAAACGCACTCGGGCCATGATGCAAGCCGCTGATAACTCATCGCATACAGTGATGAGCGCAGGCTCAGACGAGAACAATGGAAGTTACCGCACTGCTGGACAGCAGTTAGGTGCTGCCCGTGTGTTCGTAAGTGCCACCAACTGATTACAGTCTTGTACTAGACTTAGAAGTCATCGCAGACACCTACCGCGCAGCCCAACGGCGGCGGCTCATTCGCATGGCGGAGCCGCCCCAGCGTGGAGTCGGCTGACAGCTATATCAGACGCCGTGACGAGAAGAATGCCGGTTACAACGCTCTCTTCAAGCGCGTTGGCGGCGTGGGTCGCGCCGCCGATCGCCCAGGCTCCTGGAGGAAGTACTAAAGTCGAAAGCCTTGCCTGTTAACCTACTGGAAGTACTGGAACTGCTAGCTGTAAGTCCGCGCAATCACTGCGGCCACTAACCAGCAACACGCTGACCTGTATTGTTTCTTCTTGACTTAGTTGCATCTTAGTCGTAAGGTCCGACGCCACACGACAAAGTGTACTATATCTTCTTGCTTTGCATCTGCTGTTGTGCGGTGTACGGAGAGTACACTGTTGAGCAGCTACCTTCTTGCTACGTACGAATACACGGCTCTTGTATCTCGCATACTGGAAGTCTGCCGCTCAACGAAGGATGTCCTAGATTCTGCCATGCACGTGTATCGGTGCCAGTACTAGTACTAACAGGCGCTGGTAAGTACTATAGCAGCACGGCCCCCTCGTGTTCGACGATACGTTGCAAGGTGCACACGTTTCCTTATTCCAATAGCACAAACATTACGGATGGAAACCCGTCTCATCGACGAGACTTTGTCTGGTTGCCGTACTGTATGTATCATACTGACTACCGTCGCGCCGGAACCATCGCAGCGGAGAACAACTGGGAGGGAATCATCAAGGATCCCTACGCCGTCGCCGAGCGCTCTCTCAAGCCTCGTGTAAGTTAGGTTTCTCGTATCGATGTTGACCAGGCTTTCATCGACACAATCTAGATGTGCGGTAAACGCTTCAATCCCTCAAGCAACCTCTACCATTTCAGGGGGATGGTGATCCGACTACCTTCTATTGCAGGTACTGCGTGTGATAGAATGCCGAAATTTGGGATCCTGTGGTTTCTTGGAGGAGTATTCCGCCTGCGGACTGAGTCATGCTCTGTATAGAGGCGGATCCTCGCGAGACGTTCTTGAGACGTTCCTAGGCTAACTGAACGTGAGTGCCTGCCACTTCACTCCCCGCTATCCTTCGCTGTCCCGTCACACTTACTAGTGCATCAGCGTATCCATTCATTCACGGCTTCTTCTCGCTTTGGGTAGCCTCGTGTTATGATCATTGAGCCCGGGATGCTAGAAGGCAGTATCTCCACGCAGGCCCCTCGAGGCGAACGAGCATAAATACCGACGGACATAGGATGGAACGCAAATTCTCACCATGGACCTTACCACTGCCACCGACAGCTTCACGACCATTGAAGAGGTCGACGCTGCCGTTGAGGACATCCTGGCCCACGGCCTGCCCGAGGCGATCGTCTCGAGGCTTACGAGCTTCGAGTTGCCCTTCTACGAAAAATCGTATGAACTGCGCCGCCTCACCGCTATGAAATACTTCTGCCGTCAAAGCCCTGACGTGACCCGGCACCAGAGGGTGCAAGACCAGCACAACCGCGCGGCCATTCAGTCGGAGGATGTCCCGCAGCGACACTTCGTAGGATTCAAGCACGCCTTCCATGAAATAAACTACATGAGCGGTAGTCCATTTGGCGACGATCGGACCCAACATTTCCTCGACCTGGGGTGTGCCCCGGGGGGCTTTGCCATCTGGGTGTTGCAGAACAACAGGAACGCTCGAGGCGTCGGTGTCACCTTGTCCCCGGAGGCCAAAGGCATCCGGATACAACTTGGCACCAAGTTTCTGAAGCGGTTCGACGTCCAGTATGGAGATGTGTGCGAGATTGCGACGGGACAGGCAACCATAGGTACGTGCAATATCATTTTGAGGCACTGTCATGGCAATGCGTGCTGACTGTTAGGACCAGGGGAGGTCCCAGACGGCGGTTTTGAGCTTGTCCTTGCGAATGCTGCGATCATGTTGGCGGACGACATCATCCCCTGGGCGGACACAATCCGCCTGGTATATGCCCAGCTACTAGTTTCCTTCCAGCACATCGCGCAGGGCGGCTCCCTGGTGATCAGTTTTAGGTCGCGTCCTTTGAAATGGGTCGTCGACATCGTTCGCCTCCTAGGTCAGGCATTCACGTCGACCAGGACAGAGAACCCGTCATTTCAGGGTCGACGCTCGTTTGCCTACGTCGTCTGCAGAGGTTTCAGTGCGACCGACGAAGAGAAGAATAGGTACATCCATCGCCTCGGCGAATGCGTGGAGTACTTGAAGAACGCCAGTATGATCGTCTGCTAGTATAGTGCACCGGGTGTAGTATGTTGACGTTGTTCATGGCAGCCGGACGTGTTGACGACCCATCCGGTGGGACGGCGAAGATCCCGCATCTCTGCGGCGCGCAAGACGAGGCCATCCCGGAAGAAACATACCAGCACATAGTGGACATGTTCGCCAGCGTCTGGGAGCGCCAATATAACGCCATCCATTCCAATTACGAAAAAGTGCTACTCGAGCAGCAGGCGTGTGAGTACAAACCTGTCTCCGTAAGGTAACACACTCACAAGCTGTTTAGTCAATGCGCAAACGAGCGTAGGCGAGGACATCGGAGGTGGTCCTTGGCAACCTGTAGGACGTAGACCGGTCGCGCAGGCCAACGAAGGCGGCTCATTTAAATGGAGCCGTCCGACCGCACCGCCTGACGACATCTATCGGAAGCGCCGCATGGAGAAGAACGCGGCTTACAACACGTTCTTCAGTCGTCGTGATAGCGCGAGCGGCAGCGCTGATGGCCCCGGCACCTGGCGGAGGAGCTAGATGTGAGGACAGTCCATGGCAGCTGGAAATTCTGCGACTGTGAGTCTGTGTAGTTGCCGGCCTGCGAAATGACACTGACCTATCCAGAAGCATTGTCTCGTTGATGTTCTTGTAGATCCTAGTCTCGCGGCAGCCTGCATCTTGTACTACCGGTGCAGGCGTGACTGACTGCTATGTCTGCTGTCCTTCTGTTTTCAAAATTGACGTTTTACATGCTATCGCTGTTGCCTGGGCTGCGAATGTTCTGTATGTCTGTTGTCGTGATACGGCCGGAGCGTGTATGATAGGAGAAACCTGCTGTTTCTGCCAACGCATAAACTGATTTGGTGCAATGGAATGACAGAAAGCGGGTGAGATAACTGCTTCATGAGTAATGGGTATCCTCGAAAAACGGGGGTGCATACGACCAAATGGATATAGACAGCTCAACTCATCTCCCGTGAATGTCGTGCGAGGTGCATATGTTGTTTCCTTACTCCGATTGCGCAAAGATGATGGATTGAAACCCGTCTCGCCGACAGGATTTTGTCTGGTTGCAGTACTGTATCATAGTGCCGTCGTGTCGGGACTATCGCAGCCGTGAGTAATTTGGAGGGAATTACCATTGATCTCTACGCCGTCGCCGAGCGCTCTTTGAAGCCTCGTGCAAGTAGGTCTTTCGTATCGACCTGACCAGGCTTTCATCTCCGAGTAGTAAGCAGTCCGGACTCAGTCTAGCATAGATGTATGGTAAACCCTTTGACCACTCAACCAGGCCCTACCTTTCCTGGAGGACCTACCATCTGACTACCTTCTATCACAGGTGCTGCGTGTGATAGAACACCGACTATGAGATCCTGTGGTTTCTTCAAGGGGTACTCCGCCTGCGGATTGAGTCATGCTCTGCATAGAGGCAGAGCCCTGCGAGACCCCCCTGGGAGGACTGAACGTCATTCCACTCCACGCTGTTCTTCGCTGTCCCGTCACACTTAATGGTGCATAATATCCATTCATGATTCCCGGCTTCTTCTCGCTTTGTGTAGCCTCGTGCTATAGAAATTGAGCCCGGGTTGCTGGGAGGCAATATCTCCCTCCACGCAGCCTCGAGGCGAAAGAGCATAAATACCGACGGATGTAGGATACAACGTAATTCTCACCATGGATCCTACCACTGCCCCCGACAGCTTCACGACCATCGACGAGATTGACGCAGCCGTTGAGGACATCCTGGCCCACAGCCTGCCCGAGGTGATCATCTACTCGAGGTTTACGAGCTTCGAATTGCCCTTCTACGAGAGGTCGTATGAACTGCGCCGGCTCACCGTCATGAAGTATCTCTGCCGTCAAAGCGCTGACGTGACGCGGCACCAGAGGGCGGAAGAGCAGCACAACCGCGTGGCCATTCAGTCGGAGGACATCACGCAGCGCCACTTTGAAGGATTCAAGCGCGCCTTCCAAGAGATAAACTACATGAGCGGTAATCCATTTGGCAACAACCAGGTCCAATATTTTCTCGACTTAGGGTGCGCACCTGGGGGCTCCGCCACCTGGGTGTTGCAGAACAACAGGAACGCTCGAGGCGTCGGTGTCACCTTGTCCCCGGAGGCCAAAGGCATCCGGATACAACTTGGCACCAAGTTTCTGAAACGGTTCCGTGTCCAGTATGGAGATGTGTGCGAGATTGCCACGGGACGAGCAACAATAGGTACGTGCAATATCAACTTGAAGCACTGTCATATGGCAATGTGTGCTGACTGCTAGGACCAGGAGAGATTCCAGACGGCGGTTTTGAGCTTGTCCTCGCGAATGCTGCGATCATGTTGGCGGACGACATCATTCCCTGGGCGGACACAACCCGCCTGGTATATGCCCAGCTACTGGTTTCCCTCCAGCACATCGCGCAGGGCGGCTCCCTGGTGATCGGTTTGAGGTCGCTCCCTTTGAGATGGATCGTCGACATCGTTCGCCTCCTGGGTCAGGCATTCGCATCGATCAAAGCAGAAAACCCCTCATATCAGGGCCGACGCCCGTTCGCCTACATCGTCTGCAAAGGATTCAGTGCGACCGATGAAGAGAAGGTCAGGTATATACATCGCCTCGGCGAGTGCATAGAGTATTTGGGGAACATCAGTATGATATTGTCCGCTAGTCTAGTGCACCGGCTCTGGTATGTTGACGTGTTTCGTGGCAGCCGGGCCTGTCGACGATCCATCCGGTGGGACGGCGAACATCCCGCGTCTCTGCGGCACGCAAGACGAGACTATCCCAGAAGAAACATACCAGCATATAGTGGACATGTTCGCCAACGTCTGGGAGCGCCAATATAACGCCATTCATTCCAATTACGAAAAGGTACTACTAGAGCAGCAGGCTCGTGAAAGACGTGAGTACGAACATGTCTCAGTAATCGATGACACTCACAAGCTGTTCAGTGAATGCGCAGACGAGCGTAGGCGAAAACATCGCAGGCGGACCTTGGCAACCTGTAGGACGTAGACCGGTCGCGCAGCCCAACGAAGGCGGCCCGTGCAAATGGAGCCGTCCGACCGCACCGCCTGACGACATCTACCGGAAGCGCCGCATGGAGAGGAACGCGGCTTACAACACGTTCTTCAGTCGTCGCGATAGCGCGAGCGGCAGCGCTGATGGCCCCGGCACCTGGCGGAGGAGCTAGATGTGAGGACAGTCCACCTGGAAACACTGCGACTGTGAGTCTGTGTAGTTGCCGGC
This sequence comes from Fomitopsis serialis, assembly GCF_022376445.1. Lineage (NCBI taxonomy): Eukaryota > Fungi > Basidiomycota > Agaricomycetes > Polyporales > Fomitopsidaceae > Fomitopsis > Fomitopsis serialis. The sequence continues at coordinate 133,198 of NW_025954994.1, read as the reverse complement.
CTGCGAAACGGCACTGACCTATCCTGAAGCATTGTCTCGTTGACGTTCTCGTAGATACTGGTCCCGCGACAGGCATCTTGTACGGTACCGACCGACTGCTATGCTTCTGTTTTCATTTCCGTCCGACTACATACCCACGCACACGAGAGTCGCCACAGAAACGGCCTTGCTCTCAAGGACAAGACGGTCATTCCACGAGGTCGCGACAAAAAGCTGACAGTTCCGGGGCAGGGTGAACGGCGCACTTGAGAGAAGAGGTAGACTAGCTTGCCGCTCGTGAAGCAGGGAGCGTTAGCGAGAACGTCGGCCAGGTCTTCAGCGGAGAGTGAGGACGGCCACGTACAGTCGCCGTACAGACTGAACTCGAGGATGTCGCTTGTGCAAGGAGCGTGTGTACGCTTGCATGATACGAGGACGAGGAGGTACGTACGAGGAGGAGAAAGATCCTCTCAGACCTCTCGCCCGTGAGCGAGCAGCATCGGCGCCTGCCAGTGTCGCGTCGGCTGCATGCCACACTCAAGAGCGCTCAAGCCAAAGCCAGGATACTGTGCTTAGATCACCGTGACTGCTCCTCCCGCCCTCTCCTTCGTCAAAGAGGTCTGCTTGAGGGTCTGCTGCCTCTCGAGCGCGTGGAGAAATCCCTGCGTTCTGAACAAAATGATGCGAACGTGCTTGCGACCCTCGCGGAACGGGAGGCACAAGCGCGTACGGATCGCGACTAACTTGAACGTCCAGTAATCTTGACTGCCGACATTCATGCCTTTCTTCCACCATGCATGCTAGTGCATGTGACTCCAGCCTTACCTGGAGCTCGGTACTCGACTGCAGTTCAGGACTTGACATTGAACATACCAGCAAAATGGTTGGAGGACAGTGATGCTGGTGCGTAATGACCGTATGCATGGTAGTCATATCACCCTTGAACGAAACATACAAACAGATCGCCAGACAATGATTCGGACCAGTGAACAGCGATGAGGCACTGTATATTGCGCCAGTCATACTCATCGTCTCGACGACCAACCCGCTCACATCGCCTGTCCGATATCTTCAACCCTCACCACCCACCCTTCGCTCGGAAATCCTGGGGCTGGGGTAGTGCTGTTGTCCCATCCAGCCGCCATCATTGCTATCGCATATAGCAATCCGCCCGACCCCGGGAAGTACGGTGTTGGCACTTGCGCACCTCCGCCAGGCATCCCGACATCGTCGAACTCGAAGTAGGGATCGAGCAGCCATTGGATGGCCTTTTCTTGGTTCCCCATGCGCGCCGCAGACATGGCCAGCATGGGGAAGTCCCATCTGTGCATCGTCATGGGTGAGTACACAGGCGAGGCAGGAAACGAGATGCACCACTTACCCCCATAGATTGCTTACATTCCAGGTCGTCCATACTCTTTCAGCGGTGTCTATTGCCATGTCCACGCTAACGTTGGCAGTCGCTGGCAACCAGCCGTACAGGCCCACTAGCGCAGGATGGCTGTTCGTGTATTCGGGGTCCGTCCAGAAACCGAATTCTATGCCCTCGTACACCGCATATAGTCCATCCTCGACGGGCAATGGGGCCAGGTTGTCCGCGACTTCTGCCCACACAGCAGGAGGCTCCACGCCAAGTCGCTCCATCCACGTCTGCGCCAATTCCAATCCTAGCCGCCAGTACGAAAGCTCGAACGCGGGGTTGCGCGTCGCATTTGGGCTCGTGTCCTCGCTGACGACATGCATCGGCGGCCCGAGGTCGTAGACACCCGTACTCTCGTTGAACTGCGCATAGGTGGCCATCCAGTCGGCCGTCTCGTACACGACATCGCGCCACCGCTCGAGGGTCTCCCGCGATCCGGTTGCGCGGTACTCGTATTCCGCGAACACGAGTGGGTGTGGTTGCTCCCAGATGAGCAGCTCGTTGATCTCGCCCGGCGCCGACCTTCCCGAGGGGTCGGTCATCTTGGACCAGCGCGCGCCGTAGTTGTAGCCTTCCTGCACCTGTGCGCGTTCGATGGACGTCTGGAGGAAGCGGTTGTAGACGTCGACGGAGCGGTTCAGGAGATCCCAGTTGTTCCACAGCGCCCAGTGACAGCTGTGCCAGAAAAACATCTCCATGTGGAACTTGCCATACTGCCGTTGCGGGTGAGTTACTAGGCGCGCATATAGTGACCTTCGCGTAGATGACTCACCCAGCCAGTGTTGACTAGCCCCGACTACGGCAAGTCAGTGTTCGTTGGGGCGGTCTCCGAGAAAAGGACGTACTTCTTGAGGTGGGGTGTGCCCTGCTTCGTTGACTCGCATCAGGTACCGCGAGAGTATGATCCGTCTCTGCAACTCATCGGCTCTTGGATCCGTGGAGCCAGTATACAGGTCAACGAATCCATGAGAAGACCAATACTCGCTCCAGGTCGCAATCGACTCTTCAGCAATCTCAGCTACAGTCGGCATGACAGCAGGCGGAAGGAGCGAGTACGAAACAACTACGGAGAACAGCGAGGAGCTCGAAGAAGGGACGACACTGTAGCGATGCGCGAAAAGCGAGTCCCGCGACATCGAGAATGCGCTCCCTCCACCAATGGACGTGAAGACGGTTGCTGCGACCTCCGTGTGGTTAACTTCCGCCTGGACGTTCGTTCCAAGCCCACTCCCAGTGTACAGCGTCGTCGTATGGCTGGCAGTCTCGTTCCAGTATCCGACGAAGGGCGCCTGGAACTTCTGCGAGCCGTCGTTCCACGGGAAGTCGAGGAAGAGCCCGAGGCGGCCCTCCGCGAGCAAGTCCGAATATACCGCGATCCCGACCGCACTGCTACTCTGCGCCGCGAACGTCTCCACGGTCACTGTCTGCCCTTCCACCGAGAAGCTGCTCGTGATGGTCCCGGTCCACAGGTCCAGCTGTTGGTGTACGTCGCTCAGGTCCGCCTCAGTGACGTTCATCGCCTCTCCCTCTGCATCCTTGAACAGCAGCCCGACGCGGCCCAGGTTCGCGCGGTTCGGGTTCGCGATCAGCCACTGCTGGGGCGCGGCGGGCCCGCCGAACTCGTACTGCACCCTGTCCCAGGCGACGCCGCGGTACGCGAGGATGTCTTCCTCCGTCACACCCACGGGAAGGCTGTCATTCTTCCAGCCCCAGTCGGACATGGTCGCCCACGGCTGGAATGTTTGGAGCCCGGTGACGTCCGCGCCGAACGCGAAGAACCCGTTCCCGACCTGCATGGGCGTGCTCGTGTTGGACGCGTTCCGGACGGGGTTGTAGCGCGAAACGACCGCATAGCGCGGGATAGACGTCGCGGACGCGGTCAAGATCCATGCGAGGGCGGCTAGAAGCAGGACGTGGTGTTGAAGACGCAGCTTGGGCATGATGGGCGGTGTGGACGCGCGGGGACCATGTGTTCCGATATAACTCTGGTCTCATTGTGAGGGTCGATGCTCACATTCTCGACAGGTGATGCATGAGCTTCATGGCGGACCGGACGCGTCGGTCATATGACGGGATCCTCGATCACGACGTTCTACTACCTTCACTTGCTCCCGGCGGCACGACTCATCTGATTGCCGGCATATCCCCGATACCTGTGAGGTCCCGTCCATAGTATGAGGCGAATACTTATGTCTGAGAGGTATTAGGCCTCTGCACCTAGCGCACATACTCTGTGCGACTCACTGAGCCCCTGCCCGCCGTGTGCTGACTGCATACGCGCGCTGTGTTACGCACGATACCCATCGCCTGCATGGACAATCCATGGATTTACCAGGACGTTTCCACAAAAGTTGCATTTTCCTCGACATCAAATCAGGCCTGTACCCTTTCTAAGAGCACGGCCGGGATGAGGCTCAGGGTTCTCTAACACACAGGTGTCGCGGCGCCGTACAATGTCATACACTGTCGCACAGTCACTGCTCCGTCCTCTTCCGAGAGACCCGTATCCTAACTAGTTTTACATACATCCGAGACTGGTGCCCTATTCATGCAAGTATACTGAAGAGAGGATCAGCCACGAGGGAAGTACTTGAGCCTCTCCGGCTCTACGTCTGTCGACCTCCAAATCGGCTCGAAGACCTCCGCATTCTCCTTGAGCGTCTGGATCTTCCAAAGCATACGTTCGCCGACATCGGATCCCAGCGGGACGCGCAGCCAGTCCCGCTTACCGCCGTGGCCCTCGACGAGGCCCTTTGCCATCCCGGTGCCGTGCACGACCTCGTACACGCGCGCCGCCAGCTTCTCCACGTCGCCAATCTGGCCTGCGGCGACATGCGATTTGGGGATCTCCTCGAGCGTGCGGAAGCCCTGCGAAGGCTCCGTGTAGACGGTGGAGTCCTTGTGCTTGTCGACGCTCGCTGCGTACTGGAAGAAGTTCGTCGAGAAGTAGCCCGGCATGAGGATCAGCACGCGGATGTTGAACGGCGCGACCTCGTGGCTGAGGCAGTCCGAGAAGAGGTCGAGCGCTGCCTTGGCTGCGCTGTACGCTCCCCAGCCTCCATACCCCGCGAAACCCCCGTTCGAACTGACGTTCAGGATCTGACCGGTTCTGCGCTCGCGGAAGTGGGGCAGAAGCGCTTGGGTGAGCGCGACGGGGCCGAAGACCAGGGTCTGGAAGCTCGCGCGTACTTCGTCCATACTGTTGCTCGTTCTGTCAGTCTCGTTCATTGAGTTGCCGAGGGGGTACGCTCACTTCAGTTCTTCTACAGGGGCCACGACTCCCCATCCAGCGTTATTGACGAGAACATCGACCTGCCCGTAGATCTTGAGTGCCTCGTCGCCGGCTTTGCGTATGTCCGCGTCAGAGGCACTCAGATCGAGAATAAGTGGCTGTCCTCCTGCTTTCTTAAGGCTCTCCGGGAACTTGGACAGCGACCTGACCGTCGCAATGACCTGGCCATCATGGTCTGACATCAGTGGCTATATCCCTGTGAATCCGCATGTAGACTACACGCACCTTGTCCCCCTGAGAAAGCGCATAGTGAGCAAGGGCACATCCGATGCCCGAGTTCGCCCCCGTGATGAGCCAAACCTTCTCTGTCTGAGCCGACATTGTCTGTTACGAGATGCGTCGCAGTTTGCAACCTCGACGTATATATACTGCCGGGCACAATCCAGGATGGCCATACACGTCATAGCTTAGAGCCACTTAGCCACTTATCGCCAACCCACATGACTCTCCGCGCGCGTATGGCGCACCCGAGCGCATCCCGACGAGTCGAGGAATCGAAGGAACACCCAGGGTATACGAGGCCTTCTCAAAATGGCAACAGCTTTCACTCGACGAGTCAAAGTCGCCTCAAATGTCGAATCACGAGCCCCCGGGCCAAGGATCCCACAAGCTTCTGGTCTTCTACGCCCAACGTGGCGTCGTGGCCTTGCTCTCGGGTCTGACGGTCAAGGTCATTGCGTCAGCGAACCCACAGGCAGAACCGATGGGGCAACGGCTCTTCGTTACCTATAACCCATAAGCTGCTAGAGATACAGTGATGGTGGGTCCCTGATACTACAAATGATTGAATGACTGGTGGAGCAACTTCGTCCCCAACTGCTGGCAATCCCGCTCTACCGAATACATCTCCAGGTCCAGATCCAGGTCGTCCTCGCGCACGTCGGCGACCTGCTCTTCTCGAGTCTTTCGCTGTCGCCGTGCGGACTTCACGGGCGGCGGCGTCAGCGCGGCTTCGGAGGTGACGATCGAGAAGGAGGTGGTCGTGAAGTCGACGCTGTAGCGGGAGGCCTTGAAGCCTTTGAGGTTGAGGACTAGTCTCGACCCTGCGATGTTGACCATGGCGAGAGCGAAGCTGTGGGCGACATAAGTATCGCATGGCTCATGCAGCGAACGCGGGCGCGTACTATCGAGCTAATCCTATCAGAGATGGCGGCGCTAGTGCCCATACGCTGTCAATGCAGTGAGGCTACAACCACCAGCCTGACGACGCAATATACGTACAGGAGCGAGAATAGAGAGCACACTGAAAGGCAATAGTCAGCACTCGGGAACCGCAACACTGAGTCATAATGGTACCCACCTGTGACAGCGACAAAGTACAACATTCCTGGTACAGCAGTTGTGAGACGGTGTGACATCCAGCGGGAGGAGGGCTCACCATCGCGATACAGAAGGAGAGACAGTGTGCTAAAGGACCGACGTTTCTCCTGGCGAAGCATGGCTACAACCGTAAGGCCGAAAAGGAGTGTTTCGAAGAAGACGCTTTAGCAATCGCGGCGTCAGTATGCTCCATTCTCGTCGAAGCCTAGCGCCGGCCACAAGATGCGTGCCACATGCGCGTACCTTGGTAGCCAAGCGACCCATAGGTAAGAGGGTATCTGGGAGTACTCGACCGTCAGCGGAGAGCGGGACCCGCAGGGCGACCACACGTACAGAACTGACGCATTCGTGGTGGAACGGCTGCAGGTCCGCTGCAGATGTCGGTTGAGCCATCGGCTCGAGCGGGACTCGGAGACGACTCGTAGACGCACCGATGATGGGAACGAGAGCGACAGTGATGATCGCGGTTGAGCTGGACACGTAGACGACCGCCGCGATCCACAGCACCCTACGTATCCACGCTTGTCCCCCATGCAAGGCATACAGACGCCATGCGACGATGGCTAGAGTACATCCGTGAGTGATGGTCGGAGTAGGATGTGGGCAACATACCGTGGATGGACATGAAGGACGCTATGGTGACGTAGCTTTGGACAGTTGTCCACACCTTGCACAGCTGCGGCCTGCTATCAGGGAATGGCAGATACGTGCAGGTAAGAAGGGTCTGACCATGACGGCTGAGCGGTGGTTGCTCGTGAGGCCCATGGTTTCTTATAGGCGGATGAGACGTCAGGGAAAGTAGGACACGACAAGGCTGAGCCACGCACCATAGACGTCAACGGCAAGGACCAAGGGTCTGCGGGATCATCAAGCACCTCAGTCACTACACAAGTCTTCACGATGTCCGGCATACACACATAATGTATCGATTCTGCGGGACATTGGTATGAGACGCGCCAGAGCAGAGCACATGGTACGCACCAGCAGGAAGATGATCGAGACGAGCCCCAACCGGTCATTCCAAATGTGGTTGACCTGATTTTCGTCAATTCCATCACGCACTGAGCTTGACGAGCATGATCTACCTCGTCTCCGAACTTCAAGAAGTCAGTTACAGACAGATCTTGAACGAAAGACCTTGACGCACCGTCAAAATGTGATCGTAGATGAGGATGGAGAAGCCGGCGACTTTAATGTAACATGTGGATCAACATTGCAGTTCTAATGGAAGAATTTCACTGTACATACGGGTCATGGCGCTGTCAAATGCAACACCTCGCTCAGCAAATTTATCCTCCAAGACAGTACTCTGTACTCACTTGACAGCTGCTCCATGGGTAGCGAGCGTCTCCAGGGACGCGGAGAGCGCAGAGGACATCGTCGATGTCGTTCTACCCAGGCCAGGGTGGCGGGACAGGAGGACCTTCGGTGGGCCGCGCGCACGGCACCATCGCCATACTTATTGTTCCACGCCCACTTTCCGCTTATCTGACACTCGCTTCCGAGATGAAGATGGGGCGCCGGGGAGCGCTCGAAGAATCCGGGCTAGGAGAGGTACGCATGGTGCGCGCAACTCCGCGATCCTTTGGGGGCTCAGTCCCCGTGCTTCCGGAAGCTTTGTGCGGAACCACCATGCAGTGCGGCTTCGCCGTTGCCCGAGGATTGAGTACCTGGATAGAGGCGGGCAGTGTCCCCGCGCGTACACCGTGGGCAGACCGAGCGTACAGTGGGCAAAAGAGGCGGTACCGATCTGACCTCGAGGTAGGTACACAGCCCTCGACTGACCGCCTACCACGTACACGAGTATTTGCCTCTTTTGGGAAGGCGTGCGGGCGGATCAGCAGAATAGCCCGGAGGCAATGTTGGAGCGACGGAGCCAAAAAAGACCTGGGACCGAACGCCATATGGAGGGGATCAGAGATCGATGTTCATGCCCTGTGGTGCCGCCGTTTAGGGATGTTACTTTGTGGACGGTCCGACGCCGAGAATCTCGGACGGCCTACGGACGCAGCTAGACAAAAGGATAGCTTAAGACTGAGTCTGGGCCAGGGGGCGCCGGTGTCATAAGTGGCTCGAGTATTTGAGAGATGTCGCAACCAAGCCTTCTGACAGCGAGCGGTCGGATGGGAGGTGGCAGCGTCACAATTGAATTGGGGGCGAGCCGCTCTTTCCCCGGAGATGAAGGCACATCTACAATAAGCAGGGGAGCCGGTGAGCCTCAAGGCCGCATGAGAAAGAAGTGCAGCGACGTGAAGGTAAGTATTTATAGAACGGTTTGCAGGCCGAAAGACAGCTCCTGACAGTCCAGGGCATACTGATGAGTCGAGATAAAGAAACGAACAGTGTGGACCGCTGTGGGGACAAAACCACACTCGCATGCGTCCCGAAGCCCGGGGGGCATGCGAGCGGCCGGATTCGGATAGGATAGATGATTAGTGCTTTGCACATGTCCTGGCGAAGGCGAACATCATGGCCTGAAAGTATGGAGTATGTAGTCAGTAAGGATCATCACATCAACGGCTGGTAGCTTCGACAGGGTAGTCGTTGAGCAACCGAGTTCAGCATAAACCTTCAGGGCCTCAGAATATGGTCTTGCTGTGGTCGCCACATCCATAACACGAGATCGTTCATCTCGGTAGGACATAAGTATTAGCTGCGTGAAGCGATGAGCACACAGCAACAGTCGAAAAGCGCATATAGTCGAGCCCCCGGTGCATGGTTGTCATAACTAGCGGGCTACTCGTAGATTGATGGCGCCAGTTACATGACACGAGTGTCGAGTGTGTATGCGGCCTGAAGAGCTGGTCGTGCTGACCACCCAACAGAAGCGTGGAGGATTGGACGACTCTGCCTCAGGTATTGGAGTGACCATGACTTGATAGCGAGAACGATTTGGAGAACCAAGACAAAGAACGAATGTGAAGAAAGTAAGATATCAACACGCACTGTCTCCCGACCTATCCACCATGCATTTTCGCGACTTTTGCTAGGCGGGTACGACGAGACCTACTACCACGGAGTTCCGTTGCAGGTTGTTTGCCTCCCATAGCCGCCAAGTCACGAAACAAACTTGAAAGAGATGTTACATGGATTCCGCGTAAACGAGGACGAGGAGAGAGAGGATAGAGAAGTAACACTGAGGCGGGAGGAGGCGGGCGAGTTGAAAGTTCATCGTCGTCGGCCCTTTCCGTGCTAAGCGGGCCGGGCAAGCGCGCCAGTCCGAAAATGGCGAGCGCGAACACACCGCATGGCAGACGGTCAGGCTCGCGTTTTGCCCTCGGCATGGACGTCGCTCGACACCGCAGGCAGCATGCAGGAAGCCCAGGATGCGCTTGAGGCATACAGGAAGAAGGACCCCAACAAAGGTGCGTATACCGCAACTTATCGGCGACGACCGGCGCACTGAAGTCGTCGCTAAACAGTCGTCGTGCGGTTCAAGGCGGTCGGGAATGCGCCGATCATGAAGCAGAATTTCTACAAGATCACCGCGTCGAATAGATTCCAGGCGGTGATCCAGTTCTTGAGGAAGGAGTTGGGGTGGAAGGCTGGGGACCCGCTGGTGAGCGCGTTGCTAGTCCACGTCGTCCGCGGCATATCTGACCACTGGCACGCCCAGTTCACGTACATCAACCTTGCGTTCTCTCCCGCGCCGGATGACACCGTGACGAACTTGTTTAAGGTATGTATTCTATGTCGCAACAACCATCGGCATGGCTTGACAAAGGGCGCCACAGTCATTCGCGACAGATGGTCATCTAATAGTGAACTATAGGTTCGTGCTGACGACCTCTCTGACGAACACTTTGTCCTAACACATCTTCACCAGTACAACTGCAGCATGGGGCTGATGCTTGTGTCTTTAATGTATATACCCTTCGTAGGAAGGCTTCGTGAAGCATTCATGCTACTGCCTCGTTGGCATGCGAACCTAAGGGAGGGGCCGACATTCATGGGAGACGAGTTGAGCTATATATCATTTGGTCGAGTGCACTCCCGTTCTGCGAGAATACCTATCACTCATGACGCAGTCATCTCGCCCGCTTTCGGTCATTCTATTGTCCCAGATCAGCTTATGCACACGAAATCAGAAACAGCAGGTCCCTCCTACTTATCATATATGCTGCAGCAGTATCACGACAACAGACATATACGAAACGTTGGTAGCCGTGATGTACGGACCTAACGCGCCGGCAGACGATGAGCTCACTCGATATCGTCAACACGCACGTAGTATGTATGAGTAAGGATTCTCAAACCCGCTCCCAACGTACAAATCCGCTCACCTCGCTGAAGCGCTGAAGCGCTCATCGACATCCAACACATCATACCAATACATCTACTATGCAATGCCGCATACCACTTCAAGTTTATTCTCATGCGGCCCCGACAACCTAAACAATCCATGAAACCCCCAGACTCCCGCTCTCCCCACTCCCTCACGGCATGACGATCGCGCGGAAGCGCGCCGAGCCCCGATGGTCGTACGCCTCCTGCGCCTTATCGAGCGGGAACTTCGTCACCATCGTCCGGACGCCATTCGCCTTCGCGAACTTCATGCAGTCCTCGCTGTCCGACGCGACGCCCGACGGCCACCCGCGGATCGACGTGCGCTTCTGGATCAGCGACACTGCACTCCGCGTCAGCTTCGACCCACGGAACAAACACGGGAGCTACGCACTGAGCGGGAGGGTCGTCTCGTCCGTGAGCGCGAGGATGAGGAGCTCGCCGTTGACCGCGAGCCCGGGGAGGAGCCCGCGGATTTATCGGGGACCGCCGCAACGAACGCTGACTTTCCATAGTCGGGGCTAGTCGATACTGGCTGGGTGAGTCACACACGTGAGGGTCACTATATGCGCGCAACACTCACCCACAACGGCAGTACGGCAAGTTCCACATGGAGATGCTCTTCTGGCACAGCTGCCACTGGGCGTTGTGGAACAACTGGGACCTCCTGAACCGCTCCGTTGACGTCTACAGTCGCTTCCTCCAGACGTCCATCGAGCGGGCACAGGCGCAGGAAGGCTACCAGTACGGCGCGCGCTGGTCGAAGATGACCGACCCCTCGGGAAGGTCGGCGCCGGGAGAGATCAACGAGCTGCTCATCTGGGAGCAACCACACCCACTCGTGTTCGCGGAATACGAGTACCGCGCGAGTGGGTCGCAGGAGACCCTCGAGAGGTGGCGCGATGTCGTGTACGAGACGGCCGACTGGATGGCCGCCTATGCGCGGTTCAACGAGAGTACGGGTGTCTATGACCTCGGGCCGCCGATGTATGTCGTCAGCGAGGACACGAGCCCAAATGCGACGCGCAACCCCGCGTTCGAGCTTTCGTACTGGCGGCTAGGATTGGAATTGGCGCAGACGTGGATGGAGCGACTTGGCGTGAAGCCTCCTGCTGTGTGGGCAGAAGTCGCGGACAACCTGGCCCCATTGCCCGTCGAGAATGGACTATATGCGGTGTACGAGGGCATAGAATCCGGTTTCTGGACGGACCCCGCATACACGAACAGCCATCCTGCGCTAGTGGGCCTGTACGGCTGGTTGCCGGCGACTGCCAACGTCAGCGTAGACATGGCAATAGACACTGCTGAAAGAGTATGGTCGACCTGGAATGTAAGCAATCTATGGGGGTAAGTGGCGTATCTCGCTTCCTGCCTCGCCTGTGTACTCACCCTTGTCGACGCGCAGATGGGACTTCCCCATGCTGGCCATGTCTGCGGCGCGTATGGGAAACCAAGAAAAGGCCATCGAATGGCTGCTCAACCCCTACTTCGAGTTCGACGATGTCGGAATGCCTGGCGGAGGTGCGCAAGTGCCAACACCATACTTCCCAGGGTCGGGCGGATTGCTGTATGCGATAGCAATGATGGCGGCTGGATGGGATAATAGCACTAGCTCAGCCCCAGGATTTCCGAGCGAAGGGTGGGAGGTGAGGGTTGAGGATATCGGAAAGGCGATGTGAACGGGATGGGCGAGCAGTTCAATATCACCGGCGCAGCATACATTGCTTCGTCGCCGTCCAGTGATCTAGCAATATGTGTGGACTCGTTCCCGATTCCTATGTCTACAGAAGTCTATAGTCATTACGCACCGGCAGCATCCTGCGAGGCCGACCACTTCGCAGGCCTTATATCCGGACGCTCAACATAGATGCAGTCAAGTTCCGACCCGCCTGCAAGTCACTTTGGCGTATTCGCAAGGAGGAGTGTATATTGTCAAGGAAAGGTATCGACTCTGCGCAAGCTATGCGGCGAACAAGTTGGCGAAAAAGGCCAGAAAAAGGCTGAAGCTGCAGGTTGGCGCCATTGCAGGTCCCCTCGATAAAGCAAGTGGCAAGACCCAGGTTCAGATTGCCGACAGTCAAATAAAGCGTCGAAATTGACGAGCGTTTATGCAGGCATGATTTAGCTTGAGGCTTCCACTTTCAATTTGCTTCCTCTCGTCTTGCACTCGTCAGTACACCTCCACCGGAATCGATTCGCGCTTGTTTTTCCGTCAACACGGTCTACTCTCTCATTTTATCCCATTTCAAGATCTCAGTCAACCTCCCCACTGATCACCGCTGATTGAGGGCGACATGGACTCGGACACAGTACCGCTCGGAGGCACCGTCAACATGTACTCGCTCGACAAAGACATGGTCTTCTACGACAAAATGGATCAGTATCTCTCCGCGAAGATCTCCTGTCTCTCCAGCTATCGCGTCGAGCACGACTTTCAGAAAGAGTTGAAGGAGGTTTCTGCGCATCTGACCAAGTGGCCAGATGATGTCCTCTTCGAACACGCTAACAACAACGATCCGGACGCGGTCCTCGAGTTAGCAATCAGGTATTCAGTTTACTTCGTGAGATCCTGTTCGTTCGGCTTGACTACTTTCCTGGCAGGTATCTCAGCGGATATGGAGTGTTCAAGAAGAACTATGAAGGCGCGCTCTACGTCCTCGACGCGCTCTTCGATCCTCAGTGCGACCGCTATGTCGGGAATAATGCGTCCCCAACGCACATCGTACAGGCCCACTCGCTTGCCGCCTACGCGCATCTTCACAAGTTCCTCGCCTCTCCGGCAGAGCGTACGGACATCCAACGCGACGAGCGACGTTTCGTCCGCCCGGAGACCATGCGTCTGGGCGTCGGCGCGTCGCCCCTTGCGTACTTCGCGCTCGCAGCGCACCACGCGAACGAGAGTGTCAAGCTCGGGCTCGTCTCCCCTGCCACGCTCCTCGTCGGCGCGAAGATCCGTGAGATTGGCGAGGTGCTTGGCGCGGACGTCGAGCAAACCGTCAAGCACGGGAAGCGCTTCCGTCCTCTGTGGCGCGCCACCGCCCGGCGCCGTGAGGAGATATTCGCAGAGGAGCGTAAGCGTCAGCTTAAGGCGGATAAAAGCCCGAATGAGTACGTGTGTGCTTTGGAGGGGTGCGGCATTCGTGGTGAGAAGAAGGCCGCACTGCGCGCGTGCGGTGGACGATGCCCGATGGACCTCAAGCCGTCCTACTGTAGCGCCGCCTGTCAGAAGAAGGTGCGTCTGGGGAGCTCATAGTGACAATGCGATGTTGAGAAACTTGATGCTGTGTCTGCGACAGGACTGGCCAAGGCACAAACCCATCTGCAAGCCCAACTCCGAAGGGAAGACTCCAAAATTTTCAGACGAAGACAAGCCAAAGGCCCTCACGTTCTTCGAGCTCGGCGACCCAGAAGACGGCGACGTGCCAGAGGATGAAGAGGAAGAGTCGATCGAGGAGATTAGCACGCAAGCAAGGGAGGCCCCTCACGGCCCTGGTCGTATCATCGACATCCCTGCGCCTGGTGCTCCTGGCGGTGCCATTCAGTGCACGTCGAACACGATGGACCCTGAGTCCATGAGGTCCTTCAGGGATGCAGTTTCCGAGAGGCTGCAGTGAGCGGGACGATGATGGTATGACGCTAAGCCGTGCGTGTCGTAGATCTGCTTGCCTGTGTACGGTAACGGTACGTCCGGAAGTCCCGATGTTACGCGCGTGGAAATTTGGAACCCTTCCGTTGACGGCCGATCAGATGCAGTCCAGTTCGCAACTTGAAGTTGTGTCCCGTTTGAGTCTTCTAGGTCCTTGCTCAGTCGAGAAGATGTGTTCTCATCGTCGCTGTCACTTACCTCGTCTCTCATCCAAATCCTGTCATCAGTGTTTCCTTCCGCACCGTCACGGTGCATTGGCAGTGAATTTGATGAATTTGACTGAGTGGCATCAATCTAGATCGGCCCCATAAGCGGGCGCTCGACGATGCCCGACTCCTCCTTCTCCTCCTCCTCAAGTACTAGTACCCCTATCCACCAATATTGCTGTTCAAGTTGTTGCTGTCTCGTGTCTCTCGCCCTTCGCCTTGGTACTCGACTTTGTCTCCGTTGCGCATTAATTCAGGACAAAATGGACATGAACATACACAAGCTCGACGAAGGCATGCCCATCTACCAGGACATGGAAAAGTATCTCCAAATCAAGCTTTCTTGTCTCTTCAGCTATCGTATCATCCCTGATCACACGAAGGAGCTCAATGAGGTGTCAGCGCATCTCACTAGATGGCAAGCTCCCGCCTTGCTCGAGCGCGCCAACAACCGCGACCCCGAGGCGATCCTCGAGCTTGCACTCAGGTATAACCCTCGACCTCATATCTGTGTTGGCGCTGTCTGACTTTGTTCTTTCAGATATCTTAGTGGATGCGGGGTGCATAAGCAGAGCTCTGAAGGCGCCCTTCATGTACTCGACTCCCTCCTCGACCCCTCCTGCGAGCCCGCGCGCTACATTGGCGACGTCGCGCCTCCCGCCCTACGTGCACAGGCTCACTCCTGCGCTGCCAGCGCTAATTTGGACAAATACCTCGCGTCTCCCTCCCAGCGGATGGTCATCGAAGCTGACGAGCGACGATTCGCGCGCCCGGAGACCGGGCGGCTGGGCGTCGGCCAGTCGCCCCTCGCGTACTTCGTGCTCGCAGCGCATCACGCCAACGAGAGCGCCAAGCGCGGACTCATCTCCCCCGCTGTCCTCCTTGTCGGCTTCAGGGTTCGCAACATCGGCGACGCGTTGGGGGCGGACGTCGAGCAGACCGTCAAGCGGGGAAAGCGGTTCCGCCCGCTGTGGCGTGCGACCGCGCGGCGGCTCGAGGAGGTCTACGCGGAGGAACGGAAGCGGCAGCGTAAGGCGGACAAGAACCCGAACGAGTATGTTTGCGCCGCGGAGGGGTGTGGTATCCGGGGGGTTAAGAAGGCTGTTCTGCGGGCTTGCAAGGGACGGTGCCCGCCGGATATCAAGCCACACTACTGTAGCCCTGAGTGTCAGAGGAAGGTACGTCTTGGCTGCATGTGTGGGTGACACGGTCAGGTAAAGCCTAAAGGCTCATAATAGGACTGGCCGATACACAAGGCCATCTGCAAGCCCGGCTCAGATGGCAAGGTTACCAAGATCTCGGATGACGATAAGGGAACGGCACTCACACTCTTCGAGCTCGGCGATCCGGAGGACGGCGATGCGCAGAAGGAGGAAGAGGAAGATTTGATCGAGGAGATTAGCACGCACGCGAGTGGGGTTACGCCCAGCGGCCCCGGACGCATCATCGACATCCCCGCGCCCGGCGCTCCTGGTGGCTCCATTAAGATCACGTCGAACACGATGGATCCTCAATTCATGAGGTCGTTTAGAGATGAGCTGTCGAAGATGGTCCGCTGAAATGTGGGTATGTCGCCGGTCATATCATGTATAGTTCGTCTTCTTAAACTCCTGCAGTATGTCCACTGGCATCTCAGCGAGTAGACCTTGAAATCTCTCTTCGCGACCAACCCTGCCTCTACAGCGCCAGGTACTGCACGCGATTCGCTGGCGACACTCCCCACACGAATAGAGGATTTGCTATCAAATTCGTTTGTATTCTTTCCCTCGGTTCCACATTCTCTGGTTCTTCATGCATCATGATCATGATTCGATCACGGTACGGACTGACAAAATGTCGTGTCCTATGACCAGAACCAAAGCAATCTCAATCACTGTGACAGAAAACGGCTCCGAACATTGTACATGGACTGTCCTCCCCCCATTGACCTCAGATAGAAAAAACAAACAAACAGAGTGTAGGTTCAAGCTCAAGGTTGGAATCGGAGGTTGCCAGTCGAACCGTGGAATTAACAGGATCGGTAGGGAGGCTCAGATCCTGCCCCGATATAGCACTGGAAACACCGATGGACGAGCAGCTGCCAATGCACGACGTCACAGCGACGTGCTGGCGCTGAGTCCGTGCACCGTTGTCGCCCTCTTATTCCTCTCGACATATTCCACCTCGTCCCTACTCGACATCGCACTACTCATTGAAGGCGACGCAGACTCGGAGACATGTTGGACAGCGTCACAGTCAGCCTGCGGAAGCTCGACCCAAACGTAGTGATGTACAAGAACATGGGGAAATATCAAAGCTTGAAGTCCTCCTGTTTCTACAGCCACCGCGCCGCGGCCGAGCGTAATTTTGAGAAAGACATGAAGGAGATTTCTGA
Organism: Fomitopsis serialis; assembly: GCF_022376445.1. Classification (NCBI taxonomy): domain Eukaryota; kingdom Fungi; phylum Basidiomycota; class Agaricomycetes; order Polyporales; family Fomitopsidaceae; genus Fomitopsis; species Fomitopsis serialis. Next base: position 116,677 of record NW_025954994.1, on the reverse strand, counting down.
GCACCTCACGCGCTGGCAAGCTCCTGCCCTGCTCGATCACATGTGCTGTGGCGATCCGGGGCTCATCCTTGACCTCGCGCTCAGGTATGCCGTGTCAGTTGGGAATCTGGAATCGCCTGCCCTGACTATTTCTTCCTCAAGGTATCTGAGCGGATGTGGAGTGCGCGTACAGAGCTCCGAGGGTGCTCTCTACGTTCTCGATGGCTTTTTCGACCCCTCTGATGAACATTCGGTTTACGTCGGAGACCGCGCGTCTCATGAGATGATGGCTCAAGCTCATTCACTCGCCGCGGAGGCCCACTACAGCAAGTTCCTTGTATCTCGCTCCGACCGCGCAGCCATCGAAGCGGACGAGAAGCGTTTCGCCCGCCCAGAGGCCATGCGCATGGGCACCGGCCTGTCCCCCCTTGCGTACTTCATGCTCGCGGCACAGCACGCCGACGACAGCGTCAACCTCGGACTGGTCTCCCCTGTCGTGCTCGTGATTGGCTTCAAGCTCCACGATATCGCCGAGACGCTGGGAGTGGACGTCCAGAAGCGCTACGGCTCGCTGTGGCGCGCCGCCGCACGACGTCTCGAAGAAGTATACGCAGAGGAACGGAAGCGCCAGCGCAAGATCGACAAGCACCCGAACGCGTACGTGTGTGCCGCGGAGGGGTGCGGTCTTCGCGGGGCGAGGAAGGCTGTGCTGCGGGCTTGCGGGGGACGCTGCCCACCGGACCTCAAGCCGTCGTATTGCAGCCCGGAATGTCAGAGGAAGGTACGTCGGGGTCCAATATCCTGGTCATGCTGTACGCCAGGCCTGACGTGTTCCCCAATAGGACTGGCCGAATCACAAGGCCATATGTAAGCCCGGCTCGGGTAGGAAGGGTCCCAAGATCTCAGAAGAGGATAAGGCGGAGGCGCTCGCGCTCTTCAGGATCGGCGACCCAAAAACTGGCGATGCGCGGAAAGGGAAACAGGAAGAGCCAACTGAAGAGATTGACACGCACACCGGCGAGGACGGCTCAGACTGGGCTCCTCGTGGCCCGGGGCGTATCATTAATACCCATAGCCCCGGTGCTCCTAGCGGGCCCATTCAGATCACGTCAAGCACCATGGATCCCGAATTCATGAGGTCGTTCGAAGACGCTGTATCGAAGACAGTTCTAAAAGCCGAACGATGATGGTGTGGCCGGTGCCGAACCATGTATCCTATGAGAAGTTCTTACCTGTGTACAGTATCCCGATCAAATCCAGGTACCGCAGACGCAGCTCATGGAGGCGGCGGTTTGCAGCCTCTCACTTCGACAAGCAAGTGCAATGTACCTATTCACTCCAACAGGGGATGCTTAGTTGCTTTGCCCGTGGCCAGTCGTCGGACGACGCCGTGCCTGTTTCCGAGTCGGTGTGAGCACAAGATTCGTTCGTTTCCATGACATCGGTGCCACTACGCCGTCCCTCCGTTGCACACGTCCTAGTTGACTATGGTCATTATCTAATTATAGAATTGCCTTTCAGCCACAGATCGACCAGGCGGCGTGGCTTGTGGCCAAAGACAAAGAAATCCTTTATATGGAAGCTCGAGAACCACACCATCATGGCGACGACAAAGCGGGAACTGTGGCCACGGATGGCCATGGCCTCGCGCGTGGCTTTGAACCGTGCATATATAAAGGCACGCTGAGGGGATCTTCTCGGTATTCAGTCGTCATTGCTCATCGCTCAGGCTTGCCATGTCTGTGGAATACTTCGTCAACAAAAAAGTCCCGGTCACTACGCCCGAGCTCATGTCTGCGTATGCATGTACTCGCAGGGAGCTCCTCGAGACAGTCGACGCTATGTCCGATGAGGCAGACGAGTGAGTCCCCGCGCTCTGCGATGAGTTGTCTCGCAGCCTAGCTAACTTTGCTCTCCTCGCTTTCAGTGGCCCGCAAGCGATGTTTCGTCCAGCCGAAGCCAGGTGAGTATAGTTGTGGATTATCTGCGAGGGCCGCCAATTCATTTGCGATCCACAGGGACGAACGGTGCATAGATCCCCGGCTGCTTCAGAGGGCTGCCTCGAGAGCTCCTTCGGAGTTTCGAGACCATGACCTTGCTCCTGCTCCAGACCTCAACACACGGACCAACCCGATTGTCTCCAATCACGCCAGTGGGATGGCCTTGCCTGTGGGTGAGAGCTCTGCGCTGACCATTCCTCCGCCGGCCACGCCGAGTCGCAAGCCGCGGTCCAAGGCCAAGACGCCTCAGAGCTCACCGGCGAAACGGACGAGCGCGCGTCTTAAGGCGAAGCAAGGCGGGATAGAACAGACGGAGAAGAGTGTTCGCGTTGCGCTCGGCCAAAGCTCACACGGCGATGAGAGGGAGGCTTGAAGCTGAGCGAGCCGTCCGCGCCGGGGAATGCAGTCTGAGCGCGGGCTTGCAGAGGAGGCTTGAAATACTACCAGTAGTACGGGACCATCGTACTGACGGTTGGCGGTTGACTATGTTGTATGGACAGTATGTTTGTTGTGTTAGAATACTTACGCTATGTACTCTGTTTTCGTCGCATGGATATTATGCAGTGGAGGATACGGTGCTGATCCAACGCCGCGGTGCGTCTGAAACGCGAACCGGCCACATGTCACCTGACCGTATCAAACCGCGTCGGTGGCTGTCTGAGTCTCAGCTGTTCCGCGTTCACTTTCCTGAAGGCTCACTCAGTGGCTACCATCGTCTCGCGCCCTCGTTCCGCGCAGTCTCTTCCTATCTCTTCTCAGTGACTGCACTCTAGGGTATCGCACTCGCCTTCGCCACAAGCCTGACGCGTCAATCGCGCAATGAAGCGGATCTCATCCGAGCCTGAATCTACCGCGTACTTCACCTTCCCCTGCAAACGAGCCCGCTGTGACCCGTTTGGTTCAAGCGCTTCCAAAGCAGACATTGAAGGCGGATGCGCCGACGTGTCTTCTACCCCCCATTGCACTATCACTTCCGAGTCGGTCGGGCGTCCGTGGATCACCTGGAAGCCCCGGGCCCCTTGGGACGCTGCACTTCCGGGGCGCAGTAGAGTTGAAGAGAAGGAGGGCTTGAGGTGAGTTTTTGAGTCCGCTCATCGCCTGTTTACTGCTGAATACTTACAGTACGTTAGTCCGGGGGTGAGGCCTAAGACACGACTTCGGCCCGCGAGTTGGCAGCCAGTAGGCGCGGTCGAAGACTCGGATGACGAGTCGGCAGATGATAATGGCGCAGCTGAAGTGGAAGTCGACACATGCTTCCTGAGTGCATCTGCGCCCACCGAGGGTGTGGCTCGGTCCGGAGTGGAAAACTACCCAATTTCTACGGATGCTGTGAATTTTGTCCCATCGGTAGGAAGGCTACGTCCCGAGCAACAAGACCCTCTCTTTGAGGAGCCTGAACGAAGTGGCTTCGCAACGCATCCCGCAGAGCCTGCCAATGCAGCTACTCCCGCACCCTCTACATCCGTGCCACCTCTCCCCGTGCAGCCCGAACCTTCGTCCAAACCCACATGCCATTCTGGGCTGCAGCCTGCCCCACCAATGCGCGCGCCCAATCCGGCGCAAAGCGCGTCTTTCTCAGAGGGCGTTACGGATCGGACGAACACCCACGCGCCCTCATCCGTCGAGGGCACGGTGCCGACCCATCTTCACTTCCACGGCGCGTCCTGGGAGCCGCAGCCGCGCACCCGACGCGCGAAGCTCCGCTCGGGGGACCGCACCGCCGCGCGTGGCTTCATCTGGCTCTGCCCGCTGTGCCAGCGCCAGAAGGCGATGAGCAGGGACGGGCTGATCAAGCATCTGTGAGTCGCCTGGCAGTCCGCGTTCTCTGGGCGTGAGCTGATGAGGGCTGGGGATGTGATTCCTTCGCAGGTCGATGATGCACCCGGACACGGTGCGGAAGAAGATATCGCTGACGAGGGAGTCGATAGCGCGGTTCGACGAGTCGCCGATGATACCCGACGAGGACTTCATGTACGTCTTGTCGGCGTACTTCACCCTCCCGGATCCTGCCGGGTCCGCGTCTGCCGCGACGTCACTATAGTCAGCCTCAGCCTCGATGCCCATATGGCTCGTTGCTCACATGAGGTAGGCTATGTCTGCTGTACTGATCGCTGCAGATGCGCTGATGCTGTCAATCAGGTCCCTGCACATAATCTCAGACCGAGAGCGTGTACTGTATATGAAGGTATTCAGAATAGTCGACCTACTTGACCAGCCTATCGATCAGGACGACCGACAATTGGTCAGAAGCCCCTCCGAGTCGACACCTGGTCATGACGGGGGTCCCGCCGCAACATCTCCGGGCGAGCGAACGGATTAACCGTCTAGAACAGGCGACCTTGACCGGAAATTTGGTGACACATCATGCGGTCCGCGTCAATTCCCCTTCGACCGTCTGGTTCTCCCACACGCATCGCGACATCCCGCTATCCACTCGAAGGGCCGACGCTGACGTATAACATATATTGCTGGATCGTCAGTGTGTCGCCTCCATATCGGTTGTGTCCCGCTGGGCGCTGCTATTCGTGACAGCTGACTGCCAGTGGCTAAAGGGGATGTCTGATGTGGGATAACGCATTGGTGATCATTTCTTTTGCATTGTTCCAGTGTATTACGTGCAATGCAACGGCGTATGATCTTTCTGATACCTCTGGGCGGGCAAGTCCGACTGGTCTGTCGAATGACTGTTGTTCGACGTACGTGAGTGCAAAGGCTGAGGATTGTATTCGCAGAGCTAGGACGGCGCCCGCGGTCGAGCAGCCAGGTATGTGTGGACGGTGCATATCGTGGAGGCTTATAATGCCGTAAATGATGTAGGCGGTCCGGTGCCTCGCCTGCTTGGGCTGGAAGAAGACATAGTATGCGAAGCCATCCGGAGGCTTCCCTATCTGTCTTCACTAAATCCACTCTTTCGGTCTGGCATCTGTTGCTGCGTATTCACTGGCGGAGGGTACTCGTGGCCGCCCAACCTCGAGGACTCTACACTCTCATTCATTCTGCTCAAACGGGCTGCCTGATCCGTGTCTAGGACGACCTCACCGACTCTTTATGTCCGCCGCGGGGCCATCCTTCCCCCTCGCCGCAGCCTGAGCCTTTGAACCACTCATCCTCGCTAAAGAACTACAGACCCCAGCAAGCACCCACCCAACCCGCGGAACGCCGTACCGCATCTGTTCGATCGAACTCTTCTCGACAATCGAACGCGTCCCGGGGAGCAATCGACAGGAACGCGACTCTCGGTGAAGTCTCCGGTGGGAAGGATGCGGACTTTACAAACCCACAGACGCTTACTTGTGCTGAAATGAGGTCTGCGCATCTGCCGCTGCGGTACGACGTACGTGTATTACGCGGCAACCTCTGCAACTGATCTGCGAACGCGGAGCAGCCACATACTTGCCTGATCTGGAAAGTCCCGAGGAGGATCTGCATCAATATGCCCGAGTGTTCCCCGAATGATTCGGGGTGTCGGGTGAGTGGCCGCCTCCTGCCGCGTCATCGCAGTGCTCCCTCACACTTGGACGCTCACTAGCACTTGTCAGATACAGTCTACTGCTCGGCGAGTCGGGCGGGCTCTCGGGTGGACAGTGGGCATCTACCAATACTCGGGCTGACCATAAAAAATCGAACCGAGGGTAGGCGGCGGAAGCACATGCCTGGGAAGAAGGTTGCAGACCAACCAAGGTATTCTGAGCTCCTCCCAGTCGCACCAAGTGGTGCTTATCTTGTGTCTAATCAAGGAACCTTGAATTGGCGGATAGGTCGCTCCCAAGTATGGGATGGATGGGGATAAGATGCGTTGTCGTGCAAAGTAAATGCATTTCCTGGCCTTCGATCGAACCCAGTGTCCACTGTCTGAGATCCCGTTCTCGATCGCGTTCCATGCCTGCCAGCCCGGCACTGGGGACGCTGCGTCATCCCTGTCGCAGGAATGCATAAATACAGCGCGCCCTTCTCCCCTCCCCACATCGTCTTCCTCCTCTCGAACCGTCATCCAACCACACACCGCACTCTCATCGTCGACAACCATGACCCACCCCAAGAGCTACAAGGCGTACGCGTTCACCGAGAAGGGCGGCGACCTCAAACCCATCACATTCGACTGGCACGACCCCGAGCCTGGCGAGGTCATCGTCAAGGTCATTGCGTGCGGTGTCTGCGCTAGGTAAGCCTCGCTTTCGCGCGTTTGCTCCTCGGTGTGGTTGGGTGGGAACACATGAGCTACGTCTTGACACCCGCTTCACCGCCCGTGGAACCTGACTATATGCGCGGCTTTACGCGCTAAGACGCGTCTGTGGCGTCGCTATGTGGCGCGTAGGTTCCTGCCACCGCTGGGCATGCGTGCAGACCGCGACACGCCGGAATCCTCGTCCAGTAGCTGGACGTACGTTGCGGCAGCTCGGACGCGCTGGTCTTTCCATTGTATGTCTGTATGACTCGAACGCCCGAATACCTCGGCTATCCGCTTCTCTGCCCGAACGTGTCCCCTTGAACCTTCTATGCAGTCCCATGATGCCCCCGACTCAGATATCATCGCCGCAAGGGTTTCTGTGTCTTGACAGATTGACCCCTCCATTTTCAATTTCGTGACAGGATGACTTCGTACTGACCCACGCCTGCCGATAGTGACGAAGCCGCCAAGTACGGCGTCTTGCCAGGTGCCAAGTTTCCCATCGTGCCCGGGCACGAGATCGTCGGCGACGTCGTCGCGATCCCGCCGACGGAGAAGAAGTGGAAGGTCGGCCAGCACGTCGGCGGGGGCTGGCACGGCGGGCACTGCCACACCTGCGAGCGCTGTTCAGTCGGTGACTTTGTCACCTGTCAGAAGGAGGACATCAACGGTGAGCAAAACACGCTACAGAACGAATACCGGGGCTGACATATTTTGTGGTACCCAGGTGTCTTCCGCCACGGTGGATACGCAGAGTATGTTACTCTGCGCACGGAGGCCGTCGTCGCCCTTCCGGATGGGATGGACCCTGCCGAGGTCGCCCCGCTCATGTGCGCTGGCGTGACCACGTTCAACTCTCTCCGCAACATGACCTGCAAGCCCCCGCAATTCGTGGCCGTCCAAGGCATCGGGTACGCTCCTCCCCCTCACCTCATCGTCATGCTCATCTGAGACACCCCTTCCCTGTTCTAGCGGTCTTGGCCACCTCGGTATCCAGTTCGCGAAGGCGATGGGCTTCCGCGTCGTCGCGTTGTCGTCGTCGCCCGCGAAGGCGGAGCTCGCGCGGGAGCTCGGCGCAGAAGTCTACCTGGACGGCTCGAAAGTGAACCAGGCGGAGGCGCTGCAGCAGCTCGGCGGCGCGAGCCTGATCATGTGCACCGCGCCGAACCAGGAGGTCATCCGCGGGCTCCTGCCCGGGCTCGCGGTCAACGGCGAGCTCCTCATCCTCGCACTCACGGACGAGACGACCCTCCCGCTCAGTGCGTAGCTCCCGTATCGTTTTTGGGTGTCAGAGCTGACGCGGCGTGCAGTGTCGCTGATCCAGAAGCGCACGTCGATCCGCGGGTGGCCCTCGGGCGTCGCGGCGGACAGCGAGGACTGCGTGAAGTTCGCGAAGGCGAATGGCGTCAAGACGATGGTGACGAAGTTCCCGCTCGATAAGGCGCAGGAGGCGTACGACCACCGGGGCTCGGCGCGCTTCCGCGCGGTCGTCATGCCGTGAGGGAGCGGGGAGAGCGGGAGCCTGGGGGTGTCGTGAAATCTCGGGCCGTCGGGGTCGGGTGAGGACGAAGCAGTGGTATGTGTCATTGTATTTGTATGGTTTGTTGAATGTGTGTTTGAGCTTTGAGGTGGGCGTGTTTGTACGTTGGAAGCGGGTTTAGGAGGCCATCGCAGCCTGAGCGCTGAGCTACTACTACCCACGTCTATCGCCGGCGGTGGCCACGAGTCGAGACACCACACTGCCAAAATGCTCTACGATGTCTAGGCATACGTGGTCTGGACGTGAAGTGTACGACGGACTCGGACTCGGACCGGCTATACCGCCGAATTCTCCCAGCAGGCAGAGCGCTGAGAAACGCATCGCGGCAGTGGAAAGCACTGATCAAGTTGTGTGGCCGCTACCTAGTCAATTTCTTGACCAGGGACTCCACGTGAGTTGTGACTTCTTCTGTGTTACTCCCGGGTACATACCGCCGGTGGGCCGTCTCGTTCATTGCGGCGAGAGCGTGTCAGCGAATCCCTCTGGAGCGTTTTGAGCTTGCATGGTGCTTATACAGTCCACGTGTACTTTACACGGGTCCGTGACCAGAGGCTGAGGTCTGGACGGGCCTCGAAGATACTGCACCGTGCAGGTTTGTGTACTACTTCTATCGCAGTGGCGATAGCGTCCTCAGGCTGTGTGGCAGGTCTCTTCAGTGCCCCCACCATCGCTCGATCCGCCTGTCCAGCGCGACATTGCAAGCTTGCCATTGTTTCGTCAGCGGGTGAGACTGTTCTTGTTTCGACTCTCTGCTCGAATTGATCCTGAGACGATTCGTAGGTCTCGAACACAGCCTCATGGAATCCGCCTACGCTTCCGACACCCCGCACATTCCTCTTGAGATATGCGAACACATCATCGACTGTGTCGCGAAGGGCCGCAATCGCCCCTTCTCCCGGGACGAAGCGTTATGCATAGCGACTCTGTTGGCCTGTTGCCTAACATGCAAAGCATGGCTTCCGAGGAGCCGGTTTCAGCTCTATTCCCAGCTCAGTCTTAACTCTCGAGGTCGTCTCGACCTTCTCGCGCGTACTTTTGTGAATCCAGATTCGCGCGCCAACTTCGATCAGAGCCGAGTGTTGCGCTTGAAGGGACAGCCGGTCAATCTGCGTAAGCTTCCTCGGATGCTTCCCGGAGAGGAGGTTATAATACCGGACGATAAACTTTGGTCACTTTGTGGGAGTTATGGCCATTCAAATTACGTCCAGCGCGTGCCGATTGCGCTAGGAAGACCGCTTGCGAGTTTGACGGAGCTGCAAATGATGCTCGTGTATTGGTACAAGAAGGATGCCACCAGCCGGTCCCTGTACACCTCCGCAGTTTCCTTTGGCGTCTTCATCTCGGTCACGAAGATCTCTCTCTGTGAATGCAGGTTCGACCCCTTTGCAGAGTTCTTCCGCCTCCTTGCATCGCTTCCGCGTCTCACGGAGGTTATCGTCACCAATGTGAGATTGGTTGACGTTCGTAGAGCCATACCGGAAGCGCCCATGCCAGCCAACCTACCTTCCTTACGCGCGCCGAACATAACAAATTGCTCCATCGACGTCTGTCACGCTCTATGTGGCTGGCTCAATCGCCGTGTACATCCCCTGGAGCAGCTTCTCATACAGTTTCTGGAAAAGGATGGGTTTATGAGTAGCCGGGGTTGTCCCATGGCGCTTTTGATGCAGAGAAGTGCAGCAAGATTGGAACATTTGCACGCGCCTATGTGTTGGTGTCGGTGTGAGTGCGTTTCGCATGAAAACCTCTAGCTCTGAGTTGATATGTTTGCCAGACGACTATATAGACCAGGACCTGTCTTCGCTGAGAGTCCTGCGGCTCCAAAGTCTGTGGGCCGCGTGGGACCTGGTCCATGACGGTTTGCCCGTGTTGGTTGGTTGGTAATCCCGTTTATGGTCATTTGAGGGCGAAGCCCTATGTAGACTCTAACTATACACGTGTACTATACTACTAAGCTCGAAGCGATTGTGTCTAACTAGTCATTGGCTCGGTGTATCTCCGTAGAGACGACTCTGCCGGTTGGGATGGATTATCGTAAGGGGCTATGATGTATGTACAGTAGAGTGATTAGTCCTTGTTGTATAGTCCATGTACAATGTATAGTGTTCGTTTGCGATGGCTCATAGTGGGGTATCGTGGATGCGCGCGTGTGAGGGGTAGTGGGTCACATCAGTCGTCGTCCTCCTCGGCTGTTTGCCCGTGTTCATAGGGGAACTCGCATCGATCCTCTCGCAAAGGCGCGCCGTGCGTCTCGAATGTATCACCATTGATATTGGCGAAGACTGGACTCCCGACCACGACTCAAAGCCGCTGGGCAGCGCAGAGTGGGTAGCGCTCGACCGCGTGCTCGCTCATGAGCAATGCCTACCATGTCTGCATTCGATCACCATCACTGGCAATATACGCTCGGACACATATTTACGTCCACTACAACGAGCGGACGCATTCCAGCAAGCCGTTCGCTCGTTGTTCACACTTTCCCCGTGTCGGCCTGCAATGGACTTCAACCTAGTGGTGGAGCAAGACTGAGTGCGTGTCTCTTCCCGCTCCCTCCCCGTCCCCTTCCTTTATGTGCGTGTGTGGCTAACGAGTGTCAAGTGCAGTTCTGTTGATCCAGAAGCTCGTGTCGACTCGCGGGTGGTCGTCGGGCGTCGCGGACTGCGAGAATCGTGTCTGGTTCGTCGGAAGGCGAGCGCCGCCTGGCCCGACCTGGGTCAGAGGGTCGGGATGGATATTCGCAGATGAGAATGCACTTGGCCAATATTTGTATCGCGCTGCTTCATATTCGATATGCGTTGTCCGAACCATCATTTGATGCGCAGAATAGGTCAGTCATCGCTTCTGATACTGGCTACATGTTGGAGGAGGTCAATTAGGCTGCAATTACATCCGTGCATTGCCAATATTTGCACAGAACATTAGAAGGAGCAGTGCGTCCTGCGCACACCGAGACCCGCGGTCGTTACGGCGGCTCTAGATACTTTCGCGGAGTGGTATCTCCATCTCCGAATGAGTGCATGACGAGGTGGTGATCTCACTAGTTGTATGACTAGAGAGCTTACTCGGCTCTTCACGTACAAAAGAGCGGGTCCGAACGACTGACCTAGACGCCGTCGGGATCATGCATGCAACATGACCATGGTTTAAGCTTCGATGCGGGTCATTGCATGACCCGTCGTGTATATACGGCGCACACATGGGATGGTGTTTGGCACTGATATTCTTGACCACGTCGTGTTCACATCTCGAAGCACCTCTGTCCTCTCCATTCCCGAGCCCTATGTCTGACATTGCTAGAGCGTAGGCTTGGTACAATGGTGAGCTGCCGCCGAGCATTACTTCTACGGTTCTAACTGACATGATTGTTATCATCCAGCTCTGTTCACCGTGGCCACTGTCGTCAGTCCACTCTGTTTCTTCTTCGATGCGCCATTTAAATTTTGGCAGATTCTCCCCGAGAGAGGACAGTATATTTCTCGTTGATGGTAAGTTAGGATCAGTAACGGTCCCACACGACATGCGTTGACCTTTTCATTGATACTACAGGCATCAAGTCATGGATAGTCTTCGAGCTTGTCATCCCGTCCGCGCTGATATGGACCTACGTGAGAAGCCCTCTCTCCGGGGGCATTACTCCACCGCTCTCCCCCACGCACCCATCGACCTTCGTGGTGTTGCTTGTTGTGGTGCACTACATCAATCGTGCCATAATATCACCCCTTCGTATGCCGTCTCGCTCGAAGACCCATCTCTCCGTGTGCTGCACCGCAATTTGCTTCAACTCAATCAACGGCTTCCTCTAAGGATCCTACCTTTCTTCACCAGAATCCCAAGCCTACCTCGCCAACGCCTTCTCGCGGCCCTTATTCTGGGCAGGCGTCGGGCTATGGGCTCTCGGACTTGTTGGAAACGTAGTCCACGACGAGATCCTCCTCGACATCCGGCGCAACAACAAATCGACTCTGAAGCCCAAGGATGCAGCCGATGAACAGCCTGGCAGCGACGCTACAGGGAAGCGCGTCAACAAGCCAGAGCGCTATGAGATCCCATACGGATACCTCTATCGGTATATCTCATACCCCAATTACCTCAGCGAGTGGATCGAGTGGCTCGGCTTCGGACTCGCGGCGGCACTGCTCCCTTCGTTCGCGTCGCCCGGTGAATTCCTGGCGACGCTCGCTCCGCCTCACTTTTTCTTCATCAACGAGATTGTCCTGATGCTTCCGCGTGCATACAGAGGTCATATATGGTACCATACACGGTTCCCAGACTAACCCCGCGAGCGGAAAGCCGTCATCTCATTCGTGCTTTGACCAATTGTCCGGATTTTAGAGCAGCCTGACTATGTCGTGTTACAGTAAAGTCAGCCTACCAGTAGCAGTTAACGATCAGTAGCAAGTGCTTCACCGATATTTGGTTCTTCCTCGGATGCATGGCGTTGAGTTGTCCGCAAGTTGTCCGAGTCGTTCAAGTTGAAACCACCGGCCCGGGCGGCGGTGTTCGCGCGACAACGCGTGCACACGTGACCGCGGTTCTCCGGTCTGTGCAGGCGCGCGTCGCCGCGGTCCTGCGCCACAAAGTTGCTCGAGCTGGTCAGTGACAAGCCGGCCCCTTGGTCAGTGACATAGGCCGTTTCGAGTCTATGCTCATTACTCATAACTATATCTTCTGTTCATCGTCGAGATCCTTCTTTCTGCAGCTACAAACTAGCTAGGTGAGCCACTCACATCAACCGTCACTGTAGCCATCTCAAGAACTCAGACTCCGACTCGGAGTCGCTTAAACAGCAGTGTGGATTGGTTCTTATTATCTTGCCATTGTCACATGTGTAAGCTGCGATAACACAGAAGATACATGGCGTAGGGCTCATTCTCTTGCCTCCCTCAAAGCAGTGCCATCTACTTAACAACGGTTGGTATTCTCGTTCTGCAAGTTTGGCGGCTTTGCACATTGAATTGCCCGTTTTGATCAGGGCGGTGGATCTCCAAGTCGTGTATGCGACTACTTCGCGTCTGCAGTTGGCAGGTTGTGAGCAGGAACGCGTTTCTTTGCTAGTCGATTCCAAGGTATGTAGCTAGGTTCGACCGTCGACTTCTGGCTGATATGCTCATGTACAGATCATGGCGAGTCCCGATTTCGACCGAGAAGAGTTTGCGCCCTTCACCGTCAACGGGGAAACCTATCAAACCTGGTACAGAGTATTCGGGGAGATAACAGCTGGTTGCCGCCCGCCGCTCATCGTTATACACGGCGGCCCCGGTCTCTCTCATGACTATCTCCTCCCTCTGTCCGACCTTGCTGCTACCGCACAGGTTCCCGTGGTCTTCTATGATCAACTGGGTAATGGTCGTTCGGCCCGTCTCCCGGATAAGCCCCACACGTTCTGGAGCATGCACCTATTCATGGACGAGCTCGACAACCTCATCGCACACCTGGGGATCGGTGAGGCCTTTGACATCCTGGGCCAGTCATACGGCGGTATGCTAGGCGCCCAATACGTCGTCGAGCGTCAGCCGGAAGGCCTACGGCATCTCATCCTAAGCAATTCCTTCGCATCAATGGACCTATGGAATCAGTCCCTCGCCCAGCTGGCACAGGCGTTTCCGCAAGACGTACAGGAGGGTTTAAGACTGGGCATCAGCGACGTCCAGAAGTACGAGTACGGGCTCATGAAATTTTACGAAGTGCATGGATGCACTATCCAACCATTCCCAGCTGACTTCTCCCGGACGTTCGAGTACGCCTTCGGAGACAAGCGTGATCTCACCGTCGCTGCCGCCATGTAAGTCTACAGTGCCTGACCTCTAAGAGGATGCTGATGAGCAGATAAGGTTTCCCTACCTGCAGGGTTGGACCATCATCGATCGACTCCACCTCATCAAGGTGCCAACCTTCGTTGTCAATGGGAGGGCCGACTTCGCGCAAGATTTCGCGGCGCAGCCGTTCTTCGACCGCATCCCCAAGGTGAAGTGGCTGACGTTCGAGAATTCGAGTCATATGCCGTTCTGGGAGGAGCGCGACAGATACATGCAGGAAGTGAAGAACTTCTTAGAGTTGACGGGTCCCTGATTGTGGTCTTGCCGTCGTAGAGGTATTGATGATAATCAGATGCTGCGCGGAACCGTCAGGGATGGCGTTGGCATGATATCATTCGAGTCTTCATTTTTGGGAGCATCGACGTCGGCGCACCGCCTCGCAATCGACCTTTCGTGCTGCTTGACCGTGAACAATAGGCATGGCCAGTTAATAAACTCTCACCTGCTTAGATGCGCGGCTTTGTATGAGCCGCGGTTACGGTTGCCGGTGAGTCAGCTTTCCCCCATCAAGTCGTCGAACGGGTGGTTGACGTACCGCTGCATTGTCGAAGATAAATTTCAGGGCACGAGAACCCATCATTCTGCGGTTCATTTTTAACTCGTAAGTGCTTCGGTGACCACGATGGACAATACATGGTTCACGTACTAGCTTTCCTACAGGTCCGCCTGGAAGCAAGGTGGAGGCGTCATGAACGGGCCAAGTCGGAACCGTTCGGCATTAGCGGACTCGGCGTTGTTAGTCAAGTCTTCCAACGGCTACGGCTGGGAAACGTGTGGAAGTGTGAGAGGCCGGTGGGTCAGCTCGCAAAGCGAGGGCTCCATGATGGCTTGTGACAAACGGGCCTACTAGCGGGCACTACTTATGTGGAAATCCGCAACTAGTCAGCCCTCTGATAGCCCAGTGACAGTGGGCGGATCATGACGAAGAGAAGACTCATTGGCATCCAGTCTGGGCGCTCAGCGCCCGCATTAGCGCAGTCGAGGCGAAGTGCATGCTGCCGTATCCCGAATTTGAGACTGGCCCGCTGGGGTTGCAAACGAAACGAATGCAATGTGATCTCGTATTATGACACGCGGCGCACGGCGTCAGTCTACAATACAAGTAATAACGGTGAGCTACAAACGAGCGGTGATGTCTAGATAATTTAGCAGTCACTAATCTATGTCGGCGTATACAGCGAGGGTGATTGTTTGCTCCTAGCGCTACAAAATTGAAATGGGCCGCCTGCGGCACGACGCGTCGCCTCTCCGTCACAACACGTCCATGTAATCCTTGCACTTGCCCCACAACCGGACCCATCTGTCGTTGTTCCACTGTCTCACTCGAGCCCAGCCGTCATGCGGCGATACGCGCTCGATCCAAATCCTTCATGGAGGTAGCAGGTCAGTGCAAATTTTCCTCGGGCTAGTCAGACCACTCACAACACGGAGCACAAGGCAAAATCCGCATAGCTGACGTCGTGGCCCATCACGACGATGCCGTTACCGTCTGCTCCATTGTTTTTGTCCAGAATACTGGCGAGGAAATCGAATTGCTCCTTGACTGCGCGCCATCCCTGCTCTCGCTGCGCGCCCGTGAGCTGTACGCCAGCTCCAGCACCGCGAAAATGGGCTTGACTGCGCTCCGGCAGCACTTGATGGGTCAACGGGACGAGTATGGGCAAGAGCGGCTTGGCGAAGACCTCCTGGATGTAATGGACGAAGAGCGACTGCACTGCGCGGGATCCTTCCGGAAAGATCGGCCGAGCGGGATAGGTGACCTCGAGGTATTCGGCGATGATGTTGGCGTTGGACAAAATGGTGGGATGGGATCTGGAACGGAGAGAGTCGACTATTACTGGAAGTGAGTAGATTGGTTGCCCGTCGCTTCTATGAGCCGTCGGCGGGGCGTTGATGGAACGCAAGGCGGCCTCGACATCGGAAAATTCGATCCATACTGTTCGGTAATGAAGGCGTTTATAGTTGAGGATGAAGCTAGAAGGAATTTAGCTGGGCAACTCGCGCAAGAGAGCATACTTACCGGATACGCCAAATATTTGGGGCCCATGGCTGCGGGATCGAGGCGGGAACGTCATACAAAGTAATGAGTGGCTGAGACATAGTTTCTAAGAGCGGTCTGTGAGCTCTCTACTGATTACACGATTAGGTAGAGGAGTAACGGGGTTGGTGTGGAAGCTCTCAGACCATCGGGTCCAATATATAGTCAATGCCACATCGTGACTGGATACGGGATGGTGGCGAGATCTGTAACATCGACAGCGCAGGATCGCCTAACGGCGTTGCCAGCGCACTCAATAGTCACCGGCGATTCGAGCAGTAGCAGAACTCCGGAGCACCGTTGTCCGACGGCCCTGGAGTCATGAAAGCCTAGGACTGCCTTTCACCCGCGGTACAAACCTGGAATGTGACATCGCAATCCTGCTGAAACCTCGAGGAGAGACCTCGACGTCATATTACCGCACCAATACACTATTTCGGAATTTCGGAATGTTTACGCGCGAACAGCCTCGACCGAGAGAGTAATGGCGCTCCGCGTCAGGCCTCGGTGAGGGTACGGACGACAAGAACACTAGGATAGCTTTCCTTTTCGGGATAACCCGCCATAGCCACTGTGGTGATAGCCGAGATCAGATCGAGGCTGAGATCTGTTGGTTTCCTGGCAGACCTGATCTCAGGCTCGTCCCGTTCCTCGCACTTGTCCGAGCATTTGAATCCCGCCACAACATTTCTGGTACCATGATTGGGACGAGCCTTATTTTTATCTCGAAAATGGGTTCAATGTCGACTCCGCGCCGCGCATCCTGACTCGGATAGCTTATTGGAATCATGCTGTGCGTAGGGCGATGAAGTACAGCTTTGCTCGACTCTAGTGAGTATTACGACCCCATTTCTTTATGTCTTGTGCTCAATGGTAATATTCTATCCCGTACCAAGCCAGATGTACACTGTGAACCAGCTCGGACGTCCGAGGCAAGACCGATACGATTCAAGGAACATCACGTCCAGCGGTTCATTCACTCCCATCGCGCGTGGCGACGCTTATCAAAGATTGAACGTACGATTGGCAGGCAAGTCATTCAGTCTTACTGTAAGGCGAGAAGATTGTATATCTAACGAAGCGCACATGTCAAACCTGTGAACTTGTACCGTACCACTGGCACTTCTGAATGATATCCTGGATCATGTTCCTTTGGGTTCAATACATTCGGAACCATGGCCTCAGATCCCCTCTGATCTAGTCTTCCCTTCTCTACCGCCGCCACCGCCGCCAGCTACACCATCACTACATTGACGACAAGCGCATCATAGCCGGAGACACTTCTCCTTTATCTGCTATACGATTCACTCAATTCAAGTGAGTGGTTCAGCGTCTTTTGCGCACGGTCCCGGCTTCGCTGGTGAAAGGGTACACTGCATGGGCGCTGATTTGATCGCGCCCAGTGTCACCCGAAAGGGCGTGGCTTTCTGTAGCCTCTCCCGTGGTGGCACGCTGCGGATCACGACTGCCGCACTAATTCTCATCCTCGAGGCTCAAGGTACCGGAGCGCTCAATCACTGCCGTCGTACTTGGAACTCGCACTCCCGGGGATTTACTCCTTGACTTCACTTACCCCCCGCTACCCCCGCATCGTACTGCAGCCCGGCTCCGGTGACACGGCGCAGCTGTGCATCCTTTGTGGATAAATGATACAGTGAGTGGATATGCTAGATTTGGAGACTCGGCCGGAATTGCTAATTGTCGAGGACCACTTCAGACTTCCAGTACCGCGGCAGGGCCCTAGATGGCAGATTCGTGCTGTTGGATCTCGGAGATCACTGAATGATCGGTGTGGATTCGGTGGGTATTTGCCGATACATCCGTAGCAACGAAGCTGCGGACCATATACCACGTCTCGAGGCAACCTATCTCTCCACAGAACTTCACTGGACTGGCCGCCGCTGACTCGGAGATGGACATCGCCGGACCGACAGACGGTCACCAGTCTGTTTACCGACCTCGTTCATCAGTGAGTCTGTATTGAGGGATTATGAGAAGTCACCCGCTGAAGGTGATCTTTTCGGAACTTGATCAGTGCATATCAACTCAGCTGCGGCGCTCCTTTCCCTTGACAGACCGCTAAAATTCAGATTTGGTTCGGACTCACGTATCATGGCCAACAAGCGGAGGGATCCATCGCCGGCTTCATTCTACGTGGAGCTTTGGATGACGATCACCGCGCGTGAGGTAACATTTGCCTCAGCTTCGCGTCTTAGTCGCCGTGTAATAATTTATGCCTTGCATTTGTAGAGCTGTCGCCCTGTGCTGATTCTATGGCGAAGGACAGAGTCGTCGGCGGCGAGGCCTTACACTGGCACACCGTACCTATCACCCTCGTATCACCACTGTGGTGCGTTGTTGCAGCCGTTTGAGTCTCGTGCGCACATCTTCCAATATTGCTCCGCCGACCCATGGTATACCGAGTCGTCATCCAATCTGCAACCACAAGGAAAATATGGGTTGCATCTGACATGCTGTTGTCGCCATCAAGGGCCCTCGACATATGTGGCCGCCGCCGCCTTTCTCAGTGTGCCAATAATCCCATCACTTCTGATGGAGATTCATACAAGGATAATAGACGTTCTTTGATATTCTGACACACGGCTACATTGCAACCGCAACGGACGGGTTGTTAGTCATGACAAAAGTTCGATCCCGATTTTCAGCTGGCACCGTGAGGCCTGCCTGCTGCATCTCAGCCTGCCGATATCAATAGTGCGTTCTCCGCGCCCGACTTCCTGCCTGCTGCTCACATGCCATGTAGGCTTTGATATCGTGGCGAGGACAACACTGGAAAGCGTTACCATGGCGCGCTAATCGAAACGCGTATTCACTCACAGGCGGATCATCATACCCTCCCTCACTGCTTCTCCTGCGCAGATGTCGCAGGTGCGTATTGGACTCAGTGTGTGTTCTGATTTCTCGAGTGCGAACGCAACCTCACAGAATCCCTGCAGATGCGAACTGCGACCGGAAACGAGTTGTATCACCGTGCCAACAGCGGCTGGCCTCTGATTTTCTGGCGGCTTGCTACGTTCTCAATAGTCTCAAGGCCGTGGCGCACGCAACATGATTAACAGACGCCACTAAAAAGCGGTAACGCAGCCTGGGCTGTACACGACTGGATTGCACAGGCAGGTATGTATTTCTCTCGCTTCATCTCTCGCCGTGTCCGCATGAAGCCGATCCGTATTCTATACAGTCGACTCGGTCCCTGCACGCTCCAGCCGCGCCCGAAGCACCGCACATCGATCCCACGACGCTTTAGACGTGTCTTGTGTTTACCCTTCTAGTTCCGCATCGTAGAACGGAGCGAGTCCGAGTGTGAACCACTTACTAGGTGTCGCTTTAGGCTGCCGCGAGGCTTGCCACAGGGCACTGAATTGCAAAATCAATGCGGTCGTAAGGCTGTATATAGCGCATATCCGACAGGGGTTACCTGGCAGCCAGACAGTCTGTAAGTGACAGGGTGTATACGTATCATTGTCCTGACGATGTTCTTGCTAGTGGACCTATCCACCCGGAGTTTGTCAGATCCGAGTAGGTCCGAGCGCCCTATCTTTCTATGTCTACGCTGATCCGCCTTATTTGTTGAGAACAGGTTTCGAATCGGTGATGATAAAGAAGACATTGGGCGCACAATCTAAACAGCTATCCTCTTCAAATGTTCGAAGAGCCGATGCGTGACTGACGGACCATACTCCCTCCCCCCACCCTCACCCTCACTCGAAGGCATATCTTTGTACGCCCAAGCTGCCACTCACAGATGTCAGTAATTCCGTGGTGCTGCACTCTATTGGATCAGATGTCTGATCCGTCGGTCATAGATGCTGTGGCATTACAGTCAATGTGTCTGAGTCACTGTACACGTTCGCGGTAGCCAACTCGACCTTGGAATGTCAAGGCGGCATGCTCGGGAGTCTTGTGGGTCATCTGGTAGAGGATTCTGTACTCGCCATGCTCATCATGAGATTGCAGGCATGTCAACACCCGTCGGTGTACTTCGGACCCGTTGGTTGGTGGACATCTATCTCCCTGTGCACACACTGGGAGCATGATCCGCGGTGCGTAACGCCAAAGCTCACGATGACATGCTGACCGTGGTGACGATCGAGACGATCATAGCAGTGGGCTCATCGTGCGACTGGAGACACGCACATGTGAGCAACGGTTGCAAATTCTCTAGCTATCGCACGCACGTTGGCAAAGCACCGCTGCTACTCAGGCCACCCTCAGGAGTTAAACCGGCGTGTGAGAAGGTCACACATAGATAGGCCCTGGGCCGGCTTACTGCCAATGCGTGCCTCGCACACACTCGGAGCGAACGCCGCTCTCTCAGTACGATGTGACGATAAACATACAGAGGTAACCACGAAAGGGCTCAGCGTCCTCGTAGGCGGGCGTACTCGGGTCTTGCAGACGACTTGCTTCCGGGAGCAAATTGGTCCGCACGTGCGGCTTTGTGAACATCGCACTGGGATTAGGCAGCATGACAGAGTCAGACAGACTGGCATGACGAGAAATTGGGCGCAAGTTGCGGATTGTCCGCTGTGCTAAGAAATGACGAATATAATTTTTAAAAATTATGACTCAATATTGACTCGCGTATGACCCGGTGCGGAGATGTGCAGGATGGTGGTGGGGAGGAGCCTCCGAGCCTCGAGAGTTAACGTCGTGGGGACGCGGGGTTGTAGCCAGAGTAGCCCCGGGCCGAACCGAGCCGACTGGGTATGAGATCACACGTCGCTTGGTTGAGCCGCCCCTCCATCCGCCTGCTTATATATTCGCGCGTCGGCCTCGACACCGTCACCGCAGTTGCTCTCACCTCTCACCACCATCCATCATGACTACCTCTCTCGATCACCTCAAGCAAACCGGCACCGTTGTCGTCTCCGACTCCGGTGACTTCGAGTGTGAGTACAGCGTGCCCTCTGGTCGGCGACCCGATGGGACGATCTGACATCGATGTGCAGCAATCGACGTGTACAAGCCCCAGGATGCCACCACCAACCCCTCGCTCATTCTAGCGGCGGCGGGCAAGCCGGGCTACGCCCGTCTCATCGACGCGGCCGTGAAGTACGGCAAAGACAAGGGTGGTGACCTCGAGAACCAGACGAGCGCGGCTATGGACCGTCTGGTGCGTTCATCAGCCTCCGCTCTACCGGCAGCACCCTAACGCCCCCCACAGCTCGTCGAGTTCGGCAAGGAGATCCTCAAGATCATCCCTGGCCGTGTATCGACCGAGGTCGATGCCCGTCTGTCCTTCGACAAGGAGGGTACGAAGAAGAAGGCGAAAGAGCTCATCGCGCTCTACGACTCGGTCGGGATCAAGCGTGAGCGTATCCTGATCAAGATCGCATCGACCTGGGAGGGTATCCAGGCTGCGCGGGAGCTCGAGCGTGACGACGGCATCCACTGCAACCTCACCCTTCTGTTCGGCTTCGGCCAGGCTGTTGCCTGCGCTGAGGCGGGCGTCACGCTCATCTCGCCCTTCGTCGGCCGTGTACGTGTCCCCCTCCTATCATGGATGGCCCCTCATGCTGACAATGTGCTCGCAGATCCTCGACTGGCACAAGAAGGCAACACCGGGTAAGGACTTCGAGGGCGACAACGACCCGGGCGTGCAGTCCGTGAAGAAGATCTTCAACTACTACAAGCAGCACCACTACAAGACGATCGTCATGGGCGCGTCCTTCCGCAACGTCGGCGAGATCAAGGCGCTCGCGGGCGTCGACTTCCTCACCATCGCGCCCAAGCTGCTCGAGGAGCTCAAGAACGACACCACGCCCGTCCCGAAGAAGCTCGACTCGCACGCGGCCGCGCAGGGCCAGCCCCTCGCGAAGGTCACGTACATCGACGACGAGCCCGAGTTCCGCTGGACGCTCCTCGAGGACCAGATGGCGTTCGACAAGCTCCACGAGGGCATCAAGAAGTTCGCGGAGGACGGCCAGGCGCTGAAGGACCTCCTTCGCGGGAAGCTCTCGGCTTGAGTGCGGCTCGCTCGGGAGCGCGAATTGGAGTACGAAGCAGGGTGGCAGAAGCGTGTAACGATGTATCAAATACGGCAGGAATCATAGATCTTTCTTCATACGTCACTGTTAAGACGTGCATGTAAACGATCCGAGGAAGATGACTTCGGACCTCAGGCCTCAGCCGACAATTGGTCAGCCCCGTAGGCCCAGGCCGACCAGCCATCGAGCAGGCTTTGCCTGCCTGCGATCCAGGGATAAAATGCGGTTACGCACGATCGTCCCGGTCAGTGTACGACTCACCTATCCGTAATCGGCGTCATAGTCTATAGACGGTCTATACGGTGTACCCACTAAAACCTTTGGTACCTCCGTCCAATCTTCGTAGAGAGCAAGCTCGTCCGAGTCTCCTACCGTGCCGGACCAGGTTCGTCTTGTTCGCTATGTAGCCTTCCATATCTTTCGCTCGCGGCCATTATGTCTACTGAACCAGCATTGGCAACTGTATTCGTGTGGACCACGGCGCAGACGATATGATATGAACCCTTTCGAGAAAGTGATACAACTGTGCGCTTAGCGCCTTGTATTGTACATGCGGGTACTCTGAGGAGGAGGAGGAGGAGAAGGAGGGGATTCCATTTAGTCCTCACGTCCTGAGCGTGCCGTCCGATTCCGATGAAAGTAAGTATGCAAGTGAATCCACATTCCGAGGACGTACCATAGCGGGTGTTACACTCCTACCTCATTTACTGCGCTTCCTCTTCTGCATCGTTCCTGATCCGCAACCCCCTCATCAGCCATTCCCCACTGTCACATCCAGGCCCAAAGTCTCTCAGGCCGCGAAAAGCGACCTTACGCGCGGACCACGCGGGCGACAGGCTGAGCTGCCCGTCTTGCCGCTTGACATTGTAGAACTTGCCATTGTACCCGATGACCTGCAGGCTCTTCGCGCCTTCCAGAAGCTGCTCGATGGGCTCATCCTCGGAGCCCCATGTGCGGATATAGAGGAACCGCAGGTCTGGGCAGTGCCTCCACTGCGATGAGAGGGAATCAGGGAGGTCAAGAGGATGTTCGACGCGAGGTGGGGACTCACCAGATAGACGAAGGGCTCGGTCTTCCCGAGGGAGCCCGCCGTAGCGAGACTGAGTGCGAGCATGCTGGAAGGGATGTGCTGCACGAAAATTTGTATGAACATCTGGGTGATGTTCCCCGAGAGCAAGTCCCAGTGCACCGCCTCGAGGTTGACCAGGAATGATATGGCCCAAACGAAATGCGAATGCGTGCCGTTGGCGAACTTGAACGTCGAGCGGAAGCGGCGGAGACACTTCCGATCCTTGAGGAAGTCTACGAGGATCTGCACGTGCGCTGGGTCCAATGCGCCCTCCCGGCGGGATAGGAGACAGAGCGAGTGCAGGTTCGGGAGGTCGGACTTGAGGAAGGCGAGCGCCTCGAACAGCTTGTCGTACTGGCGCCTGGTGCAGAAGACCGAGAGTGACTCGAGCTGCGGAACGCGGCGTATGATGGGTCCGAAGTCCTCCAGGGATTGTATCGATAGGAGCTCGAGGTGCGTGAGCAGAGGGAGCCGAGTCAGAGGGATGTTCGCGGGCGAGGTGTAGGGCATCTGGAGTTCTTTCAGATCTCCATAGCGAATCTCGAGGTCCCGGGATTCGGGAGCGAGTCGCGAGCGCTGGCCTCGAGTAGTGTCATAGAACCACTTCCATGTAAAACCAATAGACCGTAGCCTCTCCAGCTTCGTCAGCGGCAGTTCTGACAGCGTTGAGAGTCTATATAGACAGACACATCAGCGTGAGAGAACGAACAACGGCGGTGAGCGATACCTACGGCGCGGAGAAGTGTCGCAGCAGTGTACACGACGATATGAGAGCGTCAATAACCTGTGGTGTAAGGCGCGGTGCCGAACCATGCCAGGTGAACGAACGTAGATTATGTAGGCAGTGTATCGCTTCTATCAGGCATCCTGGAGATGATCATGGGCTGAGACAGTGGGCCTGAGTCTGGGATTGGCGCACTCACCTCGCTCGAACGCGCCTCTGGCGCCATCACGCTTGTATGCGTGGACATCGATCGAACGCACGATGACAGCGAACGACGGATCACTAGCTATGCGATGCAGGATCGCGGACGACATGGAGGATCTATCGTCCTCCAGCGCATCCAGTATCACTTTATCCGCGTCGTACACGTCCTCCTTCGCCTCAGCAGACTCCCATGCGCCAAAGAAGATTGTGACGCTGCGGAACATAAATCGCAGAGAAATGTCGTGAAATACTTTCGATACAGAGAGGCATGTCCGCGTAGTGTCTTCGGGGAGACATGTGAAGACCTCTTGCCAGAGTTCAGGCGGCAATAACGATGACATGTCAAACATCCACTGTGCAGCTCTGAATGAGAACGCTTCAACTATATCCCTTCGATCTGACTTACCTGAGTACAATTGTCGTGCGTTGATAGTACACGCTCCGAGGGCACGACCACTGGAGCTAATGGTACAGTACTAGAAGTACTGCAGCACCAGAAGTGACCTTTAGCCCTGCCAGGTATTCCTTCAACAGAATGTCCCTTACCAGGCTCTAACTGATACAACAGGTGTACTGTAAACGTGAGCGCACAACAAGAGCTGGTGGCAGAGACAAGCAAGTCGAACGCGCCTTGCGAGCGGCAGCGACGAGTCGGTACGTGCGCTACAGTGTTCACGTGACATGCTATATCGGTCCGGGATCTCGGCCAGGACAGGGAACTCGGTCAGTCGAGCCTAGGCAGTGAAGTTCCTATCCGTTTCGTGTAGTAAGTATACCAGTCGATAGCTGTAATTGAAACAAACACAGCAACATACCTTTTGTGCCAAAAATCTCAGCCGTTCTTGAGCAATGCATGACTGACCGAGTTCCCTGTCCTGGCCGAGATCCCGGACCGATATAGTAGGTTCATGCGGCAGCGTTTTCGGGACGCTCCTCCTCCTCGCGACTCAAGTCAGTGGCTCAAGTTGAGTGGCAGTGGCTCATAACCTCTCGATCCTAGCAAGTTGAGTCAGTAATGGTAGGTCTGCGCACCTCATCCAAATGTGATTGATTGATCAATCACAATAAAGTGTTTGCGATTCAGATTATAGCACGACAACGATGACTACAATTGCTCGTCCATGGGACCCGCTCCCTCCCGAAATTTTAGCACACATCATCCACCACCTGCCCCGAGAGGCAAGGCGAACATGCCTTTCGGTCTCACGATCATTTCACGACCTCGCACTCCGTGTGGTATTCTCAGGTCTTACCATCCATTTCGGCGCATGGGAGACCCATTACCCCGAGGAAATGAACTGGCACTTGTGCATATCCAAGGAAGCAGAAGCGGAAGCGGAAAGTGAGTATCAGGCGCAAGCGATTAGGCGGAACGCAATCTCTGCGGGAGGAGGAGGTCACATCATGTATGATCCATATTTTGCCAATGCAGTCAAGCGGCTAGAGGTATGCGCCTACGATGATCACAATTATAATTGCGCCTTCCAACTGCGTGAGTGTCGGTAGACTGCACATCAGCCAGCCGTATCCTGTTATTAATGTTCGATCTTACTAGGTTGCCTATCGTTGGCTATTTCCTGCTTGCATAATCTGCGGGCACTCGTATGGTATGGGCCCTGCCCCTTGCCTGCACCGGAGATCGTCGAAGCACTTGCGAAAGCATGACCTTTGTTTCGACGGCTTTCCCTGCCGTAAGCACAGCTTGTACATTTATTAGTGTCCGCATAACACTAGTACTTGCAGACACAAGTCATTCTGGACCCTTCAATTGGGCGCCATTGAGAGCCTGCAATCCGTCACTCTCAGTGGAACACATATGGGGAACATATTCATGGAATTGCAAAACGTGCCTGCCGTAGACATTGGTGCGGCCAGAGACCTACAAGAGCTCCATCATCCGGCCTTGCCGCTAGACTCTATCCCACCCCATGTCCTACCCCATCTTACGCATCTCGAACTACTATGGGTAACGCCTGCGGAGCTTGGAACCTTTGGCTCATTCCTTCAGCAAGTTTCTCGGCTGCAATCACTCACGATCAAATGCTCTCGCCAAAGTGTGGACTTGCTGCTCTGTGCATTGGCACAGGCACAAGGTTGCATCCTCCGTTTGACCTCATTGGCCTTGATTGATCAAGATGAATTCCGCATCCCGGCTTTGACATCGGGAGAGCTCCAGATGCTCTTTGACGTCTTCAAACAGCTGCCTGCCTTGCGACGCTTCCGCACTTCGTTTCGCTGCGAATATAAGCACTGGGCATGGTTCCTGGATGGTCTGTCCGTTCTCAAGGACCTCGAGGTCCTGGGAGTCGAAATGAATATATCAGAAGCCACTACTCGCAATACGATCAACACCTGGGCACAGCAACTGCCAAGTGGGTTTACTGCTCTTGCAATTACAGCCACTACCGGGGAGCATTCACAGCAGGAAGCTTCCAACAGTTGGTGCGTACCCAGCAAGTGCCCGTATAATTACCTCACCCTCTCGCAACTCCAGTGGTCGCGCTGTGGTCAGCTGGAATACTTCCATACGTGGTTCCAGGCAGATGACGGACTTCAAGAGTTGATCACCGGTGCGCGATCGCTGAAATTGCTGGGCCGCGACGAGCAGTTGTATGATATTGGCTATGAGGATGGGACGCCGATCGTCTCCGCTCGCTGGCCGCTGTGCAGAGTCGTTTTCAGACGGGATGAGTACGGATGTGCGGGATCATGGGAATGGCTGATGAGGCACGTCAATATGTTTCCGAACTACTGACCGGTAGCGACGCTTCTGGCATTATCGAGAAGGGCATTACGATGTCTTTCACGGGGATTGAGATATACTCGGTCTGCAGCAGTACTACGCAGCGTGTACCCGTTAATGTTATTCTCAAATGATGCGTAGTATGCATACGGTATAACTGCGAAATGAAGTCTTCTCGGAGGACCGTCGGCGTCGCAGTGGTAGTGATGCCACTATAGCGTCACATGTAATGGCCCTTGCAGTAACACTTCGCGTCGGACAAGGATTTGGGGTATGAGACTTGAAGAATTGTGCTTCTGCCTATTCCGCCTGGGAGCCTACCGTGACTTGGGCTCGCGCCGTCATGGAGAATCAAGCGCGCGTGCCACAACGCGCCTCTAGTAGCTCAAATCACTTCTGTCATGGCGACATTGATTATACTGCCTCAAAACTACTCTCGCATCCCGGTGCATCGTCGCAACGAATTCTGACGTGAATCCTTGCTATCTGAAAAGTATTACGTCGTGGCTAGGGATCAAGAAACAACGTTATACGTCCCAGCTCAACGCGCTCTGCCAGTACTTGGCGCCATTTGAACCAAAGTCGAAACTGCTGTCCTCTTCGGACTACGGTGAGCCATTCGTGTCGTATAATATATTCTATGGTTAATATGGATTGTCAATTGGAGAAATAGCGGCCGTATGACTGCCGGGCATGGCTGCGTTCTACCCCCGCCTGAAATTCTGAGCCAGATCATCCTCCTCGTGCCTCGGGAGACGAGACGTTCTTGCCTTCTCGTCTCTCGACTGTTTCACGATCTTGCCATTACTGTGGTCTTCTCCAGAATCACAATACAAATCGGAGCGTGGGAGTACTGGTATCACAACGAGTCTCACTCGTCGGAAACGTTCCGACCCCATGAAAACAGACGAGCTACATTGGCCGCCGATATCCTCCATCGTATTACGGTCGACACAGGTTTTGCTCGGAGAGTGAGACGGCTGGAAATCATAGCACATAAACACGGTGGTAGCAATGACGACTGTGTCTTCCAACTACGTAAGTGTCAGGCAGTACACGTTGATATCCCTTCGTCTATATTGATGCCGAATAAATACAGACTGTTTGTCATTAGCTGTCCAAAACTTGGTGAACCTGCGGTCGCTCATTTGGTATGGGACGCGTCCCGTGCCTTCCTTGGAGATCGTCGAGATGCTTGCCAAAGCATGCCCCTTGCTGTGTGAAATCTCTCTCCCGTGAGTGCCAGTCAATGTGCTCAGTGTTCGTGTCCACTTTTTTAAACACGAGTTTCTCATTCTACAGATGTTCGGCTTTAAAGATGCTCTCCCTGCGCAGCCTCACAGCATACGCTCGATCGCTTTCACCGGGACACATCTGAACCTATGGGAGGATTATCACCATCACATCTCAAACTACGCTACAATAGACGTTCACGGGGGATCTTTGCGAGAGATCTGCATCCCGGCAATGTGGGCGGGGTCCATTCAGCCTGACAGCTTACCGAACCTTACCCATCTCGAGCTGCTGTTCCTCCCGTCAGAGTGTCTGGCGACCCTGGAAACATTACTTGGACAACTACCCCAGCTGCAATCATTTGCTATCAGCTCCATCGACGACCAGGCGCACTCGCTACTGCATGCATTAGCTTCATCGTTCGAACACAATACACGGCTGACCTCGCTGGCGGTGTTGGACTACACCCGCGAGTACAGGTTAACACCCGAGGATCTGCAAGTGCTCTCAGACTTCTTGTCGAACAGACAAGGGCTGCGGCGTCTGCGTCTGGCGTACATTTGCCCCTGGTTATACCACCGTCAGTACTTGGATATCATTTCCACTCTGAAGAACCTCGAGGTCCTGTGGCTTGTGTTCAAAGCCCGTCGCTTTACGCGTGATATAATGGGTTCGCTGGCACGATGCTTGCCCAGCAGTCTTGCCGCCTTGGGTTTCCTCCTTCATGCGCCCGTCGTCGAAGCAGGTTCCTTTCACCCTATTGTAGGTCCTCCGTGGCATTTATATCTCCACCTGCGCGATCCTTACTTATTCATTCCCAGTGGATGTCTTGTCGCCAACTGGAGTATTTCCACGTCAGGTCGCACGCGCTCATGGAGTCCGTTGAAGATGCGATCGCCGGTGCCGGAACCTTGAAGGTCGCGGGCCGTAACGGGCGACTGCATAGCATCGAATACCCACAAGGTATACCCGTCGTCTCTGATCACTGGCCCCAAGACATGGTCATGTTCCGGAGAGAAGAAATGTACGGATGTCCTGGATGGGAATGGTTGACGAGGCACTCACCCATGTACGCGAACTGAACGTACTGAACGCTTGCTCTACCGTTCTCAATACATTTTACCAATGCGTGTTATCCAGTGTTGCTGTCTGATAAATGAAGTCATAGAACACTCCGCTCATACCATGAATACCTCTAGACTGAGCTCGAGTCGGCGTGTTAACGCCCGACAGAGCAACGCGCCCGGATTTGCATGTCGCCGGTGCTCGTCTCATCGTGATACCAGTCAAGCAGCAGACGATTCTCAGCGATCATCGACTAGCCTTACAGATGTTGACAGTACAATACACGCGAAGGAGATAGATGGTACAACAAAGATCGACAAAACTGAGATGCATGGAGCACATCGCGACAAAACCCGAACGCGGTACAAGCATGAACAGTCACTGAATCGACCCAAGCTCTACATCCCCGACCAAGCATCAGTGAGGTGGCCCGTGACGAGCTGCGCAATGGCTGACTTACACTTCGTCAACATAATGAACTCGGCGAGGAACTGCACCATGTTCGCCGTCTCCTCGCCGACAGGCCTGATCCACTCCGCAGGGAGTGCGAATCCGTACTACAGACCGTCATGCAGCACGTCAGCGTCGGAAGGAGGGAGTATAAACGACGACGCACGGTGCCGGTGTCGCGCAAGTGGACGGCGTACGAGTACTTGATCCCCGCCTTGGCGTACATCCAGTCGACAACGTTCCCTGGTGCTCTGGTACAGGGTACATATCAGATTTGGAGTGAAGGAAATTAGACACGACAACCTACTTGTAGAGCATGGAACAAAGGCTACCAGTCTGGGAACGGATGGTCGTCAGGCGTATGATCCGCTATAGTGAAACAAGACTGACCGTGAACGACGTCCCATGCGCCAGCTTGATCGCACGCGCAGCACCATGAGCGGCTTCAATCTGGTCCTCCGCGTCTTTCGGCGTCTTCTTGCACGAGTACGCGAACGGCGTCGACACTGCGATACGTCGTCTACTCAGCCGGAAACGACGCATCCGAGCATAGACGGTCTACGTACGCATCTGCCCGTAGCTCCGCAGGTCCAGGTATGCCTTGAGCGCGGGGAGCGTCGTGATCCAGTTCGCGATGTTGTTCACCTCCGGCGATTCGAACGCCCGATGGCCCGGGTACCACGGCGTGCAGGGGTCTGTTGGTGTCTTGGGCTTCTTGCTCGCCGTGAGAGTCGGGAAGTCTGCTCTCGCTTTCCATTTGTGGCCCTGCGGAGCATCTCGGGGGTGAGTAGTATGTCCCTGTCGTGTGTAGAGCACGTACCCAGTTCCTAGAGAAACATATATGTATCTTAACACGTACGAGCGAAGTGGGATGATAGTTACCTGTTCATGTCTATGCCTACACACTTCTCGTTGGGCCCGATGATCTGACGGTTCTTGTACCTAAAACAGCGCAATCAATAACGAGCTATCTTCAGCATCTGTGCACGAGACGCACCAAAAACGATCATGCTCCCAGGTATAGACATAACCGTCGGGATTCGGCACAGGAACTATGTAGAAGTCCTGCCGGCCTTGTTAGTACAGCTCTCAGTGACCGATAATGGATACACGCACATAGAGGTCCAGCAAGGAGGACATTGCATACTGCTCAGGCGAACTCGCCACCAAGGCATGTGTCAGATAGAGCACTGTTGACGTTGCGACCCACTGTACCAGTCGGTCAGCCCACGGATGCATCTGCGGTTCATGAAGCACGCACCTCTCTGGCATGCTGCGCGCCCGTCAAGACGAAGCCTGGCTTCACCTTCGCCTTCTTGCCGGGCTTCGAGATCCGCATAGCAGCCATCTCCCGACCCTCCGCGGAGTGCCCGATGTTCACCACCTGCACTAGATCGGGATACGCGTCCGCCATGGCCTGGATGAAGTCTTCTATCTCATACAACGGGTGATACTCTGCGTGAAAGGTCGTGTTGGCCAAGGACGTCAGATCCCACGATGAGGACCGTGTCGTTGGTCTGATGGTATCCGAGATTGGGATTCGCGTCGTATTATGGGGAATAGAAGCATCGTTGAACGGCGAAGAGAGATACTCTTCTACGGACGGGAAGTAGAGGTCGACCTCGGAGCGGGTTATTCGCCATACGTCCGCGTTCGCCGCCTGCCGTTCCGAGTTAAAGAACAAGCTGACCATCATATAGTCTCTACGCTCACCTCCGCTACAAGCAATGTGTTCTCGAGGTCTACTTCTCCATCGAGTCGCTCAGAGATAGTCGCCAAAATACCAACATGGCTGTCCGAATTAGGAGCCACCTGGAGGACGTTCTGCCGGTCCTGCGACGCGAACAGTGCGCACGACACGCTCAAGCATAGACCGAGCCATAGACAGCACAGGCAAAGCAGCATCTCAGTGAACGGCCGTGGCGAAGACAGTCAAGAAACCCATGGCCGGCAGCAGTACGTACACAATGTGGTCGTGTGCCGCTGTGCTCATGGGCGTTAAAGCGGCGATGTTCTTAACCGCTACTATCATGGCCGATATGATAGTGCACGACTTATGCTGGACTTCGTACTTGACTCGACTGGCTGCTTCATTGTCATTGCGATGAAATGACTGTTCGGAAACGAGGCTTGCTGGCGGAACAGGCAGGTGCTACGGTCCGCTCAATGCAATTGGGGTCGCGACGACGTTCAACTTCAAGTCGCGGTCGACTCAACAAGCAGACTGCCTCTTCAAATCACGAGCGCGAGACCTCGCTGTGGGTTCCTTCAAAGAGACGATCCGCGATGACTAGTGCGTGGATCAACGACATAGGTCTGAGCATAGGGGAATGGGAGAAGGGTCAATATCGTCATTATATCGCACGGTGAACGCTCAGTGAGTAGCAATCCATTCTGACGTTTTCGAAAGCAAGCACAACTAACAGCGAGAAATTGAGCAGAAGTATAATCGACAACATGTTGAAGAAGGAAACATAGGACCGTGGTTTCCTATCATCAAAACGCAAGGAGTTGTAACTGGCGATAAAATGCAAACCCTATCGAGTCAAGAACGGAAAGAAGGGTGGCTGATGAAGGATATAAAGGCGCAGAGTCCGAACGTCGACAGAAGGAGGCCGACGCAGGTTCTTGGTGAAACGGTAAGCAAACTATCAGTCCTAGTCAACGGTGGCGTAGATTTACGGTAAATTATTATGTCCAGTCATTGAGGTTGAACGTTTGATATTTGAACGTTGAACGTTTGAAGGTTGAAGGAAAGTGATTCACCGCCACTGGCGGTCGCTCGCGCCCTGCGGCGCACGGAAGAGGCCTCTGAATCCGGTGTTCTTCTCTTCGTGGCGCCAGGCTTCATCGTACTGCTGCGGCTCGGCGAGTCGGCTTCGCCAATCGGAAGAACTGGTCACGTTCGACCGTGCAACAGGGATCTGCATGCGTGTACGGTCGTGCAACAGGTATTTGCACGACTGTGCGGCCGACGGTTGTGGATTCAGCACGGTGGCAGGAATCACCAGCGCTGCTACGGACCACGAATGATCATCAGTGCTGCACTTTCTCACTGATAGATGCGACCACTGGAACCTACCTGAACCGCTGGCACTCAGGACCCTCTCGTAGTCGTTGTGGATCGCGTCGTACTGGCAGTTCCAAGCGAACGTGAAGAGGTCTACTATGAAGGGAAGAGTCTCCGGTCCAGAGGGAGTACCGGAGAGGCGGGGAAGGCAGGTGCCGCAGGTCGTATCGACATGACCGGCCGCTGTATGCACGCGATGAGTATCCTATGTCGCAACAATCTAGTAATGTGCTACTCACTTATGTGTCCAAATATCGGATGACTGCGCGGAGGCGATCCAAGTACCAATGTTTGGTGTCGGCGGTCGCTTTGAAGCCTTGGCAGACGACGTAGGCGAATGAAGTCTTCGCCTGGTATCGCGGTTTGACAGCATTCACCGACTTGAACGCCTCGGTAAGCATCGCAATTATGTCAATGATCGAGTCGAATGGTCGCGTTCGCAGAGAAATGACGAGAGTTCGCCGGTGGCAATGTATTTGAAGGCCACGAGGAGCTGTGCATATACCAGGCAGAGTTTCTTGGTGACCGTCGGCGCATCTTCTGCTAGCATAACGACGGCATTCGCAATGATGATATCGAAGCCTGCAGGTGGGATGTGGTCTACAGTCTGGTCTAAGTCCGTTGTGATGCTTGGAGAATGGTCCATACATACCGTCCCAGCGACCAGTGGTCGCCGAATACTGCCCTCTAGCGATCTGGCATACATCCTCTTCGTATGTCCGGAATCGCCTATCGAAGGCACGGAGGCCACTGTGCATCGGGATGCCGTTGGCACTCAGAGGCAAAGTGATGCCCGTGCCTTGCATAGGTGTGTTTTGTAGGAGCCAGGGAGCGAATCCGCCCGGGGCACAGCCGAGGTCGAGGAAGTGGTGGGCCGGGCGTGCTCAGGTCCCCGCCGAATGCAGGGTAACGGTTAGTAGTCAGTTCAACAATCTCTTCGAATGCTTTCTTGAAGTCTTCTAGGCACCGGGAATTGGTGTCCCATCGGGCGGCGCGGTTCTGTTGGGCCCATTTGGTGTAGTTGCGGTCGACAGTGTTGTGGACACCATACAACTCCTTCAGCACGAGGAGCCTGCGGAGGGCGGGCGACGCATTGAAGAAGGGGAGTTCGAAGCGGGTAAGCTTCGAGGTGATTAGGATGGGGCTAACACTCAGTACCCGGTCGATTTCGGCATCGACATCGGAGATTGTGTTGAAGCAAAGACAATGCGATCCATGGCGAGTGGGTGGCTGTCACTCTGGCTACTGGTACTTATGCGTGTTCTCTCCGAGGTATTCTTGAGTGAAATCTCAAATCGTGGACCCGAGGCGGTGCGCGGAATCACCGCCTTGCTGGGGCTGCGTCGACATTGGTACCGCGACATGAGGCTAGGACAGTCGAAGCCTTCACTGAATGCAACCCACTCGGTGGCGAACCGCAGTTAATCGGACAGTCGGGCAATGTATGCGGAGCTCTCGTATTCGGTGTCCACGATAATGTCTTTACTTGACAATCAGAATACTGACTAGGGCACTACAACATGACTCGACACGCAACAACTTCCTCTACGCGGCAGCACTTCAGATGTGTGAGCTCCAGGTCCACGGCAGCTGTGGACCGCAGCTCGTTCGAAACCAAAATAGCGTACAATGACGAGTGCGGTACTGACCGCAGCATGAATTGGCCAGCATGCCAGTGGTTCGATGCAAAGCGAGCTTCTAAGCTGCGCTCGGGTCGACCGATGATTAGGTTCGACGTCGAGTGCTGACACGCTACGTACTGCCCATCGTGCGTCTTGAATGTACTGTTGCGAGTCAATGTTAATTTTACAGTGGCACTGCATTCCGTATAATCGCTTACAAGGACTAGTAGTATGTACCGCTGTATCGTCCTGGCGCAAGCTAAGGACGATCTGATTAGCGCAGCACCCTCCGCCTTTTTGCTGAAGAGGTACAAGGACAGTAGTTCCATAACACTGATCCGGCTCGGTATCATTGTATCGGTGGTGAAGGTCCACCACCATTATGACTCGACACCCCCCAAGCGGCGCGTCGCAAGCTTATGTGTGTCTTCTATGCAGTTCGTCCATGAACAGCATAGCAGCTGTACTTGGTACCCGGAGCACCTGCGAGAGTCCGCCGAAAGCTCGAGGCTCAGCGTGAGGCGGCGCGGCAGCTTGAGACGGAGGTCAATTTCTACGCGCCGCTGGCCCTCCCCATAGCGATCGTCCGACAAAGGGTCGTCTTTTGTCGAGCCATAGAGCAGCAGGAGAAGATGAAGGTAGTCCGGTCCATCCGGTAGCATTTTAACGGGAGTTTCAGGCATGTGCGATTGCGAAGTGGCGCTATAGTACTGTAAGCAATTCAGCTACGGAGGAGGAAAAGTCTTGAATGGATAAAATTTGAGAAATCGAACGGCAACGCCACCATCCGTCGGCGTTGTCAATGGGAAAGGCTAGCATCCCTACTTACAGTTGATTATCTGTGTCAGATTGATGTCTGTGCGACCTGATTTCTGTCTCGAGCTGAACAAGAGCGCTTCAAATTATACGAGAAGTTGAGAACGTAGTCGCTAAGGAAGGTATGCAGTAGAGCCGCCTCGAGCAGCGGCGACGCGCGTGGGCGCTAAAGCAGGAACTTCAAGTTGCCAGGTCACGGTCGTACTGACCTCAGGCTCCTCTCAGCCATAACACGGCACTTGTGAACGATGAAAGGCATCACCATTCTGCGCTGAAGTGGATCGCGGTGGGTTCGAACGCCTGGTGAGGTTTCTTTCGCCCTCTCCAGACTCAGACATTGAATGTAAATATTGCTGGTGCAATGCCAACTCTCGAGTGGCTGTACACGACCTGCAGGCCTCGCTATCGATGTTTTGGGTATATTCTGCATCGATGCAAGGTATGGCTTCCGCACAAGAAATTACGCTACTCCTGATCACAATACGCTTACACGATTATACTGTTTGTTGGTACTTCTCCCTCCATACATCGAAGCCTTCAAGAGGAACCTCGCCGCAGAGCCTTGCTGTGATTTGTCTCGCTTCATTCAAGCCCTGGGACACGAAGCGTATTCAGACGGTTTGGCTCAGTACCACGCAAAATGATAAGACGCCTCACCTCGAGCATGCGGAATACGGCAACAACACCGCTGGCATAGAACATGTACTCATACGTAGTAACGGACTGCAGCCGCTTCAGACGCGAATCCCTGAGTGCCTCTGCATCCAGCCCAGGCATCGTTGTTGGCGAAGCGCCATGGTAGAACGCGCGCTCTATAAGATCCTCGGATTGGGCTTGGTGGAGAGGTTCGCCCGTTCGTAGCGATTGCGAGACGAGGAGGAATGCTGACATTACATCGCCGATCTGTATTCATAAAGGGGTCGTTCAGTGATCAGGAGACGGATGCGTAGACGAGATCATGCCACTCACGAAGTTCGGGTTGACGACCACTGTATGCTTCAACAGTCCCATCCTGGTATCGTCGTCGAGCTGGCTCAGCGAACCTCCCAACTATCGAGATATCAGTACTATGCGCACTCAAACACCGGTTTTAAGTTACTCACGACTCCCAGAGCCCAAGTCATCTCGCTCTCTACCTGAACCAGCTGCGCGTACTCTTCCGCTGGCCATTTCCCTCTGACGTTTCCCTCCAGCTTCGCTATCCCTGCCTGTGTTCTCAAAAGCTGCAATTGCTGCGCGATCTCAATGAAGCGCTCGCGATATTCCTGGACCCATGATCGCTTGTTCGGGTCAACGTCGTCAGGCGTATCACCGTCCTCACCCCCTTCAGACGACGATCCTGGGGAGATCCACGCCGCCATGAGATGCGAGTAAAGGTAGGAGAGCGCAGACAATGACGAGGCGCAGCGGAGGCGGACGGAGCGGCGTGCTGACTGTGGCGGGAGGATCATCATGACAGATGACGCTGCAACGCCTGTACATTCAGATGGATATCAGAACGATGCACACTTGGTCAGCGACAAGCAAAGCGAGAACATACCAATGATGACGAGCACGAATCTTCGCCATGCGACAGACCATCCGACCCCGACGTTTCCGAGGACGGCAATGTGGCCGTCGAGCCAGGAGTAGCCTATGACGAGGGCCCAGGTAACCTGGTATGCGCAACACGTCAGTTGAGTTTCTCCTTTGTTATATCATTGATGTGACACGTACGCCGGCAAGAAGGACGCCCGGCAGATACTGCATCGGGGTGAATAACCTCAAGAACAGTACCGGCACCAGGACCACAGCGACAACAGCTGCCATTCCGTACGGGCTGCCGATGCTCTTGGCAGAACCTGCAACATCTCGATCAATGCCGCTTCCATGCTCACTCAGGCATGCACGCCCACCTATGTACCATGATAGCAGCCCAAGAACGAGACCGACGAATGTACCGAGGACTCGCGCAAATATGCTAAACGTCTTACGGTCAGTCACTGCATTGGATCAAGGATCTACTAAGTCAAGGAGACGCACTTGAAGATCTGGTCCGCAGCGTAGATGTTAAGCGTAGTTTGTGCCATGATCAAAGCCCTGCCGTTATGTTCAGCGATACGTCTGGCACTTGATGAAACCGACATACCATAAGCCTTTCTGTGCATAAATGAAATCTACACACGAGCCCCATCAGCGTGAGGATCAAGTGCGGAGTACTGGGACGGCACTCACGCGCACTACTGCGGCAGACCGCAGGGATCCAGAGGGCAATGGTGATGAACACCATCTTGAAAGCGAACTACGGGAACATGAGCTCATAGCTTCTGCCCAAACGAGCAAATACTCACCAACGCCTCAGGAGTTTGCGCCCACAGCCACATGCGATGGATTGCATTCATGACATGCTGACCCGGATTGCTGGGAGGTCGACCGTCCGGGTCTCTGCCTTCAATCCCAATACATCAACTCATTTGTCGCTCGTGTTCGATTCCATCGATAGCAACTTACGGTACACCTCTTCCTCCCTCTCCCAGTCCCCTCCCGCGGGTCCCTGCGGAGCTTCCCCAAGAGCACCTTGTCCGCCCAACTCGTTATTCGCGCCGCCTCTCTCGCCCCTCCGACGCCGCCCCAGCACTTTTCCGAGCGCGATCGCACCCGGGCCCCACAAGTGATTCCGCCTTCGACTCTTCGCAGTGCGAGCCACGCCCTCTGCCAAGACCCGCACCGCACCGCCGACAGACACAAGGTTCGAAGCAAACACATACGCGATGAACAGCGAGCGGAAGGGCGTCGAGCCCGCCTTCGGTAGTTCCTGCTCGGCGCTCGGATTGAGAAACGATGCGAACGGCTCTAGCAACGCCAACC
This sequence comes from Fomitopsis serialis, assembly GCF_022376445.1. Taxonomy (NCBI): domain Eukaryota; kingdom Fungi; phylum Basidiomycota; class Agaricomycetes; order Polyporales; family Fomitopsidaceae; genus Fomitopsis; species Fomitopsis serialis. The sequence goes on along the minus strand of NW_025954994.1, from coordinate 79,282 downwards.
GGTCCGTCGTGCGGAACGCGTCGAGGGCGCGGGTGAGGTTTGCGGTAGCAGCGTCGAGCGTGACGAGGGTCTCGTCCAGGTGCTCGGTGCTTCCGCGCTTGTATCGCCGGGTGTTGACCGAGTCGAACACGGCGCGTACGGCGGAGAGCGCTTCGACGACGGCGGTACGAAGAGGCGCCGTGCACGAATGTAGGATCGGGATGAGCTCGGAAAGGGGGACAGCGTCAGGGGTGTAGTGGTTCTTCGGTCCGCGGAGGTCTCGGAAGAGCTGGGTGTCACCCATAATGGAGTCCCTGATACTGGCGTCCGTCGACTCGGTAGACCCGTCGTGGGTCGATACGCGTGAGGGGGATGTTGAAGGTGGGCGTTGACGCAATGTCCGGCCAAGGATCCTCGCGAATCCCTGCAGTGCCGCTAAAGGGATATTAGTCTGCGTTCGAGAAAGAGGCACCACGCACGTACCGACACGTCCAACGACACCAGCCATTGGCTTTTCGAGTGCTTTGATGTCGTCTCCACTCCACTTGCCCCAGCTGAACTCGAGATTAAGCATCGGTAGCTGCGCACCCACTGCCGAAATCGTCAGCGCTCATTCGAGGTTCACGAAGGGAAGCTGCCCTACATCCTTTCGCTAGACCCAGCATCGCGTCGCGAGCACCTGCTAACTTGGTGAGAAGCGGACCGCCCTCCGCAAGTGCGTTGGCTAGAGATTGTTCTGTCGGTCCCTTTCCAGTTTCATCATACGATGAATCACTCGGCAGCGAGCTAATGGATAGGACCTCTTCCTGTAGCTTGATGACGCCCTCGATCGTGTCGAGTACGGTCGTGACCGTTGTGAGGGTAGCGTGATTCAGAGTCTCCGGGAAGACGAATATGATGACCACGAGCCCGATGGCCATGTAGCACGCAAGGGAGATGAGCAGCGAGGTCAAGATTGTGTATTGCGCAAAAGGAAAGAGCGGCCCATAGCTCTATCGAAGCGATGTCAGCAAAATTGTCCTCTGAACGAATGTCAAGTTGGGATAAATGGCTGCATCTCGGGCGCCGGAGAGGCTTGCTTCCTGAACACCTTGCCTCGGAGAAGACAAGCCGCGCGCACTCTCCCTCTTGCCAACAGCGAATAGGCGCGTCTCCGTACGTGCGTGCGACTGACAGAGATATATGACACTCACGCAATAAATGTCCACGGCGATCATGCCGAAGACGGACATGATCGTTAGCCTCGGAGCGTACGCACGCAGGAGAGAGAGAATAAAGATAGCGATGGCGAGGAAGACACCAAAGAGGACAGACGAACGAGTATCGAGGAACGCGCCCTCGAAGATGCTGGCCTGGAAGAGCGCGTCAGGGTTGGCCAGGCCCGCGACACTACGCGCCGCAACGACGGCATATAAGTGAACTGACACAATGCTGTAGAGGGGGACTGACGCACCTCTGCTCGACTTTCTCTAGCTCCGACTTCAACAAAACCTGGTTGCGCGCCGCGAGCGCTGCAGCCATCCCCGCCGCACCAAGAGCCCATCCAAGACACAGGCCAATAATAATCATCAAGAGAGCCTATCACAACACGGTAAGGGGAGTCTGACCAAAGCATGCGCATTCAGCTCGCTCACAAAAACAAAGAGTTGCAGGGGCATGTTCGGCGGCACCATCAGACTGGCCAGGAGAACGAAGAACGCTCTGTGGGTCCACCACTTTAGAAAGCATTTTCATGGTCGTGGAACAAGTTATACGTACGTGTTCCCAAGCGTCGTCAAGGACGCATGCGGCAGGAGGAGGATGAACGCGACCCAGGACGCGACCCAGCACCTAACAAGCATCTTCCAGCTCTTCTTTGAGCGTATGTTCGACGAGATCCATGGCGGCACGTTCCAGGTCTTGCGAGGCGACTCCGGGGTCACCTCTTCGCGTTTTTCGTCGACGGCTGGGGCCATGGTTGGGGAAAGCGAAGAGGGGAAGCATGGTGCCTGCCGGTTATGATCGTTGTGGCTGACGCTGGAGAGCGACAGGCGCGCGTCGGGGCGACCGCGACACGCGTGTCATTTCTGCTGACGTTGCCCCCGAGGTCAGGATCAACCAAGATTCAACGCGCTCGGTCTCTGAGATCTGAGACGCGAATGATATTTTGGAATCGCCGAAGTGTTGAAGCTGCGTACTCACCTCAGACGCGTCATCCAGTCTAATGCGTAGACGCGTAAAGGCCTGGAATCGCCCTTCCGGGTGGCAGCGCCTCTCAAGAACGTCCTGTTCAATCGAATCTGCATGTACAAACAGGTCTTAGTAGGATCCGGACAACTCTCCTAGATCGTTGTCCGGATTTTGGGTGAAGGAGCGACTCCGAAGGAGTCCGAGTACTTGTTGCATTGCGATTCTCGCCTCACTTGGTCTTGCAGTAATGGACGGCTTGGCGCAAAGGGAGGAGGGAAAGGTAGCAGAAGTGAAAGCGCAGGACAGCCCTTTTATAATGAGAGAAAGTGGAGCCCTTCAGAAGCCGCGGCGGAGTGCGAAATGAGTACGAGACGAAGGAGACGTCACACTGCAGTACCGTCTGACGGATTTGGAAGGTGCTTCTCCTTAAAAGGCAAGTATTATGACGCGTCGAGTGCACGACGTCCGTTAATTACCTGTCAACGTCAGATCCTCTGTCGAGTCGATTTGGTTAGCTCCAGACGCTGCCTAGATGAAGCAAGCCGGTGTGAAACAAAGAAGCCGACGCGTACGTACACGGAGCGGCAAACTCCGTGTCGATCTCAACCTTCCCCAAAAAACGAACGGTGGCCACACAACGTTGGCGCTTAAATCCATACCGCCTCGACACCCCAGCTCATCTACATACTCGCCGTGACTTGGCTGCAAATCCACTTCGAAAAACGTCGTAACATGTCTGCAAAGACGGCCGGGACGCTGCCAGATGGGCCGGATTACCTCCATCTCCTCCTGATCCTCTACGGGTCGGCGAAGGGCGACTCCTCATCCGACGATCGCTTTGGTCAAGACCAGAGGCGCGCCGAGGTCGATATTCGTCTCAAGCTGCCCCGCGCAGGCATGCGCCCGCCAGAGATCGATAGCTATGCGCGCGAGTTTGTCGGGCTCAACTACGCCAGCATCAAGCACACGCAGAAGTGGCACTGCGAGTTCTGCGGTGCGTGTCCTCGGCGTGATATGACGCGTTTCAGAGACTCAAAGCATGTGCCAACCAGACAAACCAGCGCGGATGTCCCAGCAGGACGCGGCGAGCTGGTCGCACCTCAAGCCGCCCCGCTCGAACCTCTACGTACGTCCCGATCCCCGCAACCTCTCCTGCCCCCCTCACTCCATCAGTCTCCATGCTCACCCGCCCGTAATCGCCACTACAGTTCCACTTCGTCTGCGACCCCAGCACGGGCCCGTGCGCCGCGCAGCTGCGTTCAGCGCACATCCAGATGGCAAGCATGACCGGCCGTCCGCCGCAGCCGCCTGGCCCGCGCGAGAACCCGCTCGACTTCCCGCCCATGGCCGTCTGCGCTGGGTGCCAGCGCGAGGAAACGGTGGACGTGCCCACGAAAAAGTGTAGTGGGTGTGATTTGACGAGGTCGGTGGATGATTTTGTGCGTGTATGCTGTGTGAGCTCTACTGAATACTTACTGTCAGGTACTGTTCCGTTGAGTGCTAGAAGAACCACTGGCGCGAGCATAAGGCGTTCTGCAAGACGCCGAAGACGGTCAAGTGGGTGTGGCCGTAGAGAGTGGGTCCTCATGCTGCAGGGTTGCCGCGCTCTCTGCGGCGCGGTCTATGGACTATTCAAAACGTCGCGGAAGCTTGAGGTAGTCCAATACAGTTTCGCTCATCACAAAATGTTTCGTGTCGCGCTTTCGGACTCCTGTCTGGTCACTCCCTGCTTGTCGATTTGTCTGTACTTGTATCCAGTGCGTATATGCTAGTTCCAACGATTCGTGACGTTCCGTGTGCCACGTCATGCGTAGCTACATCCAATCGCCCAAGTACACAACGGTACAAGCGCATGGCTAGGAGTATCGGAGGCGATACAGGCAGTATTCAAATCGCCCCATGTACACGCCCTCGCGCCTTCCCGATAGTTCGTTCGAGCACAGCACAGTCCGCCGATGTAACGCGTCGAACAACCTTGTGTTCGAGGCCAGGTATCACTGTACCCGTCTCGTACGCGTGCTCGAGGTAAGTATTACGTCCATCAACGCGCGGTCATGATGGCCCCACCACTCGGTCGCGCCCACACAGTGGTGTATGCGGTTTCAGAGGAACCTCGTCAGTGTGGAGACGGAAAAGGCGAGGTTCTTGGTGCATTGGTCGACAGATGAGTCTTCAGCGGCTCCGCCGCCGACTCGGTGCGCGGTACACATCGTGGACGTCCACATCACCGCCGGACCAGGTGGGTAACGAACTCGAGAAGGACACCGGGAGAGGACGAATTGTAGTACTTATGCATAGCAATGCGGTGAACTGTCGGTGCATCTGGGGCAAGAGTCAGCAATGGAAAGAAGCGCCCGCCGGCAGCGGGCAACACACCTTCGCCATCATTGGAGACAAGGCTCCAGAGATACTAGCAGAAAGGCCCATTGCGGCGAGCCGTGTTCTAGCAGGTACATCGTAGCCTCGGAGACCGGATAGCTATTGGGGCGTCGGAGGCCGGCCCCCTGCAGGCGCAAGTGGTTCATGAGGGCGCAAGCTCACCGTGGTTCCTCAGCGACAGGTGGACATTCCATAGGACTCCAGAAGCACCCGGCATCATAGGATCACGGCTGCCCAGTACCTGAGGTCCACCATGTTGTCTCGGCAGCCTAGTAGTCATCTCAGGCAATGGAGACGAACCACTATGCGCCTCGAGTCGCCGCGTTGCTTGAAATGTGAGTCAGTGCCTCGATCATCTTGCTGAAGTGATATTAGCTCAAACCGAGCATCGCAGCGGCTGTTCACCCAACTGGGCTCTCCGCGGTCCACCACTGAGTGGGCGCTGTCGATTATAATCTATGCTGTGCTAGCCTCGCGATGTGGTTGCGGTAGTGTCCGCAGTGAGGAACAATAACTATGCATCCTACCTCGACCTGGACGAGCATAAAAATCAGCTCTGTCTGAGGCTCTAGCTCCATCCCCACTCACCTCATTCACTCCAGCACTCATGAGTCGCCAAACCGTCTCCCGCTTCACGACGATGAATGAAGTCCAGATGGCGATGAACGACATACTGAACGATCCTCACGGCCCCGACGGCATCGCCTCGAGGCTTTCCCCCTCCGAGCTATCGTTCTTCAATGCGACACCCACTTCTACCTTCCGCCGTCTCCTGGTACTGAGGGAATCGTATCACCTCAACCACCTCGACACAGTCGACCGCACCTATACTCTGCAGAGTCAGCATAACCAAGCGACTCGCCCGAACGAGCCTTCGTCGCCGCGCCTATACGGCTTTGACAAGGCATACAAAGAGATCACCGACAGCACACCCGGCTGGCAGACTCATCACTTCCTCGACCTAGACTACACCCCGCGCGGCGTTTCCTCCTGGCTGCTGCGCACGAATGAGGATGCACATGGAGTGGGGATCACTCTGCGCCCGGGAGCCTCAGGCACCCCGTCGCAGGCTGACCCCTGGTTCCGTGAGCGGTTCCATGAGTGCACTGAGGATATATCCCGCATCGCTGATGGACGAGCGAGTATCGGTACGTGCCAGATACTGTCGAAGTGTCCGGGCTCATTCCCCTCCGCCAAAGGACATATCCCGAGCAGAGGCTTTGACCTCGTCCTTGCAAACGCCTCCATGGCGCTGCCCGAGGATGTCGCGCCGTGGGACGATTATGTCCACTTGGTATACGCACAGCTGGTAGTGGCGCTGCAGCACATCGCCGTCGATGGTACGCTGATCATCAGTCTCCCGACGCGGCCGCTCGTCTGGGTCCTCGATATCATTGCCGTCCTGAGGCAGTCGTTCGAGGGGCCGGGGTCTATCACGGCTGTCAACCTCGAGCCAGTCGATCAGACGAGGAGGTCGATCGCCTACGTCGTGTGTCGCCACTATGGGGCCTCTGAAGGTTCGAGGCGCCTACACAAAGCGATCATAGATCAGAACCGTACCAGTAAGAGCGTACATGCTTTCTTGAGAATAGCGTGTCCCACTAACGTGGATCCTGTGGTAAAAGCGGGCACTGCCAATGCTGGCGGAACGTGCCCGCGCCTTTCTAGTGATTCGGACGAAGGGATCCTCAGTTCCCAGCAACCATTCGTGTTGGAGCTCTTCGCGCGCATATGGGAACGGCAGCACAATGCCATCTACGGGCACTACCAGGAAATTCTCAGACAGGCATATGGAGGTCAGTATGACTTTCGCTCACCATTTAATGGCGTGACGGGGTGGTGCTAACCATCGTTTTGACTTTCCAGGCGGCATTTGAGATATCTGCCCTGAGCGGACGAAACGAGACTGACCTTCGTAAGCCTCTGATTCAGTCCACTGGCAAACGATCTACTCACCATGCAGCAAACCCGCGCTAGCAACATTTGGTCCACATTCCACGCCCTGGCGTTATACTCCGCGTAATAGTTCCCTAATACGCGCTCTTCTGGTTTCCTTTTGCTTTCTTCGCTTTGCTTCGTCGCGCAATTCCCAGTTTGCTTTCCAGATAACTTTGCTGTCGCGTTTTTCTTGTTTTGACCTATCCGTGTGTATGATAGGATGAGGGTCAGATATCGATTGTCAGTTGTACATATGTACGCACTCCTGGAGTGTATTGATGTTGTGCGAGTCAAATTCGAGTGGTGGTCTACCTCCGTTACCGTCAACACGTGCTTGCACATAAGAAGCGTGTACAAGGGGGACAAGAACCTTCGTTATAGCACAAACGAGACGATGGTTGCGTAGTCACTTGCAGGCGAATGAACACCAGGAATGAACACCAGGCGTGTCGTGGTTAAGGGATTCAATGTCGCGACAAGAATTTCTCTCACCTAGACGTTCGATAACGCCGTTGGAGGAGCAGGGTGTGGCCAGGACGCCAAGTCAATATTGAGGGACGCGAACGTCCTCGAACCGAGTCGCATCCACTGCCACTGTGCCAGAGGTCGCGTCGGTGGCTGGTCAGCGCTTCAGCTAGCGCTGTCACGCACGGGTTTCGCACACAACCACCACCATGCTTCATGAATCACACACCAACCATACTTGTGCAGCCGAAAAAACACACACTATTATCCTGCTATTATCTCTAACAGTCGTGTCTGGCTTCTGTACGCCTATTATAGGTCAATTCCTTGTCGTCGAGAGGTCCGTCACATAATCGGCGACTGAGAGGTCCGGCAGGGTCCAGCGATTGCACTTCAATTCTTCTCGTTCGCTCACTAGTAAGGTAGCTGTCACTCTACGGCTACGAATCACAGTTCATACGGATAAAACAAGCTTGAAGACGATGATCAGGAAATGTCGAGGTACGTGTGAACTGCATTCAATGCTAGGCGAAGGCCCTACTCACCTCGTAGACATTGATGCCTGGCAGATTCTGTGGTGCCTTTCAATGTTGCATTCAGCAGACTATGCTATGCTCTCAAGACACGGGTATACTGTGCTTCTGTACATCCGGTCTGCGGCGCAGCGTATCGAATAAGCCCCACCGCACCGCAGTCTGAGGGCGCCGGCGGAGTTTCTACGGGCCTCTTTGGACCCAGTCGACCTGTCCTAAAGGTATGTAGATACTGTACTGGGGCATGCTGTGCGTGGGTAAATTTGGCAAAGCTCGTGGAAGAAGCTTGTCGGACGCCGCTCGGGCAGTGTAGAGTCATGACCCATGGCCACGATTGATCCGCGTATAGTCCACGCAGCCAGATGGTTGGTGGGACAGGTCTGCGCGCGGTACACAGCATCAGTCCACTTTGCAAGAAGATAGCGCAGCGTGCATTGCGTTAAACGAAGTAGCAGGGCTCCTATCACATGCGGTACAGGTCTCAGAGAAGCCCACTGTACTATGACTCAAATCGCTGCCGATGGTGCGCAATTTAATTCATCCTCCGGATCAGTATGTCTACTCCCCACGTCTCGGAGTATCTTCGTATGCGACAGCATCAACTTCGTCGATGGCTGGTTTCTACCACCATCTGAGAGCCAGATACACTACTACGTCGAGTCATATACGTCTTCTGCCGCAGTATAGAAGCTCACATTGCATCGAGTCATACTCGTCAAATAGGCTTCAGTGAGTACCGTGATTATAGTGCCCTCTTCTTGGCTTATTCCAATTCCACAGTTGCTCGCAGTGGCCTCAGGCGCATCGCTCTGCGTCCGAAAGCTGGAGCGAGCCTCATTCATCTATGGCTTCTGTAGCTGCTAGGACACTATGAGTGGACTGCCATCGGGCTACGGACGGCTGTCTGACAGGAGCCGATCCGGTGGTAGGTGGATTGTCTAAGTATAGGTGGACGAAGCTCGAGTCGTGGTGATGTGTAGTACCAATCAGGTATTTCATTCGTCAAATGAAAATTGTTCACTAGAGAACCGAGTGCCGCAGCTCATACATGCATAGCATCTGCTGTCCTGTGGTTTACCACCGAGTGAACGGTATACGTCTGAAATCTCTACTGTCCTAGCCTCATGTTAGGGTACCAATATCGACATAGCACTGTAAAGGCAATGACTCTGCACCGCCTCGTGCTCTCGACCTGAGAGAATATAAACAATAGCAGCCTGAGTAACATGAGTCTGCAGCCCAACCACTAGCACTCTCCTCTTTCGCCATGGATCGTGACACCGTCTCTCGCTTCAAGACGATCGCCGACGTCGACGCCCAAATCGACAGCGTACTGAATGATAGCCCCATCCTCATTACCTCGAAATTATCTAACTTCGAACTCCCCTTCTTCAATGCGTCGCCCGCCCTCCGCCGTCTCCTGGTGCTGAAGGAACTCTACCGCCTTCACGACACCGTCGACCGCACCTACACCGAACTCGCCCGCCTTAACCGGAGCCGGACCGCCACTCCATCCGACCTAGAAGACTTCAAGAAAGCTTTTCAAGAGATTGTCAAAATCACTACTAACCGTTACCCTGCATTCCGCCTGGTCTTGGACCAGGCCCGCCACTTCCTCGACCTTGGCTGTGCCCCGGGTGGATTCGCCACCTGGCTTTTGCAGAACACACTCATGCACGGAGTGGGGATTACCTTGCCTCCGAGTGCCAGTATACCTGGCATCTCGGTGCAGGGCAGTCTTCAGTCCCTTGCACCCCGGTTCTCAGTGTACGAAGAGGATGTTTGCTCGATCGCTAGGGGGCAATCAACCTCAATCAATTGGGATACTACTGGTATGTATGGAACACCATTGGTGCGCGACACTGAAATGACATCAATTTTCAGAGCATATCCCACCCGCAGGCTTTGACCTAGTCATAGCCAACGCCGCTATCATGCTAGCAGAAGGCGCCGTGCCACGGACCAAAAAGATTGACCTGGTGTATGCGCAGCTGCTGGTCGCCCTCGAGCACATTGCTGCCGGCGGCACTCTCGTCCTCTCGTTGTGGATGCGCCCTTTTGACTGGGTCATCGACATCATCGCGATCCTTCGGGATTCATTCGATTCCGTCTACGCCGTCAAACCGCGCTACCAGGCGAAGACTTCATTTGCCTACATAGTCTGTCAAAGCTACAAAGCGAACGCCGACGTCAAACATCTGCACTTGGATCACATCCGCGCAATCATCTGTTACTTTAATAGAACAGGTGAGCCACACTCTACTCGGTGATAGCGACATTGCATACTCACCAAGTCTCTACAGCAATCGGCGACGTCGATACGATAGCCCTCCCTCATCCGTCCGAAGCCGTTGCTGGACAGGCGATCCTCACCTACGTAGTGGAGCTATTCACGCCTGTTTGGGAGCGTCAATATGACGCGATCCGCTCGAACTACGACAGAGTCCTCCAAGGCCACGGCTCAGGTAAGTATGATTGCTTCACCTCTTGGCGGGGAGGCGTAGCGCTAATGCTCATCGCGATCTGCAACAGGTGCATGCCCACGCGTCCATCCGAACCAACGTTCGGAGTCCACACTAGCACGCATTGGCAACAAAAACCCGCAGATGCCTGCTGCACGGTCAACCGCGGACCATTCCTCTGACTGGCGAAGTCGCTCCGCTCAGCGCGACGTGACCCAGCGTCAGGAAGAGAAGAACATCGGATATAAGAAGCTCTTCAATACACCGAAAGGTGCGAGCGACCGCCAGTGGCGATGAACCACCGTGCTTCGGTACCCTCTTCGACGACTGGACCGAACTCACTCACGGTAAGTCTACCATGAACCCATTGACTGGCAGACTGCTCACCATTGTGCCAGGCTCACGTCGTCCCTCTTCCCTTATTCTCGGACTCTACGCCTTCGCGTTGTACGCTCGGCCCCTTGTACGCTCTTGACCCTCTGCGCTGTTTATGTTTCCTCTCAACTTTTTCTCGTTGCGTGACCCGGACGGTCCTGTGCATCATTGTCAATAATACGTACCTTGTTTCGTGTCGTGTTATGCTATGTTTCTTGTACGATACGTCGCTCCGTGTTTTGTGTTACCTACTGTTGTCTGCGCTTAGTTGGACTCGCTCGCGTTGATGCCTGTAGCGCCGTCGCTGCGTATACGATAAAATGCCTCGATGTCGTTGGCCACTTTCCCTCATCCAATATTGTACCCGCTCCTCGACCTGTTGTTTGATTGTCTCGATTACTGCACCAAGTCAGACATTGATCAGAGTGACAGCCGAAAGGATCGTACGCCCGACCAGGCCGCATAGATCCAGTCAGGTTGCGTGCTGACGGCAGATGAGCTGTCTTCGGGGCCTTGACAGGCCGACCATTTGGCAACGCCGTCGCGATTTCCACTCCTCCAGATAGCACTCACGTTCAGTGAGTATAGCGCAGGCTGTCGGAGCTAGCCATCGTCGGTCCCTTGATAACAGCAATATAGATAGGAGTACACAAAGAAGTAGACGTTGCAGGACGAACTCTGAGCTTGAAGCAAGTATAAGGATTCGCTGCGACGCCTTTGGTCGCTATACTGTAGTGATGGCAGCTATAGAGAAGCGTACGATCTTTTTAGCGCTCACGTACAGTCGTTCTGAGCGCCTCCGCACCCTCCTCCTGCACGATCTATACATCGCTATCCATGAGATCTGGTCTGTTCATCTCTGTCTAGATGTTCTACCGGGCTAGTGGCGATTCAAGCCGAATATTAGTCTGGCTGTGTTCTTGAACGGAGTCATTGCCCCTTACGTTTCGTCTGCTACTGTATCGCTCAGCTCGCTGGGGCTATTGCGGCTGCGGCTGACGTCCTTGCGCTCACACCGGGTCCGCCGTTGTTGAAGTAAGTGTCAATCGTAGCCTATGACCTGTGTCTAATGAAGCGTTCAGCACTGTGTTGACACACGGCGTCAACCTTGCCCAGGCTATGTTCGTAGAGATGGTCGTCCGATCTGTGGTGCTGGTATTGTCCGTGGTTATATTGGCGGCAGAGAAGCATCCTGTTATTCCTTGATCTCCGGTGGAATTTGACGAACGATCAAAGTTGCGCTGATGGTTGAATGTCCCCTTATTTCTCAAGGTCAGCATTGGCCTCACATCCTTCGTCTGTCATCTGTGAGTAGGATCCATTGTGCGTATACTGCGGTCCTGATGTACGCCTCGTTTCTAGCTGGGAAGTGTGTCACACATGCCTGTGAGCGTTTCCCGGGCGTTTGTACCAGCCGTCGTCAGAAGGTTTCCATACAGCGGTCAGTGGGTAGTAAGTGTATAAACCTGCGCGGCACGCCACGGAGGGCCAACTACGACGCGAGTACTGGTCTTCCGCTGGGCTCTCTGGTTCGAACGGACGGCACAATCTCATGCTTGCTGGTGGTTCTGGGAGCGCTAGGGGACATGCGCTACGGGCCTGCCGCTGCGTATCAGGCGTTGGCTGAGACGTTGCTGTAGGGTTGCACCCATCTGTATCTAGCTTCCCTCATCCTCTATGATCAGTTCATACCATGATGTCATTCCCTTGACCTTCTTCGGCAGTGCGTCTGGTCATCATTTTCCCATGTCCGCGAGGCAATTAGGGCTTCTTCAATCCATCCGTATGTACCGCCCAATCGTGCGTCGAGTCCGACTAACGGCGTCAGAGTCTGATCTGATTAGCATCTTCTCTATCTGGACCAGTCCAATAACTACACCTTCGCATTGGCTCTCCTATCACCAATGGCACGACCGGAACCACACATGCTGGCAGGTCAAGTCTGATTGACGTCCGTCAATCCGCAGATACCCATCGCAGAGAATCACGCCGCGTCGAATTGTTGCGTGCGCGAGGTCGCCGGGTAGGTCATCATATGTCGCATCAGCGTTGGTCTGACCTCCGAGCGCATTGACAGTGGCTTGTATGGCCACACATCACTCCGACCTGGGGCGTCCGCGGGGCCGTCCATAGTGGCACGAGGTTCGGACGGTGGCATGCTTGGGGATCCCCTTCACCAGCCTCGGATGGACCGCCATGTCCTTCAACATAAATATGCCTTGTTCGCGGTCAGGTTTCTACACTTCTCTCCCTCGCTACAGGTCTCAAATGGTCGAAGACCGTTGTCTCAAGATGCCCAGCAGTTCTGGTGTCGGCACCAATGGTCGTGCTCGGAACGTAGAGCCCAAAGCGCAGTGGTCACTCACTGACTTCGGGCACACCGGTGGCGTCACAGAATGGGTAATAAAGACCATACATCTGGTTGGGGACTGGATCTACAGAGATTTTCATGAGCGACGGCAATCGATCGGCGGGATGGACAACATATGGCTCCTCCTGGCCGACGTGACCGACTTCGTTGAACCCTGTGAGCGCGCCGTTTTAGTCTGTCGCGTCATGTCTACTCATTACGCAAGACAGGTGTGCGCTTGGACATACACTCTGAAGGGAAAGTTGACGTTGGAAGACTTATACTCGGTGCGTTCACTCGTAGGTTATACAAGACTGCTTTCCCCGACGCATCGCACAGATAGCGCAACGTCATTGCGAAACGTTCCCGAAGTACAAACAACGGGTAACGTCTGTGCTCAGAAGATTGCACGGCGCCCGCTTCGAAGAGGACCCTGATTTCGATCTCAAGAACCACATCCACGCCGTCAGTCTCCCGGAACCGGCCGGGAAACGTGAGTTGAATGACGTGGTTCGTGAATTCTACTCCACTAGCGCTGCGTCTCGCTGGTGATGCTGAGATACTGTACCAGATGGGCAAGGTCATTGCTCAAAAGTGGGACCTGAAGCACCCACTGTGGGAGGCCATACTTGTCGAGAACTACAGGGACGAGACCGGTGCTCAGAGCGCGTTGATCATGAGAGGGTGGGTTTACTCTGTGTCTGTATCTGAGTACTCGCTGTTCCAACGCTGTATAGCCACCACGCCCTCGCAGATGGTCAAGGCTTTGCTATCAGCCAGCTCTACATCACTTCATATCACAACGAGCTCGTACACAAGATGGACTCGATGGCGGACTACCTCCATGCGGCGAAGCGAGGAGAGGTGCTACCTTCCAAGCTCCACCGCTCCCTCCGGCCTTTCGACTCGCTGGCGACGCATCCATATACCGCACCGCTACTCGAACTCGTCATGGCCTGCACGTTCTGGTTTGTATACGCTGGCTCGATGTTCGTCGGTCTCTTCTGGAGTGTCTACCAAGCTGCGCACCTGGCCGCTCTCTTCCCCCTTACCTTCTGGCGCGTCGATAGGCTCACAGGCCCCCAGCCGGGCCCGCGCGTGACGGAGCGGGAGTTTGCCAGCTCGCGCGTGTTCAGCATCAAGGACGTCAAGCTCTGCCAGCAAGCGTTTTCTGGCGCGAAGCCTGGTAGCGCGGTCGCTGGCCTTCCGAAGGAGCAGCGCGGGAAGACGCGCGCAAAGACGGGGCACGTCACGCTGAACGACGTTGTATGCGCGGTGATGGCGGACGTACTCGGGAAGGAGATTGCGTCCAGGCCCACAGATCAGATGAACGGCCTTTGGAAGCGGATGAAGCGGAAGCTGAGGGCGCTACTCCCTTCGCCTATCGCTTTCCTTATGTGAGGAACCAGATTGATCTCGCACTGCATGCTGATTATGAAGAGGTTGCAGACCGATGAGCACACGCGCTCCCGGCGACTGGTCGATGAAGAACCTGTCGACAGTATCCCTCGTGTACTTGAACCCATCGACAAATGTATCCGACGATGTCACAGTGCACGAGCTTCACACGCACATCCACCAGTGCCGCAGAGAGCTCTCCATTCTGAAACGTAGCCTGCTTCCGAGGCTGTGTTTCCATATCGTGCAGTTGACGGGTCAGTTTCCCGCACTGCTGAACCCATCCATGCTGGCGGAACCGATTCCACAACTCAAAGAACTATGCAACAAATGGGTAATGACGCCGATATATGATATGTTAATGCAATCATGTGAGCTCTGGATGGCCTCTGCTGTGCAGCTAGTACTCAAGTTTGTTTAGTCCTCGTTGTCCTGACAAAGTAAGGTACAATCTTCGTGCCTGAGCCAGTTGCTAACAGTGCGGGTGCGTCCAGCGTTCCTGGCCCGGCGCAAAGTACAATAACCTTGGAAAGTACGGAAGTGCTTAAATGGACAGTCCTCCCTCCTCAGTTCGGTAAAGGTGAACCTCTCTGGACTGCCTTACTCGATGGCCACACTCTCACTGTGACATTATACAGGCACCATCGGAATGGGGATAATCTCGTACGCCGGCGGGCTCTCCATCGCTGTCGCTGCCGATAAAGTGCCGTCCAGCCTCGGCGTCGCTGAACGGATATGCACGGGTTTTGAGGAGCGATTTGAGCTCTACGTACAAAGAGCGCAGGAGATCCTGGACCATCTGGACTAGACGGCTCGGTAGAGATACCTCACGCAATTTGTGTTGCCGTTCCCAGTATGCTGCTGCTCAAGTATCTAATGCTCGGACGTTACAATGGCATACACATCGGGTTGTCTTTCTTGATACAGCACCGTAGATTATTTGAATGGCACTCATGATACGACGTCACCGATGGAACCTCTGCGCGCGGGAATTTGAACCAGGTCACTTCGTGAGTCGTGACTGTTATGGGCATATCTTGAGACTGGTAAGGCGTGCACTGCGGAGACTCGGAGGCTCGCAACTGATACTTATCACTACAGTACACATCACGTCGGGAACATCTCTTGTCTTCCGGGCCGCTGGCGCGCGTCACAGAGAGCAAGCCTAATGGCATGTTCGAGCCTCGTCGCGTCACAGCGGTAACGTGTCTATGAATACATCTGCGTATGCCTTGTCAACCATTCCCACTCCGGAAATCCGTAGAGTTCAGCTCTCCTGAACAAGATCATACTTCGTGGCCACGCCGTAAGCTCAGGCGAGCCGGCCCGGTAATCGACGCCGTACAACCGTCCATTGTGACCCAAGACCTTCAGGTTTCGCGCTCTGGCGATCAGGTCTCGGATTGATGGGAGGTCGGCGGGGGTCCGTAGGTGGAGGTAGCCCAGCCGAGGGAGTTTTGACCACTGAAACGAAGGTGCGAGTCGGTAAGCCTCTCGGAGGTATGGTGATAGGCACGCACGATGAGATCGAGAGCATCCGGCTCGAAGACGTCGGCGCAGACATTGACTACCAAGCCAGTAAGTCCATTGGGCAAGTGGCAAGCCAGAGTGCTCATGAAGTCACAGGTGAGCACTCCCCTCGGAGCGATCAAGGCAAGCTCCAGAACCTCGAGGTTTTTAAGTGTTGCAAGGATGGCCAGGTAAGGAATCAAACGGGCCTCAGGACATGCATACATATTAAGGCGAAAACGCCGCAACGCATGTCTTCCCAAGAGGATTTTTGAGAGCAATCGGCGCTCCAATGAATACGAGTAGCCGCCGTCGGCCCATGATACCAGCATGTCCTGCAAGCATAGCTCGGTCAATCGCGGATTACGGTCGCGCGACGATGCCAGGACTGTCAGGACTGCATCCGCGATGACTTCGTCTAAGCTGATTGTCAGTGATTGCAACTGAGCGAGTCCCTTGAGGAATGGTCCGAGCCGCTCCACAGACTCCAAGTCGAGGTATAACAACTCGACATGTGTGAGGTTGGGTAAGAGTCGAGGCGGGATTCTGGTTATCCACGTGGCTGGGAGGCTAGCCTTCCGTAGGGACTCTCCGTGAAGGTAAATGGAGGAATCTTCCGCGACGTCCAGATCATCTACAGGAGTCTTGATCAAGTGTGTGCCGCTATCGATTATCGAGCGCAGAGCTCTGAGGCCGCGCAGCGGAAGACCCTTCAATGCTAAGCATCTAGGAGGAGAGAACGACGTGTTCAGAACGTAAGATATAAAGATTGTTGACAATGAGATGTACTTACGGAAGAGCAACCTCATGTAGCAAAGGGCATGTCCTACCCAGTGATTCGAGGATCTCGAGAGAAGGGGTCGGGCATTCCCCATACCACACCAGCGAGTGCAAGTTACACAAATGGTACGTGGCGAGCATCAGACATCCTATAGGCGAGCGTCAGCATTGTCTAATACACGACAATCTGCAGTGCCTTCAACACTTACGCAGGTCAAAGGCAGAACCACGGAGGTTCTCCCTCGGCTCGTAGGCACGTACTTCTAGCTTCTTGACAACCCTCGCAAAATTCGAATCCTCCATGATGTGTTTGAGAATATCGATGGACCTGGAACTCCGCCCCTCTTTCGCCAGCCCCGGGATCCCTGAAGAATTGAAATGTACGTCGTCATCCTCGTCCTCGTCATCATCATCTGCCTCATCATGATAACTGTACTCCCAGGCTCCAAATTCGACGGTGACTGATGAGAAGACCAGAGGGACGACAAGGTCGTGGAGCATTCGAGATAGTAGGAGGCACACAGGCCTTACTTCTCGAGGCGTAAGATCTATGATTTGGGCTAGAATTTCTGGTGGCAGCGAAACACGTCGTTCCGTTGGCATGGCCGGCGTTGCGTTCACTGGCGAGTCTACAATATATTCATGGCAGTTATAACAGAGATTCCAGAGAACTCACATTAGTCCCAGAGAAAGCACAGCGACTGCAGCGCGTTGACCTCGGTCACTTGCGTGGGATCCGCTGCCGACTACAGCTTATTAGCAGCCTGACCGCTCGTGGGGCATAAGCACTGGTGTTGACATCCGAGACTTGTCAAACAGACTTACCAAATGCTACAACGCACCGTAGCGGTAAGTCTAAGACAGTGTACCGTCAAGTTGTGGTAGTGGTCAAAGTGATGTTGAGTTCGTCGCTGCTTTGGCGCCCGCGTGTGGCTGAGTCGCTGGCCACACCGGGGATACTGTAGCGAACCCCACAACCCGGATGGGGGTGTGACGTGTGACAGGCTTTACACGATCCGGTGCAGCGGCGGGGACGCGTGTGACGGGTGACGCGCCCGCCGGATGGCGGTCTTGTCGTTGTGCCCGCCGCAGGCGCCGCTCCTAGCACCTATCGACAGTGTTGGCGCCGGCGGCGGGGTCGGGTGTGACGTGTAACATGTCGTCCCCGCGGCGGCGGG
This sequence comes from Fomitopsis serialis, assembly GCF_022376445.1. Lineage (NCBI taxonomy): Eukaryota > Fungi > Basidiomycota > Agaricomycetes > Polyporales > Fomitopsidaceae > Fomitopsis > Fomitopsis serialis. Next base: position 61,767 of record NW_025954994.1, on the reverse strand, counting down.
CGGCGGGCTTGTGACGCGTGACATCCGGGTTGTGGGGTTCGCTACAGTATCGGCGTGGGGGCCGCGCATGCGCGTATTCTGTACGCACAGTTCGCACTGCTTCATAACATCGCTTTTATGAGTCTGTCACAACGACATGCGCTGCGCCACCGGATGAACAAGAGTATAGCTTCATGTTATGTAAAGATGAGTTCAGGTTGGCCACGGTCTGCGGCGCGTCACGGTCGCGACGCGTGTGTCATCTCTGATGACACACGTCGCGACGAGTCGCGTCGCGCTGCATCAGGTATTTTTCTGAGCCTCTCCCTTGGCCTCAACGTCCATCGTTCAACATTCAGCGCTCAATCTCTCACGTCCAGCTCGACTGAAATTCCCAGCGCCCCCAAATATGTCCACGAATTCTACAGTCGCTGCCCTACCCGACGGGCCTGACTACATCCGCGTTGGAGTGTGCCTGTACGGCTCGTCGAAAAACGACCCCATCTCTGATGACCGCTTCGGCGACGACAGACGGCGCGTTGAGATCGAGTTTCGACTGAAGCTACCGCGTCCAGACCTGCCACCCACCGATATCCGACGCTACGCAACCGACTTCATCAACCTGTACTACCCCAGCCTCAAGCATACGCAGAAATGGTATTGCGAGTTTTGTGGTGTGTCCTACGATTTTCGCACACGTATCTGCAGCTGATTGGCCCATAGACCAGCCCGCACGGATGTCACAGCAGGACGTGACTTCCGCATGCTCCAATACACCTCCGTTCGTTCAGATCTGGGTACGTACTCGCATCGAGCTTAAGTCAGATTGCAATTGGACATGGCTCGCCAACTACTCACGACAGTATCACTTTGTTTGCGACCCAAGGGCCGGTCCGTGCGCGGACGCACTCCGTGCCGTCCAGCTACTGTTTGCGCGCCAGACAGGCTCCCCGACGCCGCGCCGCCTTCGTTGGCGGGAAGATCCGCTCGATTTCCCGCCGATGGCCGCCTGCGCAGGCTGTGAGCGCGAGGAGACGGCGGATATGCCCACATTGAAGTGCAGCGGGTGCGATCTCACCAGGTCGGTCCCTCATCATATGTGCCGATGATCTCTTCACTAGACTTCGACTTCCTTGCATCGATGTCTAGATACTGCTCCGCTACCTGCCAGAGAGAACACTGGCCAGAGCACAAAGTGCTATGCAAGACCCCCAAGAAGGTCAAGTGGGTATGGCCGTGAAGATGCGTTGTTCACGAATACCGGCCGCGTTCGTCGGCCTCTTCTCTCGAAACCCCCGCAGCCAGTGCCCAATGTTCAACGTTCAACGCTCATCTTGGAAGCCCTGGTCCACGGTCAATATACAACATCAGCCATGGCGATGTCGTGTACCTGAAGATTTTTTGATGGACGCCTCCGTATTACCAAGTGTATTGTAATATACTTCGCCGGGTACTTACTACTGGCGCGTGCTTCGTATTGCTGCTATCTCACTGCCTGTAGCTCACTTCCATTCGAGACAGACTGTAATTTGTGATGCATTCTAATCATGTTCAATTCATGATCTTGTAGTCCTTCTAAATGCGGTAAGGCGCGCGGGAAACCCTTCTACGGACCGACTGAAATGCCTACAAGGGACGCGAGATGCGCGATTCATGCTACGAGTGCGTCCCTAGGCCATTGACAGAACACGTTGTGCAATTCAATCTGCAGCGCAGACTGCAGCTACATATTATAGGTCCGTGAGTGCTCAGATCCACTGCAGTACTGTACATAGGGCCTTGGTTACAGCGGTTTTCAGAACTATGCGGAATCGCGAGAAAAACGAAAACGCACCTCGGGCACTGGGCCAGCGCCCCGAGCCACGATTAGATTAGATGCAGTCCGAGTTAGGAAGCCATTATATTGATACGACGCTGCGCGTCCCGCCTCTCCGAGCGAGCGATGTAACAAGCTTCAGGGTGAAGTCGACTGTGAACAAAAATGGGAAGGGTATGTAAATAAGGCATGCAGAGGTCTGGTATCTTTTCCCCATCCAATGACCATTCACTTTAGCCTCGGATGGAACCACTTGATCAAATTTACTCGAAAAACCAACAGAGCTCATCTAGCAATGGTCCTCGCACTGGACCGTAATTTAGACAGCCAAAGATGTATGTAAAGCTGTTTGTGCTCCACATTTACCCTGGTCATAACACCCAATGTGCACAACATTGCCCTTGCCATGCAACAATATAGTATACTTACATTGATTATCAATTCATCACAGAATGGGTCCTGCTCAACGTGCTGCTTCACTCCGGATTTCATTTATTCATGTCTGAAAGTCAAAAGATCTTGTTCGCGGACTGAATGTATATGTACTACTTACGTTAGAGCAACTGAGTCGTTCGTACTTACTGTATGTTGTTTACATAATCAGCTACCCACACTTACTATATATGCTATATTATATACATTGCGCGCCGCGCATTGTGAGCCCTACTTTTCCACCGTTTTTCCTGCTGCATTGGTGTGTCAGCGTAGCTCGCTGCCATCTTGTTGTCATTTACATGTAACGACTGTGATTTCGTATGCCTGCTGACCGAAATGGCCTAGCTTATCAGTTCCAGATTTGGCCACTATCTAATCTAATCGTGGCTCGGGGCGCTGGTCCAGTGCCCGAGGTGCGTTTTCGTTTTTCTCGCGATTCCGCATAGTTCTGAAAACCGCTGTAACGACCGCAAACCACAGACGAATTGTGATGGGCCTTAGACAACGCTGCGAGTCACCTTCGATAGCTCAGCTGGAAGAGCGTGAGACTGTAATCGGATACTTACCGCTATCTCAAGGTCGCTGGTTCGACCCCGGCTCGAAGGATCTGGTGGCGTTTCAACTGCTTTTTTGCCCTCCGAAGCTCCCATGGTCGGCCTATCTGCGCAGTCTGAGTTGAACCGCGTCTCAAGCTCCATCTACCATGTCCGACATTCGACCTGAGAGTCAGGTCCAGCCATCATTGATTCCTCCGTTAGATACATTGTTCTTCAATCCTAGTCTAATGGAACTGGAGTTCCTGCATGAAGCTGTGTCAGCGGACGATGGTGAGATGCGCAAGAGGATTCTGGAAGTGCAAAAAGAGTGAGCTCAAATTTGGCCTGACGGCGGTTTCTAACGCACTGGCGATTCTGTAGAGCTTAGTAGGCATCATGTACTGTGTTCAGCAGTCGCATCCATGTCATGCGAATGACCACACTGATCATAGTGCGAAATACCCGTACCCTTGCATCCTCGGTTTCCACCATGTTGCCCTCATGATGTCTGGAAACCCGATCTATCCAGCTGTGCTGAAGAGCGGGAAGAGAGGCGACACAGTATTCCTCGACCTCGGATGCTGCAGTACGTTCTTACGACTTATGTGGCGATCAAGTGCGTGCTGGATGCCGTTTTCTCTGCACAGTGGGCACTGACGTGCGCAAGCTCGTGCACGATGGGTACCCCGCTGCATCCGTCCTCGGATGCGACCTGCGGCAAGAGTACATCGACCTCGGGTACAAGCTATATCGTGATCAGGAATCCTCGAGCATTCGCTTCTTCACGTCCGACATATTTGACGTCCCGCTGTCCTTCACGCAGCCAGCTACAAGATTGGAGGGCCTCGCCGGCACGAAGATCGCGTCGCTTTCCCAGCTGATCGGCTCCCTCACGCACATCTACATTGGAGCGGTCTTCCATCTCTTTGACGAAGCCACGCAGTACGCGATCGCTTTGCGGCTAGCAACGCTGCTGAAGCGCGAACGCGGAGCCGTCATTTTTGGGAGGCATCGAGGGCTGGAACAGGAGGGCATGATAGACGATCACTTAGGCCGGTGAGTCCAGCTTGCTAATCAAACCACTCAGATGGTCATACAGATCCTCGCGCAGGACGCGTTATGGACATTCGGAGCGGTCCTGGCCAGTTCTCTGGAAGAAGGTCTTCACCGAAGCAGAGAGCGCTGAGTTCGCTGAGCGGCGGGTCAAGGTAGAAGCCAAGCTGTCGGAAATATTCTGGCAGCATGTCTTTGGGAAGGGACGATGAGGCAACATGCTCGTGTGGAGCGTACATATTATATGAGTACATCACCTCATGTAATCCAAATCGCATACGGCCAAGGGTTTCCGACGCGGGTATACGTGGAAGCGTCTACGACGTGCTTGAAGCGCTCCTACGTGGTAGCCACCACCATCCAATACCAGCAGTCCATCCAGAGCCTGATGGAGGTTGATCTCGCCCAAGGACGACGTTCTCCACGCGATGCCACCACCCTTTGGGGATGAACAATGTTTCGCCTTCCCTCAGGATGCAACTGTACCCCAGCCCCGAGATCGCTTCCACAGAGCGCGACGGCGCATCAGGTGCGGCGACAACAGCGAAGTCATCTCCGCTGTCGGATGGCTGGAGCGAGAGGTTGATAGAAGACGTGTTCCGCAGAGCGTGTTGCCCGTCAGCACGCTTTACGAACTCGGATGCGCTCGGCGGGAGGAGGAAGATGTGCTTCGCGTAGCGATTAGGCTCCGCAGAGGCGTACAGCTGGTAGAGATTGAAGTATGGGTCGTAGTGGAGAGGTGTGATCTGAGGAAGTTGGGATTAGTCTACGCGCGACACAGCATACATCGGGACGCACAGCGCCTGCGGGACCAATAAAAAAACTCGTCTGATACAAGTCAGCCTCGACAGGGCCATCTTTGAGTAGTGGACCCAGAAGCGGAGGCGGCTGTATGCGTTGTGTAAGAGCTGGTATCTAGGGGTGAAACCCAACAGTTGTCAGCTTGTACTGTGCACTGGACATCCGAACAACCTACTTACGTCACCGCTCGCTCGCCATTGCGCAAGGTACAGTTGTCGCCCGGCAACCTTGCCGCCGTTGGACTGATCACTCTCGATCCAATCGAGATATCGCCCGAGTGGCAGGCTGACTTGTTCAAACGATCCAGCTACGGTGTCGTCGTAGCGCCCTAGCTCGATGTCAATGATCCGATCTTCTGCCTCCCGTAGACTGCGGAGTAATTTGTGTGCCCTCGAGTCGCTACTCGGAGATGCCCGCTTGATGTGAAGGGGGGTAGCGTTCGGTGACAGAGCATAATCCAGGAAAATTCTGGAGTCGTCAATTTTTGAGGTTGGGACCGGTGCGGTCTGAACAGGATGTGCCTTGACGTAGGATACGTTGCGATACTGTGAGCCAATCGCCCACCGTAAACCGTACTGACACGGTCGATATTGACGGCAAGAGTGAAGAAGTATCTCTGAATGCATATTTACTGACGTCCGGACATCATTTAGCATTGTTCGCTCGCTCGGAAAGAAAGAATGACGCGCAGACTCAACTCTTCAACTGGAACGTCGTTTTCAGTTCAGCCTCGGCTTGCAATCAAAGAATCTGCGGGTCGCTCTTCACAGTCGACGTTGCCCTTGGTACGTTACCACCCTATCGACCGCAGGATTCCTGATCATATTTTAGCGCATGGCGCGTGTTGGGTAAAGGTGGCTCTCTGCTAGGCACGATGTGAGATCAATGTATGCTGGACTCACGCGTAGTGATCAAGCAACAGTTACGGGCCCGGGGTCAAGCCTGACTGTGAAGGTCTTGCTTTTAGGTGGTACTCTGAGTGACTGGACTCCGTGTCGTCACCCACCTTCGCGATGATCGGAAGATGCAAGCCACTGGCCAGAAGGACAGTTGTGGGAGTCCCCAGCCAGAAGTTCCCGATAATTAATGGCTAGATGGAGAGCTCACCGTGACGGTAAGAGGGCTAAAGTCGAGAATGACATTGCTCACTGTACTCTGACTACTCAGGCTGTCCACATGCATTACGCGACCACGTGACACAGTGACTTCGCGGTCGCGATCCTCCTCCCCCTAATTTTACATGCTGTGCGTCAAGTACTGAGTCCGTCATCCTCAGAGGCTTTAAATTCATTCTGTAGAAATTCTACACATCCTTTTCCTTTCCACTCTACCACCACCTCACTGCCAGCACCCTCGCCGGGCCTCGGAAACTTTGGAGTTGAACATCGCTTCTGGTATGCGCATGCCTTAATGCTGTTGTGCTTACTCACTACTATTCGTATTTTTCAGCATATATGCGCACTACGACCTCGTGTATGCGTTTTCTTTGATCTCTTTCCCCGTTGAATGTGCCGGACCCATCCAAGATCCCATTTTACTGCGCCCGCACTTCGTCAGTCCGGGATCGCAATCTACTTCAGTAGTCAGTGGTGAGCCAAACTCGTGGCTCTTGCGATGGGGGTTCTCGCAGACTGCAACGTGTGTAAATGTAGAGACTAATCAATTTTACAGGATTTGAAACGCTCAATGGCAGCCACTGGCAGCTATGAGGAGCTGTCAGGACGCAGCTCGCCTACCGCCCTTCACGCAAATCAGAGATGCCCGCTTAACGACTCCGATTCTTGCTTTCGTACCGGCAATGCTGGATCAACTTGCATTGACTCGCGGGGCATACAGTCGAATGCGATGGAACTTCCGTGCTTGTCACAAAGTGGGTCTGCCATGAGATACAGGCAAGCTGCGAGAACCGATTGGTATGCATATCTTCTGGGACTGGGCGTATGGTTGTACCATCGAGTAAGTACCCCTTTGCGGTCGAGATCGCGCCGGCCCCTGCTTACAATACCGCCAGAGAAACAGCATGATGTCAAATAGTAGTACAGCTGCTACCTGATAGACCGCCCTGTCCAGGTGCATATTCAGCAGGTAAGTAAGTTATATGTTCAAGGAATTCGTTCCACTACTGACTCACGCGACCGCGACATTGCTTCAGCGAGTGACTGGCCTGCAAGTGGCAGTGGGAGGATGTGGCGGACGTCTCCTATCGGAGCCTCAATGAGGGATACATCTACATCAACCCGATCGAGCTCCGCTCGTAGCCGGTGGCACGGGCAGACCTGTGAGTGTAACAATTGCGTCGTTCTCTCTTCGTCGACCATCTGTCTCTGCCTGCGGGTATTGGACAGGCTAGAGGAATACACCCCTGTGATTTGTTTCAATCATTGTCTCGGTGTTGCGCCATAGAGCAACTTCGGCGGAGCTAGGACGAGCGGCCGACCCCAGTGCACTGTGCGGACTAGAGCTCGTGCGATCCACGACCACTTACAGCCTGAACGCTACCTATCTCGCAACACCGTCCTCATGCCTTGCCCGTCGCCTCGCCTCTCTCTCTGAACGCTCTGCCCAGCTCTGCCATGTCCAATGAGACACAGAAGGCCGACCAGATAACGTACAGGTTCTACACGAAGCTGACACTCGTCGTCCACCATGCCAGGGCAACCTTGGAGGCACCGACAGAGGCCAAGGTCGACAAGTGGGTGAGCGACACCGACTGTATGAGCTTGGGCTGTCGCTGACTTCCCACAGTTCAACTTGGAAACCCCAGACCCGGAGATCTTCAGGGAGCAGACCCGTCTCTATCGTAGTATCTCGACCGTTCAGCCCGTACCCGCTTTCCAGCTACAGGTGCTCTTGTGCGTCCCGGAACTGGCGAGCAATCAGGTCCTCGTCTACCATGCCCCTAACTCATCGCGGCTCCGCATCGACCCGACGCCGACGTACGTCCTACTCGAGTCGTGGGACCTCAGCTTCCAGCCCGAGCAGCTGCACTCGCGTCGCGGCGATGACCGCTCGGACATCACACCACCAGCCATCTACAAGCACGGTATCTCGCTCTTCAGAGGCATCTTCACGCTGCTGCGCATACTCCCTGCGTGGAAGCTCGCGCGGCGCAGGCGGGCGGGCGGGACTCGGAACGGGAACTTCGGCATTGAACTACGCATCGCGGGGCAAGGGCAGAGCAGGGGGGATATCTTGGATTTCGGTGCGCAATGTGGCATCGTATGCATGTGTGGCGCCTCGCTTACACCGGCTCACAGACACGCCACCTGCGCCAGGGGCCTCCCCGCTCGCGCAGGACGTGCACACCTTCGCGCCTATCACGCACCCGACGGGGACGCTCTCGCTGTCTGTAACGTATCTCACAACCCCGCACTTTGAGCTCGATGCGCTCGAGTCGTTGCTGTCGTCGCGGTTCCTGTCGGACGAGGGCCCGGACTTTACGCCTACGCTGGTCAAGAACCAGCAGCGGGACTCGCTCTCGACCTCCCCCGGCAGCCTGCCCACGCGTACGTCATTACCTCGCTCGCCGCCCTCTGCGTCATTAGCGGACCGCTTCGTCGTCCCCCCGCCGATGAGCTCGCGCACGACGTCGTTCCCGACCGTCGGCGGCAGCAGCCCCCGCATGCCGAGTGTGGCGTTACCTTCCGCGAGTCCTCGCATGCAGAATGTGGCGTTGCCTTCTGTACGGCGGCTCTCTAATGCTGGGATGGGTGCAGGCTCTGCGTCAGGGCTATCAGACGAGTCCTCACGGCAGGGCGCTGGCTCCATTGGGTCAAGGGATGACGGGCCAGGTGTGTCGGCGTTAGGCCCTCGGTTTCGGAAGGAGAGCCTCGGTGGAGGGCGGGGTACGGTGAGTCGTTTGCTCATCGACTATACGTTGTGTGGTGACGAATCGGTGATTGTACAGGAGCATTCGTCGGCTCAGGGAGCTTTGCCCATTCGACGCCAGCCCATGAACACTATCAACCCCTTCAAGTCATCGACCCTATCCTCGGGCTCACCGTCGACACATTCACCCTCACCGTCGCTCCGTCAGAACTCTCCGCTTTCCTCCCTGCCCGGAGGCCCGTCTCTTCCATCTCGCCCTACCCATACGTCGCCGACGTCGTCGCGTGCAGGCACAAGTGCTGTACCAGTCGCCGTGAAGATGCCGTCTTCCCCTGTCACGCCGTTCCGACCATCCCCGCCATTCGCGCCGTCGAGCCTAGGTGACAGACGGTCATTAGCTAGCGCTGAAGGGGTCACAGGCGGTATTTCAGAGAGTCCCGGTGGTGCCAGGAAGCGATACTCCAGCAGCTTCGGGCACCGGTATGCCTCAACAGGAGGTGTGGGCAGCGAGGGCAGCGCAGGGAGTGGTCCAAGGGAAGGGGAACGTGTGGCTGTGAGTGTTAGCTCGGCTTGCTTATATGGCTGAGCTGTCGTGATGTGATTCATGCTGACGTTTACCGACCAGGGCGCCTCTTACCTGAGCGCGAACACGGATGATGACGATATCTCGGCGTTCGTGCAGGACATCGACGCACGGAAACCGCTGCAGCGACTGCGCGAGCAGAGCGAAACCTCGCCGGCCGAGTCTCCGGTGGAACCCCAGGCTACAGCAGAGCCGGAGAGGCCGTCTGGCTTGCTCTCCCGCGCCCGCACGCTGTCGATGCCCGAGCCGATGTTGGCGACGGAGGCCGCGGTGGACGAGCGGCTGCGCGAGATGAAAGGCGCGTTCGTGTCCAGCCTGCGGGGCCTCGACAGTCGGCGGCGCGCCAGGGGCGGCATCCCAAGTCCGGGAGGGCGCTCAAATGATGCACGCGGTACGGGTGGCTCCCCCACTGAAGAGCGTCAGGGAGGTCTTCCCTTGGATGGTGCTAGGATCCCCCCTGCGAACACTGGGCTGCCCGCGACGTATGTCCGGCCGAGGATGGGTTCCACGGCGAGTGTCCGGTCTGGCTTCAGCGTCGCGTCGGGAGAGGTGCTGGGCAAGATGGATCCCGAGATATGCGACCATCCTGGAAGAAGCGGCGCGCACTAGGGGTCCACACGCGAGTAGATGAAGTGTGGTGGGCCTTGTACTATCTATGCTGCCTAGACGCGCGGAGGCTCGCGTATTATTGGACTCCGCCTAGAGAGCGCAGACCTCCACGACCTCCATGACGATGACGACGGTATGTATATATGTATTCCCTGTATGCTTCCCCATGTTCCGCCATTTCGTCCGACCCTGCATTGCTCCACCCTCCATACGACGAGGTTCCCCCTGCGGCTGTACTTATATTGGGTGGTATAGTTTGTCATCATTGTCTCGCGTTCCGCTTGTTCTCATTCGTCGACGTAGTACTGATGTAGCATGCAACTTCGCGGACGGACGGTATTCGGTGTTCCTACATATGTGCACTTATTGCTTCGCATGTCTTGCATACCCGCAATAGCAGACGACCATTCATTGTCGTCCTATCCTCACAACATCCCAGATTAAATATCAATGGGGTGTCATTCCCTTCCCTGCTCGCATGACATGAGAAGTCAGCGGCTTCAAAGCTTCAAGGTTGTCTCAAGATGTCAGCAATACTACAACAATGACGCGGACGATGCTTCAAGCTCGTGCTGCCATGTCAGAACGGACGATGTGTGGCCGGAGGGCTGCTTCGATCGACTGACACTTCCCCCCCAGTGAAAAACGCATCTGCTGGGAGATGCTCTGAGATGCTCGGAGCTGCTCGGTGGGGCCGCTGTCAAAAGGACATCTGCGAGCAGCTCTGAGCAGCCTGGAGCATGAAATCCGGACTTTTCGCATTTTTCTAGATGCTCGGAGCTGCTCTGAGCGTGAAAATTACGCGTATGCAGCTGGGAGCAGATCCGGGCATATTGCTAGATGCTCCTGTATTGCACTAGCTGCCAGAAAAATATTGCATTTATCGTGTATACGTTGCCCGCATCCTGCGCCGCCCGCGCCCTGCATACCGCGCCCGCGCCTGCGCGCCCGCACCCTGCGTACCGCCCGCGATATCGTGCTCGCCGACAGCATACCACGCCCGCCACCCGCATATCGCGCCCACGCGTTCCCGCCCAGCCACCCCGGACGCTACCTGCATACTACGCCCACCCGCTTCCTACATATCGCGCCTCTCACTCGCACGTGCCTGCTCGCCCGTATTTCCGAGTCTTGACCATTGCACTTCACTTCTTCGCCTTCGATTTTTGGCCTTGATGCGCGGATTTGACAACTACTGTAGGTATCGACAAAATGTAAGGGTTACAAGCACTGCAGAGTCCTCCATATGCAAATGGCACGCACGAATAATTGTCTTGAAGTCGGGAACATTCAGGGCCTTCTTTCCTGTCGCTCGCTGGTGTCATCGGACAGGTATCAGTCTTGCTATCTGCAATGTACACTCCGAGACGTACCATAGAACATACCTCGCATCGATGGTGGTTCCTGTCATGAAAACGCACGACTTGCGCGTGCGTTCCTCAGGCTGGTTCTGCTTGTACTGCATCAGTCATTGTCCAGTCTACAATGCCATCGAGTCGGCTAGGCATCCGCGGAGGGAGGGCGGCCATGGCTACGCGAAGTTTCGGGTGACGGCGTGGGATCTCGCACTCACGGACAAAGATATAAGGCAGAGGGAAGCGACGTGCTTTTGCAGACCACCAGCTCCTCCCGTCTCCCAACCTTGTCCTGCGCGCAGCACAGATCCCTCGCACGGTAAGTTCGTGTTCGTGTCCACGTGCGTCTCCCTGCTGACGTGTCCGTTCATCAGTCGAGCGTGTGTGGTGCCGTCGTAGTGTGCGTATGTCGATGAGCATGGACGTCGGTGAACAGGTGAATCCACGTCGACGTATATGTGCGAGGTCACTCACTGATTGACCCACTTGACCCTCGATGCGCCCCGCCGTGACGCAACCATGCGTGACGATGGCGAACGCGTGCGCTCGGTACGAGGGTCGAGTGATGCGTGGTAGGTCAGTCTTTTGGGCACGGTGCACTGCGTACTCGCTGAACGGTTCCATACAGGGAATCGTCCGGTCCCTGAAAGTCGAGCCGAGAGTGACCGTGACATGCGTGCACACCACACTTGATGATTCGGGGGAGAAGCATCGAGCTGTGGTACTGTCGTGGTAGCGGGGCACAGATGGGGGTCGAGTCGATAGCACGTACCGTAGTCGATTGACATTCGTAGACCAAGGGTCCAAGACGGCTGACGCCGTGCCTGTCGTGCGCGTGCACGCTCTAGCAGATGCGTCTGGGCACGCTATGTCGCATGCGTGGCCCAGCGGCTGCATCGTCGTCATTCAGAGGGATGTCCACGAAGGTGGGTGGCAGAGCGACGCCGTGTGACGTCGCTCCGTCGTTGACCACGCGTCGTGTGTTGCGTGGTGGGGTCCGTCGCGTCGCTAGTGCGTATGGTTCGACGAGTCGGGGCTGGGCGTATCCCGTGCGAGGTCGTCGTATTAGGTCTTCGTGTGCCGCGCATAGACTCAATAAATGCGCACGACAAAGTCACGAAACAACGAAACGCGCCTCTACAAGCTGAACAAGGTCGGATACCGAGCATTGGGAGTGTCTGCAGACTCGCCTCGGCTGCGTGGATCGAGCTGGCGTGTCGGCGAGCACGGGAGGAGCAAGGGGAAGGCGTGGGGGGCAGAGAGACGACGGGAGGGCAACGAGGAGCAGAGCGCAGGGGGAAGGCAGAGTGCGACGGACGGGTGCTTGGAGGGCGTTCGACGGAGACTCGACTGGCGGACGATGGCCGTCGAGACAGCGTCGGGAGGCCGTCAGACGCGGTCAGAGGCGCGTTCGAGGGTGGGGCGCCAGCCAATCAGTGCGCTGGGCACGCGCGTCGGCACTCCGAAGTTGGCCTTCGAGGCCGTCCATTGCATGGCGCGGTGTGCTAGGAACGAACGTGCGAGTGGACGGGCAGCTAAAGTGTGAGCGAGATGTGCGGGGAGGGAAAACAAGGAGGGGGCGGGCGAGCAAGGTGTGCGCGCAGGCAAGAAGGTGCGTGGCAAGTGAGAAAGATGCATGGGCGAGAGAAGAGACACGTAAGCAGATGAGACGGGCATACAGCAGGGTGAGCGGGCGGGCGGTAGACAAGCAGCGGGCAATTACATTAGGTGATGGTGGTGGTAAGAGCATGAGAGAGGGGGGCAGGAAGACGTCGACGACGACGACCGCCGTCGCTGCAAAGACATTACGTCAGACCAGAACGGGCGGGAACGTTAGCGATATTATAATGCGCACCGCGCAGTGGTACCGTAAGTGCTTAACGCAAGGGGGTGGACTCGACAGCGATATCGATGGGCTACAGCTCCAACTCAGAGGCAAAAGACTCTAAGCACCAACGACGACGAGTTATCTCGCTGACAAGCTGTCATTTAGTGACTTTGCTGTAAGCTGTTAGCAGCTCCGAGCAGATTCGGGCACATTTCGACGACGCGCGCAGCTCCCAGCAGCTTGGATCATCTCCCAGCAGATGTGTTTTTCATTGGGCTTCCCCAATGGATCCGGAGGAAGGAACACTGTGCGGATATTCATAACGAGAATAATAATACAGTGGCAGACCGTGACGGTAGATACAACATGAGTCAGTGTGTGGGCGTAATGATGACAGCAAGGAGGCATAGCGATGAATAGGGAGACTTAACCAAGCAGAACGGGGCGAGAAGGATGCCAGCGACGACTCGGAGAACACAACACACCGAAAGCATTATCGACAGCAATGAAATCAAGAGACTGATTAGGATGAACTTGAACGACGACCCTGCCTGCGACTGCGATCGACCGAGCGTGGAAGTGATACCAGGCTGGTTGAACGTGTCGTCTACGCAGAGCACTCACCGCGAGGGCCTCTTTGGGCTGGCGTATCTCAAGCTCGTACGCCTCTTCTCGTGCCGCTGCTGCCTGCGCGAGCGCAGCTTCCCGCCTCTCCGCCTCCTGTGCAATCTCGGCTTTCTGCCTCTCTGCCTCCTGCGCGTGCCTCTCCGCCTCCTGAACCTGCCTCTGGGTTTCAGTCAGCAATGGAGTCTGCATCTCGGTTGCCGCCCTCTCCTTCGCCAGTTTCGCAGCGACGGCTTCTTCGACTTCCCGCAGCTTGGCCTCGAATAAGGGTCGCATCGCTCGTGCGTCCTTAGTCAACCCCGGCCCTTGCATCATGATATTGAGGAAACTGGCGAACTCGCCCGCTTGCATGCGGCTGTGGCTGTCTGAGTTCGCTGGCATAACATCGTCTCCGGATATGAGGCGAAAGACCAATCCCGCGAACCAATAGCATTGCTTCGAGCCCAGCTTGTACTCTGGGTACTCTCGGCTAAGGACGGAGGAGGCGGCGATGACGGAGGCGATGGTGACCGTGTTCCCTTGGAAGTCCTGTTGCGCGATCAGCTAGGCCTCCTTCGTCACACGCCCGACGTCCTCCGAGGCGTATATGGTGATGGGATCATTTGCAAGGAGGGCAGACGAGGAGCTATTCGCGAGGGATACGCTGGACGAGTTGCCGGATGGTTCGTTAGTGGGCTCGACTGTACGCTCCATGCGCAGCGCGCCGGCGTCGGTGCCTTCGTAGCTTATGCGCGCGACGACGAAGTTCTCGGGACTCATGTCGTTGGTGATGGTCCGGGCACGATGTGCGCAGTGAGCATAGTACGCGACCTGGGCCTGCGCATGACCGTGTCTGTGGGACGCGTTGAGCACCTGCTCCCAGTCCTCCCACTGGCAGCACCCATGGCCCATGCCCATGCCATGTGTGGCCTCCTGCGGCTTCACTGGACTCTTCCGCATATCTACCTCCATCCCCATCACTCGCAATGCGCTTCAAGTCCCTGGTCCACATGTGTTTTTTCTGCCTGCCCATACGACTGCCGTGGATGTCTTCCCCGAGCAATCCCAAACAGCTACACCTTCTACTAGATCCTCTGGGGAACCCCAACAAGCAGAGGATTGCTGTCAGCACTCTGGAGACGCTCTACCTCCGTGCGGAACCGATCGTGCACAAATACGTTGTCTCCCAGATAACACATTGCACTTCTCTGGGAGATGACATATTTGTGCACGATTGGTTCTGCACGGAGGTAGAGCGTCTCCAGAGTGCTGCCAGCAATCCTCTGCTTGTTGGGGTTCCCCAGAGGATCTAGTAGAAGGTGTAGTGGTTTGGGATTGCTCGGGGAAGACATCCACGGCAGTCGTATGGGCAGACAGAAAAAACACATGTGGACCAGGGACTTGAAGCGCATTGCGAGTGATGGGGATGGAGGTAGATATGCGGAAGAGTCCAGTGAAGCCGCAGGAGGCCACACATGGCATGGGCATGGGCCATGGGTGCTGCCAGTGGGAGGACTGGGAGCAGGTGCTCAACGTGTCCCACGGATGTGGTCACGCGCAGGCCCAGGTCGCGTACTACGCTCACTGCGCGCATTGTGCCTGGACCATCGCCAACGACACGAGTCCCGAGAATGTACACACAATTCCAGCACTGGAGTACGCACACAACTGTGACACAAGACCACCTGTGTGTGGCAGTGTGATACATGACCTATCGCTAACTAGAGTACAGACATGATACATAAATCCCGCTTGCTAGCCATGTGTCTACATACATCACCCGTCTGCGCCCGCAATACATTAGAAGTTCCTTCCGAAAGCAGCAATAGCCGTTCTCGGTGTGGTCCCTTTACTTACCGTATCGCGTGCATGATATATCAATTGTTGTGGCTCTTATGCAGTGGTGTATCACGGTGGTGGCTGGGCATTGTGTATCCATTGCTCGATGTGCAACCATACTAACAGCTATATACAGCCTGTGATCTACGCATCCTGTTCGTCCTCTCCCACCCATCATACGGTCCCACCCGTCGGCCCGCCCGCCCGCCTGTTCGTCCGCCCGCCCACGCATCCGTCCGCCTGCCCCTGCGTTCGCCTGCCCGGCCACCCATTCCCGCTCTGTCTTGCCCGAACTCCTCACCTACCCATTGGACCACCTACCCATTGGACCGCCTACCCGCTCGCCCGCCTACCCGTTCGCCCGTTCACCTGCCCGCCCGTTCACCTGCCCGCCCGTTCACCTGCCCGCCCGTTCACCTGCCAAACCACCTGCTCACCCGCGGCGGCCCAGTGAATTGTACGGCTCCTCCCCCGGGTGGGCACCGCTTGCCCACTCGTTCGCCCACTATGCCGCTCGCTTTCGGCAAGGCCTGCGAGGCCGCCCGTATTCCCGCGCGCTCGTTCGCCTGCTTGCCCGCCCGCCGACGAACGCGCTGATTAGCCGCGTCCGCGCGCTGGGCCCGGTATTTACGTACGTTCAGCAGCCGCGCGCACGTTCGGTGACCGTGTCTGCGTGCTCCCGGTTGCCGTGCCCGTATGCCCGCTGGATTTCCTGCCCACCGACCCTCAGACCTATCCTGTCCGCCTGTCTCACCTTCCATTTTCCCCCTCGTCCGTGTACGTGCCCGCGATCCACCCGTCGGCTGCGTTTTCACGCAGGGCATTCGCCCGGCGTGCTCGTGGTCGGCGCATGTGTCGACTGTGCTTGTTGACGCGTGTGCTGTGCATACGGTCAGCTCGCTCGCTCCGAGGCTCACGCGGCCTCCACTCACCTTCGCCCGCCCGTCCTTTGTTCATGCGCATCCTTCTCCCGCTCACCCGCCCGTATGCTGACCTCCCAGCTCTCCCGCTCGTCCTCTCGCTCGCGCGTCCGGTAGTCCACACGCCCGCGCGCTCTCGTCTTTTCGTTCGCTCGTACCCGCTCGTGGGCCGTGTCTGCGTGCTGGGCATTCGCCCAGCACGCTCGTGGTTGACGTGCGTGTGTCGTTAGTCGATAGCGGTTACAGTGGAGCACGACGAATGAGGCGAACCTCGTGGGCGCCTGGCAAACCCAACATTTGTGTCTATTTGCTGCCACGCCAAATCGGGATAGCCCGATGTTCTCGGGCTGTTTCTCGGCCAATCACATCGCGAATACAGGTCCACCTGAATCCACAACATACCCGCAACTCGCGTTCAGACCGTCTTCGCACTGGTTATTCATGTCTTTATGCATTCATAGGGATTAGATGCATGGTGAGTCTTGTATAGTCAATTTCAAAACAGATGGGATGTGATAGCAATGCACATTCTCGTGTACAGTAAGGATGTCTACTGCTACTAGTACTTATGCTAGTGTACTGCTCTCCGGGCCTCGAGTCACGACGGCTGTAC
Organism: Fomitopsis serialis; assembly: GCF_022376445.1. Lineage (NCBI taxonomy): Eukaryota > Fungi > Basidiomycota > Agaricomycetes > Polyporales > Fomitopsidaceae > Fomitopsis > Fomitopsis serialis. Next base: position 44,969 of record NW_025954994.1, on the reverse strand, counting down.
AGAGTGGTGGCATGAATTGTACTGTAATCGTCAACAGCATAGATATTGACTATGTATATTATATCTACCGTTTGTCATTGATACTCCTGAGTCGCTCGAAACATGATGCATGAAGGCTTATGTCTAGTGGTTGATTGTCCGGAAGCGATGTCTGAATTGGGAACATCGCAATGCAAAGACTTTTTTCTTATTACTACTCACAGGGTCTTTATGTATAGACACACCGTTACAGGTTGCGCCTGAGCGCGGTGCTTGAGCGATGCAGATTATATCCCAGACTGCTCCATTCCATCTTAGGCAGTACAGTGCCCATATTTGGCAGGAGCCCGACGAGTCGCTGCGCGTTATAAGTCACGGCGGCGTGGCGTCAAGTTCAAGTTGCACCCGCTCGCCGTCCTACTACTAGTGTCCTACTACTAGTTACCTTACACCACGCACTCACTACGGATCCCGGCCAATTGCTCCAGGTGAGTCATCTTCTCATGCAAAAACATAACAGTTCAGCGAGGGACGTAGCCACGGGCCCCGGGTGGTGGCATTGGCATGCTGGCATCCTCGCATGTACTACACCACTGTATACCCTCTGACCGCAACACTGGCAACTACTGTGCGCGAAGTGATCACGTCACAGAGGTGGCATGTTCGCTCGGCCGAGCACGCGTATAACCAACAACGGTATCCCGAGCTCCGAGTCGACCCTACTACAAACCTGTCATTGGGGGTACGGGTTCCGCACGGGCAAAGGTGGATGCGGGTCCATTGGTAAGCAGGAGCGCGGGCAAGGTGGTAGGCAAGCAGGGGGACGGGCGGGCAAGCAGGCGGGCGGGCGAGCTGGTGTACAGACAAGTGGGCGAATGGGTGGGATCCCGACGAGCGCGGCGCCGCCGCGTGCAGGGGCCGGCGGGTGAGAGCGGGGCATCGCCGGATTGGGCGTAGGGGGGTTCCCAATAAGGGCAAGGCAGAGCTAGGTGTGCGTGTACGTCGAGTAGCAACGTGCACACGCAGCGTCGGCGGGAGGGGGGCGGGATCCCGAATCCGGGCAGGGCGCCGCCAGGATATTGTAATGTACTAATGCATTGTATAATACATGACGGACGCCGGAGCATTCATACATGATGGAACCGCGGTCACAGAGCGCGAATCATGTATCGCGCGCGGACGCTACTCAGCGATAAGTGATGTATGTATATGCCGGAGAGGGCTGCACAAGACACGTTGTGGGTGCTCACACTAATCAGTGCCAGTACTTACTAGTACTTCGCTCCGAGTTGTTCTCTCTGATGGTGGCACCGTGGTGGCAGCCACAGACATGTTATAGTGTCGCAAACACTAGCTGGGCTCCTGTGTTGTGCAGGACCTCGGTGGATACCTATGCATGTTACTGAAAGGATACATTGTGTGCAGACGCAAAGCTGACATTAATATTTACCTTGACCCCAATTACATTTGCAGATCATTCTTCACATGCAGTCGTGCACTGCAGAGTCCAGACGATCCACTGTAAGTATCCCCACAATGATACAGCACCCTGAATCCATGTACTCTTCTCATCGCACCAGGGCCCTGCACGTCTTCCCATTGATGTCAGTGCACAGACTGCTGTGCCCACGCCTCCCTCATCTTCGTCTCAAGCAGCCATGAGTACTTAGCATGCAGTGCCTAATGCGTGGTGAGGATCATCATCATATAATAGTTGTTCATCAGCTCATAGCACAGAGGTTTTAGGGAGATCGCCAGGCCGCGTGCGCAAAACACAGTTACAGCGAGTTGTGTGGTTTACCATGGGATCACAATATCTGGACCGAGAACACAACGCCGATGGCAACTTGAGGATAACCTTGCCAGTTTCACTGCATACTCACGAAGAGCTGCATCGTTGAAGATCCTTCACTGCGCAGAGCTTGTATATCCGAGGTCGATGCAGTTCAGATCGCGCCCAAGGACTCGAATGAATGCGGCGCCCAGGGCGTCCATCGCACGAAATTTCGCACATCAGTCTCTGTTGTACATGAACATTAGAGGTGTTGGAACAACCGGGCGAGCGCATACCCGATTTCCGGCTCGCTGACGCGCCGCGCTGCGGCGCGATATGATTGCACCCGATTCGTACCTTACTTAGATAAGGATTCACTTTATTAGCTCGACGTTCGCATGTATTTACCTCGCGTGTTTGCCTCCCCATCCCGAGGACGAGACAAACCGCACCCGTTTTATTGTCATACCCCGCCTCTCGCGCGCCCTCACTCGCTCGTTCCCGCCCGACGCCGACGTTCATTCAACAAGAGGTTCAAATCCAAGCATTGAAGGAACTGAACGACGCACTGCGGGCATTCATGTCCGAACTGTGCTTTCCGCGATGCGCGTGGTTCCCAGACATCATGAGCACCATCTTGTGAAGCCCCAGAAACCACTGTGACGGGCATAGCTACTGTACTCAGTCAACAGTGTTCTAGTTAATCACATGGCACGGATGGGAGTATCGAACGCAGTGCACACTGCATACTGCGTCTCTGCATATGCTCGGCGAAGTAACATGAGTGCACGAATCTCGGCCCCTAACTGCCGTCAACATACTCACTGCAGACCCTCCGGACAAATGAAGAGCGACGCACTCAGCTGCAACGGGGGGGATCTGCGGCGGCTGGATTGGGATAGTAGGGTTAGATCTCAGACATAGCGAGTGAGGGAGAACATCCACGCGACATGGCACCGTCATTTCTGTCTCAAACGTCCACGTCAACCCGGACTACACAGAAAGGCTCACTGTTCACTCACTGACATGGTCGCTCGAGGATAAGAGGATAAAAAGCAAGAGAGAAGCCATCCTTCGAGCCGGGGTCGAACCAGCGACCTTGAGATAGCGGTATCCGATTACAGTCTCACGCTCTTCCAGATGAGCTATCGAAGGCCACAAAGTCGAGCGCTTAGTGACATCCATTTCCAGCGAGCGCGCGCTGAACGCAGGAAACCGTTCTGACCAGTACACAGAGACCATATTCCAGGGATCTTTTGTAGTCGTTGCACCAAGAAATGTATCTAGAAGCTGAATGTACAGTCGTCAATCCTCAGCGACAAGAGCAGGAGGCGTTACGTCCTCCCCGAGACTGTTCAGCTCGTCTTCACGAGCATCAAGGTCCCGGAACTGTCGCCAGAACAGTATCCCAGCCAGAGCCGAAAGCGCGCTCAGTATTATGTAGTTCCACTCCAGGAGCGGGTCCGCCGAGAGCGCTGCCAACCCTCGGTAGTCAGCCTTCGCGTAGCGGAATCCTGAAGAGACGACCCACGCACCGACGAAGGCCTCGCCCACCGCACTCGCAACGGCGCTCATGAACAGAAACACCGCCATCACCAGGCTCCGCATGTCCTTCGGCGCCTTCGTGTACGCGTACTCGAGGCCCGTCACGCTCGCGAGCACCTCGCTCACGCTGATGAGCACGTAGCTCCCCGTCTGCACCCACACGTTCACGCTGCTCGTCACCCGCGTGCCGGCCTCGTCCGCGCACGTCGCGACGAAGTACCCGCAGGGGTTCGTCGTGTAGATGCGGTGCTGCACGAGCGCGGTGTAGGTCATGCCCAGCGACGCGACGAAGAAGCCCGCGGTGATCTTGCGGAGCGGCGTGAGACGCACGCGCCGCCGGCGGAGGAAGGGGTAGACGGCGACGTCGAAGATGGGGATGAGGATGATCAGCGAGAGCGGGTCGAGGTTCGAGAGGATGTCGTTGGGCACTCCGTGGGTCTCCATCGTCGCGGCCTGGGATATGAGGTTGTTGTTTAGTTGGTTCAGCGACAAGTCTGGACGGAGGAAGGCTTTCAGCGTGACCGCCAGGGAGACAAGAGAGAGATAGTCGCACAGAATACCGGGTACCACAGGAAGACCTTGCACGCCTGCACGCCCCTGATAACCTCATCTACCCACCCATCCTCATAGTTCATCCATTCCGGTCGCTTCGCTCCAGGAGGGCAACTCCCCGGCCTTGCACGGTCCCAGAAGTCGTGCACAGACATATGCCGATAGGTCGCAAGAGGGTTGAGAGACCACTTGCCGCGCATGCAGAAGCGGAACATGTGAAAGACAGTGCCGAGGATCGACCCAGATGGAGGTGACCGTACGTAGCTATTCCTGCCGATGAAGAGAACGAGGGGACAAAGGAGGAAAACGAGCGTGGGTAGGACGAAGGCGAGCCAGAAGCCAACGTACTAAAGAAACCGGCTAGTTGAGTACAGCTCGTAATATTCGTCGCCTCTCACCTTTTCCGAGTAGGTCATAACAATTTGTCCGAATAGAGCTCCAATATTGATAAATAGATAGAAGTACTGTATGGCGGGTTAGCGACGAGGCTAGCAACCAAGTTCTATGAGAATCCACCATGTATATTCTAGCCGTCGTCATTGCAGGGTCTAAGATCACTCGCTCGCCGCTCGCAGTGGTGGTGATGGTTAGCTTCGTCTGTTTGTACTGTTCCGCTACCAACGGCGAGATGTTTGACTTGAAGCCACCTGTTCCGACACCCATGACCACGAGGGCGACGATGAAATATGTCAGAGCTAGTCTCGGGTGTTCGATCACTCCCGGGAGTGCCGCGACTACAAGGATAGCATGGCCAACGAGCGCGATGCCTACGGCGACACAGATCGTCTTGAATCTGCCCCAGCGTGTATCCGCTATGTATGCGCCAAGTAGAGGCATGAAGTAGACCCTGGTGGAACGGTGAGATCCACGAAGTGCAGGAGCTGTGAATGTATACTCACCAGAATGAGTTCAGCATGCCGATCGCCGTAGAGGCACGCTGGCCGAGACCGAGAGCCCCTGATTGACCATTGGCATATCCGGCACCTGTGCGAGATCCGGGAGGGAGGGGCTGCTGGATGAAGTTGGTCTAGACTTTCCAGTGAGTCTGGGTGCATTCATTTGAGATCAAGCAGTAAAGACGGCGTAGCAGGCAAGGCAGTCTTCGTAACGCTATTGTCTATCATTTTCGGCGCCCGGAAACTCGTAGGACTGCGCTTCCACACGACGGGACTCGTGCAATCAAAACACTCGGCGCTGCTTGTCTGAGCACAATAATCGTCCAAGAGGACGCATTGCACGAGGGCTTCTGTTCAAAACACGGTCGAAACACGTTATTCTCGTGCACACAATACCCAACGTAAGAGTGACAGCTGATTCCATTGCTAGACCCCGAGCGTAAATGCGCGCACAGGCGGAGCGTGTCGATATTGGTATCACTGTGGTGTGCCCATCAAGATTTTACCATATCGACAAATGTCGATGGCGAGCTAGACAGAGGTTTGTGGCCGAGGTCAGGGTGCGGATCGACGCGAAGGTCAGACAAGGGCTCGACGACCTCCGCCTGTGCATGCGTTCCCGGGAAGGGGTCTAGCAATATGATATCAGCTGCAAGAGTGACTCCAGGTCGATTATCTCTCGCAATCCCAGCTGGGTCCATATTGTCAAGCCCCGCTACTTTCAAAAACATAGGCGGAGTCCAGCTGGTTTTGTATGGGACCACGCCGGACGCAGCGGACATCGACGACCAGGCTGAGGCTGAGCCGGGCAGCCGCTACGTTGGCTACAATGGCCCACGTTAAGCGGCACAATGTCTGGATCACCGACCACCGAGTGTATTTTTTTTGGTCAGCGATGGAGACTACTGAGTACCGTCCGACAACCTTCGCTGCTACACGTCCCCAAAGCACGGCATTCTGGAGAAGAACTCACAAAGACAACAGTGGTTCCATAGTAGGAGAACCGCTCTGCGAGTTCCACGAAAGCAATGACTTGACCACATAACTGTCAGTATCGTCCACGATACACAATAACCAACGAGCGAGGCTTGAGCGGGACTCACGGAACGCGTTCCACGGGACAGCATCAGCGATCCTCCTCAATGTCTCCCGCTCCGCATCTGTAGGGACCTCGGACGCTTCGTCAAGGTTGCTCAGTTCATAGTAGCTGTAGTCCGCAGTTGGAGCATTGCCGCTACCCGTGAACGAGCGAAACAGTTTGGAGACGCGGCGGGAGAGCTGGAAGTTTGGCCACCGGACCTCGAAGTCGCCGCTACTCATGTTACAGGCCTCTTCTAGCTAGGACCCAGACTTCAATCACTTTTCGAGCGAAACGACGAGGACATAGCTGGCAGAGAAAGAGGGAGATAGCGGGTTTCACAGCCATGGTCACGGTCGTGGTCAACACGGTTGTCGCGGGAGTAACCGACGCGCGCTGAGCGGTGCAGAGCCGCACTTGGGCAGACTTGGGCGGCACCGCACACTCCTTACTCCCGACGGCCACTACTAAAAGCATCGTATGCAGTATATATCCTATGCAGATCCTACGTATGCCCTCCTGGCACAGGATGCTTCTTATAGCACGCGGATTTGCTGGCACACTGGTAAGTGGTGTAATGTATCGACTTGACTTGAACGAACACTAATCCAGCGGATGATAGCGATTATCGAACATATCGTACACGCCTCGGAGATAGCTATATATATCAAGGGAAGTTCGAAGCAGGCATAACATGACGAAGTAGCAAAGGAATCTGAAAGAACGCATAGCATGCAAGAATCGCAAGAGGACCGTACAACGAGGCGTGGATGTCGGAACAAGAAAACACGAGCGTATGTCTACAGCATAGGTGAGCGGGATTTCACTGGCTGTAATTGAAAGCTCACGGAGTCAGTGTCAGGTTCGCCGCTGGGGGATAGATACAGTAAGCACCTCAGCACTTAATGCTGGCCCCTCCTCCAGGAAAGGTCAGTGGTCATGCCTCCACTACGACCGGAGCGGTCACCGGACCCGGTAGTCCTATGTTCACGGCCCCTCTGGCCGCTGCCGTGCTGCTCGGTAGCGCGGTTCCGCCAGTTGGAGGAACCGGAGCCGCCGGGCTGCACGACAGCCGTCTGCTGGCGCCGCCAAGACCCAACTGCATCTGCATTACTCGCTGGAACGGTAGGACCACCTGGTCAAAATGGAGACAGTCAATGCCTTTCTTCTGTGTTACTTTGTGGGACGTGAGAGTCATACGCACGTTCATGGGTATCCCGCAGCACCTCCTGGTAGTGCTCGTGGATAGCAGTGTATTGGCGCTTCCATACGGGCGTGAGGAGCTCCGCGACGAACTGAACCTGAGCTTCCAGGTTGACTTGATTCGGAGGAGCAGAGATTCGGGGCAAATTTGCCGTCCCGCCGAGTGGCGCATCGACAGCCCCACCTATCACAGAATGTATGTGAGTGTGCAATTCATATGCATTGAGAGACCACCCCTTACTGGCTTGTTTCAAGTATCCGATCCCTGCGCGAATGCGCTCGACATAGGAACACTCCGCGTCGCTACTGGCCATGTAGCCTTGGCATACAACGTGAGTAACTGATCTCTTTGCATGTAGCTTAGGCTTGACTGCAATGATGGATGCAAATGACTGCCGGAGGGTTGTGAGAACGTCAACAACCCAGTCGAAGGGCCGGGTCTGGAGGCTGATGGTCAGGGAGCCACCGGGAGCGATGTTCTGGAAGGCGACCAGCAACTGTGCGTATACCAAGTGGACCCGATGGTTCCACGACACATTGTCTTCGGGAAGCACGACGGCGGCATTCGCGATCACGAGGTCGAAGGCGCCGCTGTCTACGGCAAGATGAAGTGAGCCGTTATACTTCGCCGATGATTGTGACATGTACGTACCAATGGTCGCTCGTCCGTCTGCGATGTCGCGTATGTCCTCGTAGCGTTGTTGGAACCGCGCAAGGAACTGGAGGTCAACTTGTGACTGGATGCCTGAGGCTTCCAGGGACAAACTGATCCCCGTTCCAAGCGCGCTTCCATTGCTGCGCAATAGCCAGGTCGTAACGCCACCCGGGGCGAAGCCCAAGTCGAGGAAGCGACGGACCTGGCCACGGCCAAACGGGCGGCCAGCCATTTCGTTGATCTCTTTGAAGGACCTCTCGTAGGCTTCAAGATGTAGTGACGAGGGGTTGTCATTGCGGGCGGCACGATTCTGTTCGTTGTGCTCGGTGTAGACGCGATCGACGTCCTCGCTGAGGCGATACAGCTCTTTCATAACCAGCAGGCGGCGCAAGTCAACGGACTGCCCGAAGAAATGGACCTCCGAAGGGGACAACGTCGAAGTGACGTCGCGAGGATACTCAGTTAAGATGCGATCGATGGTCGCCTCGACCTGTTTAATTGCAGTGAAGCGAGATACGGTTTCGCGGTTCATGAGTGCCATGGTGGTTAAGGGTGAGTGAGGCTCAGGATGCAGACCGTTTCCCCCGCCGCTGATATTTATCCTTTTCCATGGCAAGGCAGTGCGTGGAGTCATCGCCTATCCTTGGGACGCTCGCACTGCTACCGCAACACGAGGCTAGGACAGCAGAAGCTCCAGATGAGCTCGGCTCACTCAGACATTGGCCGCATACCAGTCAGTCGGAGGGTCGGGACCGGCACTTGCGCCGCCGCGGTATTCGGTTCACGGCGAGAATACACGAGTATGACGAGCGAGGTTCCGCCTTAGGCTACAAGGAATGGCATGAGTCGACGTGCGGCGTGCTTCGTTTGCATTTCCTGGGACGATTGCGGTAACGAAGACTCGTCGAAGCGATATGGATGTCTCCAGATGCTGATGCAGTGGCGACACTATGAAGCCGGTTTGCTTCTGGTGTCCTAGGGCATACCTCTATCAGTTAATGAATTCCTGGTGAGCGGTTCATCAATATGGAACAGTAGTTGATGATCTTGCAAGGGCCGAATTTCGACGCACCAATAGCTATCCCATACCCTTGGTCTTTACGGCGCACTTCACACTCAGGTACCAATGTCCGGTGGGTTGCAGCAACATCCTATCCCCTCAGGATTGACAGCGAAAGTTCTACGGTATGTTGGCATCTGCTCGACGCTTGACACCGTACAACTCATCATTACATATACCTGAGGACATCGATATCCTGGCGCTTGTATGGAGCCTACGAGCCTGCAACGCATGTATATGCAAATGCGATATGCGCCGCGGATCTGACTTCACAATGCGTCTTCCGACAGTCTGAGTGCCGCGGGCATAGTACGCACTGCGCGTCGAGTCAGCGGCGCAGCCGTCGAAGGCACCTCTTTATCATGTGCATCAAGAGCATCACCTTCTCGGTCCGTAGAAGCAGATATCAGCCGTTCCTATGAAACCATATACACCAGTGGGCCCAGTCGAATGGATGGGGCATCATAACCACGGACTCTGAGCGCGTCGACAGTGTCCAGAAAGGTCCTGCGAGCATTCTTCCGGACCCAGTCTTGCCAGTTCGACGAGCGCAGTTGATTATCGTGCTGTATCAGTGAAATGTGCTGTACTCGGATGAACCATCTGGAAGGCGAATGATCTTGTGAGGCACTGTCGCGCGATGCAGAGCGAGCTTTGCCTGAGGCCACTCATATCTCCGTCAACATTGGAGGTCAAACAAACGCATGATGAGTGTAATAAGGGAGGTGTTACATATGGTCGCCCGAGACATGCATTGACATTTATCAATGTCATCGTACACAATGCTCCATATGTATGTGGTCCTACGAGCAGTCAGATGGTAGGAATATAATATACAAGGCACTTCCTAGGCAAGGGACCTGCTGCCTCGGCGCGACGAGGGCGTCCGTGACGGGGGAAGAATATAGGCGTAGAACCATACGGTAGTGACCATGCTGAGCGCACTGTTGTCTTATACGTCAGCAACTGTGATTGTAGTGCTGTACCTGTAGCCCGCTAGTGTCAGATCAGCTGTATAGAGCATAGGAAGACTTGTTAACCCAGCTATGGCACTTCCGAGTCTCTTGGACTTACGTATTCCAAGAATACATGACCGATTTCGTGGACGGTGGGATGCTGAAGGACGATAACTTGTCACTGCATGCAGACCTGGCACCCCGTGAAGTCGCGACTGTCGGACTCTGACTATGTTGTCAAGGATAATTTACACGATCATCATGCACTGTGATGATCAATAAAAATACAAGTCAGATGTCAGTGCGCGACTCCTGGGAACTCTTCGGTTGGTTCCCATCTAGCAGGTGCGCAGCGGCTGCCATGACTAGTACTTGGTCAAGCGCGACTCGAGTACTGTCGAAGGAATTTGATCTACCCAATTAAGAGCGCATAAGACAGGAGGCTCGTGTTGCGTACCTGAGACATTTCGCAGTACATCTGACAGTGAGTACTAGTCTCTGGGATGGTGAAGGTGATGGCCACATGCACAGCCAGTGCGCGAAGTTGAGTACAATCGTGATCTCGATGCTTCGGACATATCCGACGTCACCATCCCGAACCTGGCCCGACCTTGCGTGCGCATATCAAGCGACTCAGTCGCGAAGACATACTTACTACACATTGGCAAAAGCACTTCCTGGCTGTTGTTTGCGCTCTCGTATCTGATCGCGAGTTCTGGGTGTGCCTAGCATGGCAGAGCGACACATCTCTCCGTCACTGCACCTATCATGATCTCCGGAGATATCAGCTCGACCGCTCAATACCTGCATTCTGTATTGACACAGTATCAGTTGTTGCATGGGTCAGGCTCTGCGTAGAAAGCCGATGTCTGTGAATACTGTTTGTGAGTGGTACATTGTTCATGATTGCTCGCCGCGTAATAATAACTTGATAGTCGCATTGACTCGGAAGGCGCATAGCTAGCGCTGTCGTCGAGCTTGGAACAAAGCGAAAACGTTGCCGTCACGGTTCCGTCGCGCTCCATCTAAATAATGCTCGCCTGTGCATCAAAGTCCATGCGTGAGCCTTCTTCCCTATCTCAGCACGAGAGGCCATGTGTGAACTCTAACCTACATCCACGACCCATACACGGCAACCTATATGTATCGGGTGATCTCTCAGAGAACCAACAGGTCGCCCGGGTTCGTTCTCATCGATCATCTCCCACCGCAATGGCAAGACATATCAGCAGCACTGGCCAATTTCATCACTATCTGCCGCGCTTTGTTTTGCGTCGATGGCAACCGACTAGCCTGGCAGGTCACAAGTGAGTAGATACGAAGGCGCACCGCAGCCGTCGTTTAATCCGCACGTGTACAAAGGACAAAGGGTAAGAGTCGGAACCGCAAACGGGAACGCATCAATTCCTACGACAGACAGTCTAACACGCTGGGCACGACCGATCTCGGCAAGACGTTCGGTATAATCGATATGTACAAGGATAGCGCAGATCCGACGGACGTGTACCGCGTTGAGCAGCCTGGCAGGCCTTCTCCAAACTCGAGAGCGATACTGCAAATGTCTTTCAAATCCTAGCCGACGCCGAGGAGAGGGGCTGCTCCTCGATAGAGTTAGTCCGCTCCCAGCTCAATACCATCCGGAAGTTCCTCTTCCTCCTCTTCTACCGGAACGGGGTCCACTCTCGTCAGTTCATCGAAAATCGCTTTGACCCAGCCACAGAGGACGTGGTGAAACAGTACATGGAAAGGCATGGCCTGGCGGACGCGCGGGCGGTCTGGCTCCGCAACCTTGCCCTGCTCCTAGAAGACGAGCACTGGGAGGTGGCGACCGACGAACGCCTGCCAACCGCGGTACGGCAGGACTACGAAAGGGAAGCCTTGCATATGCAACCTGGGCTGTACCGTGCTCCCCCTGGCACTGAATTCGTCCTTACCGAGAACGGACCCGGCCTCGCGGAAGGGGCTACAACGCCCATGAACCACATCATCGACATGATGTCCCCAGGCGCCCCAGGCGCTTCCTTCTTCCCCCTAACACGGTCTTTCCCCATCACTCCGAAACTCGTTATCATCATGCGCTCGACCGCGATGACATGCGAGACGGCTTTGCTACAGGCCGGGTCCAGTAACGTCTCGTACTTTACAGCGGTTTTCAGAACTATGCGGAATCGCGAGAAAAACGAAAACGCACCTCGGGCACTGGACCAGCGCCCCGAGCCACGATTAGATTAGATAGTGGCCAAATCTGGAACTGATAAGCTAGGCCATTTCGGTCAGCAGGCATACGAAATCACAGTCGTTACATGTAAATGACAACAAGATGGCAGCGAGCTACGCTGACACACCAATGCAGCAGGAAAAACGGTGGAAAAGTAGGGCTCACAATGCGCGGCGCGCAATGTATATAATATAGCATATATAGTAAGTGTGGGTAGCTGATTATGTAAACAACATACAGTAAGTACGAACGACTCAGTTGCTCTAACGTAAGTAGTACATATACATTCAGTCCGCGAACAAGATCTTTTGACTTTCAGACATGAATAAATGAAATCCGGAGTGAAGCAGCACGTTGAGCAGGACCCATTCTGTGATGAATTGATAATCAATGTAAGTATACTATATTGTTGCATGGCAAGGGCAATGTTGTGCACATTGGGTGTTATGACCAGGGTAAATGTGGAGCACAAACAGCTTTACATACATCTTTGGCTGTCTAAATTACGGTCCAGTGCGAGGACCATTGCTAGATGAGCTCTGTTGGTTTTTCGAGTAAATTTGATCAAGTGGTTCCATCCGAGGCTAAAGTGAATGGTCATTGGATGGGGAAAAGATACCAGACCTCTGCATGCCTTATTTACATACCCTTCCCATTTTTGTTCACAGTCGACTTCACCCTGAAGCTTGTTACATCGCTCGCTCGGAGAGGCGGGACGCGCAGCGTCGTATCAATATAATGGCTTCCTAACTCGGACTGCATCTAATCTAATCGTGGCTCGGGGCGCTGGCCCAGTGCCCGAGGTGCGTTTTCGTTTTTCTCGCGATTCCGCATAGTTCTGAAAACCGCTGTAACGATTTACCCCGGACATTCTCGAACCCGATATTCGTCCAACCTTTTTCACCCGCGTCGTATGAGTGTGCAGATCGACGGCCTGAAGACATGACCGACGAAGACCGAGAGAAGCTGGAGGACCTCCTGGCGCGCGGTATGTTGGACGACCACAGCCGTCTTCAGGACAAGTTCGAGTTTGCCGTCGACAACCTCACGCAGGACCAGGCAGTGCGCGTTAACACTCTGCTGCTTACGCACTGTGAAGAAAGGATATCTTTCCTCAGTCCCGCGTGCCTTGTGCAATCCATCGAGGCGTTCGAGAAGGACGAGGTTGTGACTACGGAAAGGAAAACACGATATGCATCGCTCAAGGCTGAGGCCGCGAAGCTAATACATGCTTCGTCTCCACCGATATCCACGTCGCACTCAGCTCCAGCTACCACCTCGCCCGACACAGAACGTTCCCTTGCCCAGCCAGTCCCGACTCCTGGTCCTTCCGGTCTACAGCCTCCGGTAGAGACTGATACGTTACTGGATAGCCTGCCTGGCATCAGAGGTATTTTCAACAAGAAGACACGCTCCGTTCCTGGCCAGATACTTCACTCGGCGAACCAACTGACAAAGACACGCCAGGCTTAAAGTGACAGCCTCCGCACCGTTCCTCTGCCAGGCTTCCGACTGTGAAATAGAGGTGCGAAGTTTGGACCGTGACGTTCAGCGATGGGCATCATACGCGTAGTAGGCCAGGACACTCTGCTATGTATGCAAAGTCTCAGTGTCAGAGACCCTTCTGGGACAGTGTACTACTTATGCAAAACGCATCAAAGCAATTCGACGTTCCTACGCAGCTACATACAGCAAGATTGATACAGATAGTATATGCGCGATTCTTATGTACTCGTGAGCTATACAGATGACCTAAGGAGAGACCATGCCGACTGGACCACTTCCATTTGGTGTTGGTGTCATAGCGTAGAAGCCCCCGCCCTGAGGTTCTGCAGATCCGCCCATATTGGGCGACATCAGTAACGACGTCATGTCGACGGACCCGTCGCTGAGCAGGGCGAGGAGGTCTTGCTGCGACATGGGCAGCGAACTGTCCGTAGACATCATGTCCATACCGTTGGACGTGTCCATGAACGAGGAGAGGCCTCCAAACCCGTTCACGACCTGCGTCGACGAACTCGATGATGCGAAGAGATTTGGCTCCTGACTCTTGGCACGGAGGTCCAGGAACGCATCCGCACTGAAGTCTTCTGGACTACCATGATGTGATGGCGAATCCGCGGAGTGGGCAGGCGAACGTGCGCTCGAGGGCGTTTTCTTGCGGGCGGGCCGCACCCACGCGGGCCGATTGCTCGCTCCGGGACATTCGTTGCGCACAGCGTCCAAGGGTATCGCAGTGACTGACAGTGACAAATGTGAGTCAATTGGGATGACAAGGCGACGGCCGCTGTGGACTCACGTCTGCAGAACTCTTCCAGCAAGTCACCGGAGCGTTGTCCGCAGATGTAGCGCCCACTGAATCGCTTGAGCAGGCCGACGGACGAACGGAGTGCCTCGAGACCTGGGGCGATCAAAGGCTGCATCTTCTCAGGTTGACAACAAAGTAGTATTGCAACCAGAGTACGCCCAGCCGCCGTCAACTGATGAATGACATGCACTCCATCTGGGTATGTCTTGAGTCAGTCGTGCTCTACGCGCAAGCGAATGAGACTTACAGTAGGTCATCAAGCCCTTCGCGGCAATATGTAAGTGAGAAGAGATGATCTGGAGAGCGCATGCATGTGCAGCACGCATTGCTTCGACCTCAGCGTCTGTCTGTTCGATGATTCCCGTTTGTGTCCGCTCCGCTACCATCTCCGAGAAGCGATGCCGATGAATCAGCATCCGCACATACTGCTGGGCGCAGTGCAGACGGTTCGCTTGGGTCACCCGCAAGACGTCGTCACTCGTCATGGTCTCCACGGAGTGCGCCCAATGGGGCGGAAGAGATCGCACGATGTCGTCCAACAACGCTTCCTCTTCGCTCAGGTCTCCTGTTCTCTTGAAAGGCCCAAGGACTGACGACGCCCGAGCGAGGAACGGCGAACACGCATCACCCACAGGTCGAGGCGGCGGGATGTCCACGACAGATTCCAGCACGATAAAGATGCGTACGGTGCTCACAAATGCGCCCATGCGCGGCTCCGTCTCCGCCGGCTGACCCCAACGCCATCGCGCGTGATGAGCTCGTCGTCCACAATCGCCGGCTCGCCCACATCGCAGTCGCGCAGGCGGATGACGGGCGGACGCCCAAAGTACGAGCTCGCCTGCTTGTCCCACAGGTACACGCACCAGAACGTGCGTTTCCGCACCTCGTCCTCGATCGGGTCGAACACGTCGTAGTCGTCCACGGAGCGATGCAGTCCGATGTCGATCGAGAGCGTCACGGCCTCTGCGAGTAACCCGAACGCCTTCGAGAGCTTGCCGAGGCCTACGGCGTACACACCCGCAACAAGCACGGCCTGGACTGTGTAGATCGTGGGCCTGTCTGCGCTCGGGAGCGTCCGCAAGCGGCCAAACAGCTCAAACCATTGGGTGCCCGCGCTGTTCCCATCGCTGGGATCGCCACGCACGCGCGGATCATCGATGTGGCGAGAAGACAGACAGCAGACGGCGACTACGAAGGCCGCAAATCCTGGCTCTCCCCATTTCCGCGGATTACCGTAGTCCTATGAATGAATGACTGAATAGACTGTTCAAAGCGGTAAATATAGGACGCCTACCGAAAGGAAGGTCGGAACATGCAGCAAGGGCAGCAAATAATATGTTGTTGACAGGAAGCATTGCACGAGACTGACATGAATCAATACAGGTTGTCCAGTACGCCAAAACGTGCACAACAAACCTGTCCATCAACTCCGGCGCAATGAAGGAAGTAATCAGCTTCCAGACGGCCTCCGGGTTGTTGTCCACCCTCTTCGACGTCCGATCCGGGAACCAATCGCTAACTGGCTGTCCGTTTTGGCTCGTCCACGCCTGCGCCTGTGCTTGCCCTCTTTCTGGATCGGGTTTGATCGCCATATTATGGCGCTCCACCAACGAGTCCAGAAGCGGTAGGCCCGACGTCTCGCCCTGCCACCGCGTATACCCCTCGTCGTCGAAGTACAGATACGAAGACGACAGCGACATCCGCGCAGTGTCTTCCATGAGGTTGTCGACCACTATGCTGCCGCTCTGCCCGCCTGAGAAGCTCGGACTCGCATTGCGCGTCGCCTTGACGGGTGCGAAGAAGGTCGAGGGGTTCATCAGGGGATATGAGTTCAGGGACGGCGGGGGGACCGCTGTTGGGAAGATGTGCGTCGAGTTCGCGAAGGATGCGTGCGGGCTGGTGCTCGGGTCGATCGGGGAGTGTGGGGGAGCGGCTCCTGCGCCGCCGGCTGCGAAGACGGCGGGAGGAATGGCTTGAATCAGCGTCTCCAAATGGTGCATGCGATCCTCGAGGGTCGCAGCACGCCTATGGGTGCGGGATGTCAGCAACGTTCCCTGAATATACAGAAACGTGGGCCAGATAAAATCGCGCCCAGCAGCAGGACGTAGTGGTAGTTGAAAGAGACGAGCATGAGAATATGCCTCGCCCTAGCAATCTATCCGCTCTATGTCCGCGAACGGTACGTTTAGGTTCTAGGGCGTGAATGGAGTTGGTATTGCACCATTCTTGAAGACTTGTCGAGCATAAAAGTGCGGTCAGATCTATCGTCAGTCCTCGCTTGACTGACGTAGATCTACGTAGCACCGACACCCGGGCTTTGTGTGGTAGACTGCGCCCGACGACACAGTAACTCGTCTTGTTCAAAGACGATACCCTTCGGGCGAGAATGAGGCACATGTCCTGTATTCACCCATCCTCCCCTGCCTCGCGGAGGGTTGTCGCTTTGTGTCCTGTATCAATTACAGCTTCCTCCCCGATTATGGAGGGCCCCGGCACGAGGACTTCGAGCGTCAGATACCCAGGTGACAGACGCTTCGAGGACGCTCAATCCGCCAACGGTGCCTGCAAACTATATCCGAGCAGACGTCATCACTGGTATCATGGACGTCCGTTTCCGTGCCCGTTTCTCGTAACGAGAAAGCGCGGAACCCACTGCTCAGCTTTCTCAATTCCGTGGGGAGGCCCCAATCCACACGGGATTCAGCAGTGGTCCACCTGGACGCGATGAAATACACAACACACCTCCATGGGTTCTACCAAATACAATGACGGCTCCCCAACCATCCTGGAGAAGCGAGTGCTTAGGCCACCCGAGCCCACCCGACCCCTGTGTGCACTTCGCGAAAGCGCTTGCCGATAATTCGTCTGCTGCCCGACTGAACGCCAGCGCAGACCAGAGACACAGGGCGGGGTGTCTCTTTACTTCTCGTAGAGCGCTCAAACTCGCCGGGGTAAACGACACGGAAGGAAACCAGGGAATGCGCGAATTACCCACTAGGGTAGAGGAGATGACTCACTTTGACTTGTGCGGGTGTGTCCGCTTGCCCGGCTCCTCGAATGTACATGACGAGTTGGATGTGAGACATGACTGGCATGGGTGCCCTTCGTCGCACTTGATCCTACGACGCCTGTCCCAGTGTGAGCCCGGCGCTGTGTTTCTCGACTACGCAGCATAGTGCTCACCGACACCGATCGCACGCTCTACAATTGCAGGCGTAGAGCTCTTGTCAACACGCATGAGGACAAAATAAATGATCATGCGACGAACCTGCTGAGCTTGAACCGCCTCTCCTTCAATATAGAGCTGGTGCTGCTCCCAGTGGCAGACGGGTTCGAGGTCGATGTCGAAGGCTTGGCCTCTGCGGACTGCTCCTCGTCACTCCCGTTAGTTGGCGGCATCGTACAGGCGATGAGCTCGGGCAAAAATGCGATGACCAGACACTGATAGGACACGGACGAGAAAACGAGACGAGAGTGGGAACGACGATTACAAAGTCGCAGAGCTCCTCAGTCTCAGCCACCGGCCTCCCCGCGGGGATAGCCGGGCCTGCGTGCCGGGCCGCGGCTCAATTGAGCGGCTTGCCTCCGTCCTTCGAGTTCTGGTGATTACTTCGACCCACAGCACAATAGCAGGAAAGCCTTGGGGAACATCATAGCAGAGCGGAGTAGGTAGGAAGTACATTGGGTTCTAAGTTAGACGAGAACAATGCGAAACGTCCTGATCTCCTTATCCCGCTCAACCTCCGCACCAGCGACGCATCGCACGACGCACAAATTGCTGCCAAGCATGGCGACCGACCGAGTTCTTTGGCCTCCGGACAGTTCTTGAGTAGCCGGAAGACAGTGCATGTCAGAACTACATATACAGAAGGAACGAATGGTCTGGAATTGACATCGAAGTGTAAACATCGGAACTCACAACATGATGTCTCGCTCGTTTCCTCAACCGCTCAGTCAAATACATACGGATCACAACCACTACAAGCGCAAGATAACTTAGAACGAAACATGGTTATAGTAACGAGCCTTATGCTGCGGGAATCATCCGCTCGACGTTGGGGAAACGAGGAGTCACACGAGCGCTGAAGCGAGGCGGGTGCCTGCAAAGTCCTTCATGAGCCGCGAGATAAACCTGATTCACAACTGCAACTCACGAGATAAAGCCATCGAATGTCGAGTCAGGTTCGATAGGTGCACCATTGGCATCAAGCACTTTGGATATTTCGAACAACGCGAGAGTCGATGTCACAGCTATGAAGACTGAGTCCTCAGCAAGAGTTTTGCCCGGGCACACTCTGAACATCAGGCATTAACCTTTCAGCCTTCCCGCCTCTGCATGTGGAGTACGACTTACCGTCGGCCGTATCCGAAGGCGAACTGACGAGGATCCGGGTTTAGTCCGGTTGCCTTGGAATCCAAGTACCGCTCCGGTTTAAACTCGAAGGGTTCAGGATACAGAGCGGCGTCGTGCAGAATTGCCCTGATAATTTTGAGCCTATACACAAGCTAGAACAGCAGGCCGACTGACCAGTTATTGACCACAATCGTAGCTCCCGCGGGAATGTGGCATCCTTCGTAGACGTCGTCTTGCGTCACCCTGTGCGGCAGTGCTTCGAGAGCCCGTGTCAATCTCGTACAGAACTGAGTCAAGCACCACACTCACCTATAGGAGCCACCGGGTTCCATCGGTAGATCTCATATATCAGAGCTTGAATATATGTCAATCTATGGAGGTCATCCCAGTTCGCGATATGGCCAGGCCCGAGTACTGTGTCGAGCTCAAGTTGCGCTTTGCGCTGGACCTCTGGGTATAACATCATGGCCATGAAGAAGGACTCGATCGCGGAAACGGTCTAGAGCTACGTCAGACAGGGAAAACCACTGGTATGAGCCTACGAACCGTGTCTGCACCAGCTGCATCATAATACGAAGGTCAGCAAGTCAGGATACGATGAGACCACGACATGGCGGCGTACCGGAATAGATTGAACTCGACATGTATCTGAACAGCCGTTCTTCCTCCTCACTCCGGTTCGGATTCTCTTCGATGAGGCTTGCCGTAACCGAGGGCTGGGCTGTACCTTTCGCCTATAGAACTGTCATGAGCCCAAAACCAGCATCTCACAAAGCGGACACCTACCACTTGTTCTTTTACGTACTCAAACGGCTCGTCCCTCAGACGATCCGTAGTCCCACGCCACGCCTTGAGCTTTTGCTTCCAGCCAGCACCCGGGAACCAGTCAGGCACGTATTGCACTGCAATACATCAGCTAACGTTTGGGACAGACAGGTATGGTCCGACGCACATGCAGGTATCACATCGACCAAGAACGCCCCCGGTACAGCCGCCAAGCAGTACTCAAGATTCGCCCGCTCAGCCAGCCGGACCAGCGGGTCCTCGAGGCTCTCCACGTTGTATCCGTGGCTGACGCCGAAAGAGATACTCGCGATGAACCTTCAAATGACATCAATGTCAACGCACCCATGGAGGGTATGCCGCCAGTACTGACCATCGCATATGAGACCAGAGGTCCTCGGGATTGTTCAACAACTTCGTCAGGAGTCGGCTCGTCTTCTGCATCTGGAGCTGGCGGATGTCCGCCATCTTGCTCGCACTCAGCGCGCCCGCCATGATCCTGCGACCTTCCCTGTGCCAGCTCCCGTATGCACATACTGGCAGGAACGGCCCGTATCCCATCCTGCGCACGTGCGTTCATTCAGCAGATACCCCGCAAACTCCCATCATATGATGAATGGCTTACAGTTCACTGGTCATCGTCTGGACGGGCCTGTCCGAGTATATCGCGCTCCGTTTCTCGAGCAGCTCGTTGACGATTTCGGGAGAACTGAGCACTATCGTCGGCTTCCCGAGGGCCGACAGATGCATAATGCCACCTGACGGTTGAGAGCGCAATGAGTACCGATGTCGAGGGTGTAGTACTGAAGGCTCACCATATGTCTCAGACCACTTTGCGAAGGTGACCCATGCACGCTCGGGCGGAATTTGCAGCGCATTGCCGATGAAGGGTAGTCCACGGGGACCGGGAGGCAACCTGAGATGCGACCGGCGGGTCACCTGGAGATACAGCAAGTAAGAGAATACAGCAAGGAGTGTGAGGACGTATGGCGTCGGCAGCTCCTTCAGTACAGCCAGAGGACCCGCAGCGGACATCTTGGGGAACGAACTGCTCTCTCAGAGCCGGTAGATAGCAGTTCGAACGTCTCAAGGGAATGGCGAAGGTTGCACGGTCAATCCACAACTCTAACCTTTATATGTATAGCCCAGCCTCGCGATGCGAGCGGCCATTCGCTCCTGTGACACGTTGTTAGCGGGCCTACTGACAGGTGGCGATCCTTCAGCGCTGTTTCCAATTTGCATGTCGCAGCTTTAGCCCGGCTGTGGGCAAACTAAACCGACCGAGAAGCGCATCCCATTCGTCGAGGCGGGACGGCGCCACCTAATAGAAATAAGCGCCTGATCGTGCAGTTTAGGGGCGGTCCTTCGGTCTCGCACGGCGTTCTGTCTGCGGCCAAAGTTGGGCGATCGCCCGTCCCAACAGATGCTCCAAACACGACCTTCTGACTCTTCTGTGTCAGGCGGCATCGCCACACAGGACAAATCTGCGCTTGATGAACAGACTTCAAGATCGCAATCGTCTCGTGCAAAGGGTATGGTACAACACAATACACCTGTGGATTTACACTGGTATACAACAACTATCATCCTCAATGGATCAATACGCGCCCAAGGAACATCAATGATCCCCGACGCACCAAAAACACAGCCTCCTCGTACACTGCAATCCGGGCACATCACAAACAATAGCGTTAAAGTCCAGACCCCGCGCCGAGCTCTTCCCTACTGCCCACGAAGCGACCGGGTATAATCCACAAGGTTCTTCAGCTGCTCGAGCGTGACGAAAATCAGGATTGTCGTCGGCTGCAGACGGGTCCATGCAGGAAGCCAGCCTCTGAACATGAACATCGGGCCTTCGTTCTTTAGCGACGTCTTGATGACTTGCAGGGTCGACTGAGACAAAAATGTCTACTGTGAGCATCGCATGGCGCGCGGAAGTGTAGAGCCATAACGCACAGAACCGTCTTTGCCTGAGGCGCTCATAATCCGACTCTGAGAATCAGCACTCCGTCAGTACAGTGGCGCGAGGGATGCACTTTTGGCTTGTACCTTGATGACATCAGCTGGTGAGCAGACCGTGGTTGCTACCGTGCCCTGCAATGCTCGTTTGAGTACTGGTCATTCACAGTGGTCACACAACACTGACAGCAGCAAAGCTCGCTGTCACATGGACGTTGATGTTATCTTCGAAGTAACTAGTCTTGAGTAGCTCAGCCTTGAAGAAATCGTACCTGAGAACATCAAGAGCTCAATAAAATAATCAGACTTTGCGTTCAATTTGTCCCACTTACGACGCCAGTTGACTCGCGTTCATCAATATGGCACGGAATATGTTCGGGCCAACTCCACGTCCCAGAGACGACCAACCCTCCTCGCGTACCATCTACATCGGAGCGTCAGTACGTTTGCCCACAGCTAATCATGGGTCCAGACGCACGCGTATGAGCCCATCAACGGCATTCTTGTACCCTAGCTGCTTCTCTGGCGGCTTGGCCAGGTCACCTTGGAGTCGGACCTGAGTACGCACGTGCGTCAAGCAAACCTAGCGACCTGGATTGGAAGCACTACAGACCATAATAATCTCTGCGCAGATCTTAATCTCAGCGATCGGTGTGGTAGATTAGGACGAGATTGACGTACCTCCGGGGTTGCCGACGAGCCCCGCGATGCCACCCGCTACATAATAGTATTTGAGTAATCCGAGAGCAACCCCCAGGCTTCTATGTCCGCACCCATGCTGCCCGCAAGCGCTAACTTCCATGCCGGTGCATTCGGACCTGTGGAGGGCAGAGCATGTTCATTTCCATGGTAGTACTCACACGCTCGATGATGCACCCACCTGCCCCTACGATCTTCTTTGCCTCGTCGTACGCCCAGAAGCGGCATACCGAGTATGACATCTGGCGGAGCCATGTTCCCGTAATGCCGTCGAAGAGCCCCCGCACGCCAGCTGTGCGCACGGTCTTACGTATGGACTCGATCATCCTCTTGTCCTCCGTCGCCTGCAACCGCACCTTCGTCAAGTCCAGCGGGCTGTCAGGTACCAGATACGTACATCAGGCTCTCATGTCAAGACACAAGTGAGATGACATACTGTGTTATGGATGCAGCGATTGTCGCAGCGGCACCTGCATGCGGACATAGTGGAGATTAGATCGACGTCGATCGTTCGAGTCGGTCGAAGCCCTGCAACTGTGCTTCTGGATGAACGTAACGCACCTCCGAGCCAGAACGGGTACGGCTGCTTCTTCTTGGGCGGCGCGACGTCAGGCGGCGGGGTCACTGGCAGCGACGCTGCTAATTCCAGAGCCTTCGACATGGTTGCGGTGGGCTGGAAAGGGTCACGACGCCAACGCTTCGGTCCTGAGCTGTATGGTTCGTCTGGAGTTCCGTGACGAAGGCCCTGCACCTGATGCAATACAGTCGAAAGCTAACCGTCCTCGCAGGGACTGGAATGAGCGGACGCAACGCTCGCGGTTTACTGTATATAGGCGGGAGCCGCAGCACGCGCTCTTCTCATAGCCGGTTCACACCGACAACATCCGAAGGGAACGAGCCCGATGCAGACGGCGTGCAGATCTGTGGAGAAGAGGAGTGCCGAAGGGGCGTAGGAATAGGAGGAATACGGGGAGGCCCAGCAGCTGACCGCGCACCTGACGATACATGCCCGCTACATCCTGTTCTGGAGGTCAACTCACTCCAAACAGACGATATCATCCTGGCCGTATTTTCACGCGGGTATTGCATTCCAGTATCCGCAACAAGACTTGCAAGAAACCGTTAACAGGTCAGAGCTTTTGTGGTTCGAAGAAGCCTCAGGTGAGAGGAAACAGAGGTCAGATTCACATTGGTGGTCAGGAGGACGACGTGCTGACGGTGGCGCGGGACCATTGCACCCCGCATCACGTGACAAACGCGTCCATCATTCCCGAATCCTGCCCAGTGCCCTCGCGAGTCGCCGCCAACTCGCCGCCCTTGGCAGCCTGAGGAGCCGTCTTCGCCCGAGCAGCGCTAACGTTCCATGTTCGCACTCGAAATATCGGAAAGAATAAAGCACATGCTCGTAGGTCCATTAAATACACAGACTCTAGTGTGTCCGAGTCATGCTATATTGAACGCATGAGTGACTCGGGCTTCCGTATTCACCTGCATTCAATGGCCCGAATGAAGCTCAGAATGAAGCTCATTCAACACTTCTGGACATGCTGAAGAGTGCAGAGTGGATGCGGACACCTTCCTCGTCCGACAGGCTCTCTACAGCCACCTCCGACTGCTCGGTGCGCTCAACGACCTGGTACCACCGGTATGGCTCCGGACCATCCCAATGATCGCTAGGCCAATAGGCATCGGCCTTCCGGCGCAACCCAATGTATTCCAGCGTAGGAATACAGGCTGCAATTGTGCGAGCATGCTGCTCCCAGTAAGAGGCCTCGAACCACGCTCTGTGTCCCTGGAGTACAATGGCGATCCCTTTGAGAGGTAGAGTTCGGAGGAGCGAGAAGATGTCGATCTGTGCAAAATTGGTGAGTGTCTATGATGTTTCGACAGTGGGCTTATATTCACCAATGTGAGCTTCGCCTCTTCGATAGTCCTGCCCCAGTCATGTCCATGACCGCGATTATATATACTGAGTACCGGTACTGCCACAGTGGTTCTCATACAGCGGACTGAGGGCGCATGACGAGCTATGCACGTAAAAGTGCGCCTGTGAGCACTGCACTCGAGTACGACGGGCAGGATGTGTTGCAGCATAGTGATGGTACCATGTTCTAGGGCCTGGTCAACCTCAGGTCGGCGGTAACTATATGCATCAAGATGCCACCGCATGAAGAAGTGTCGAACCGGATGCTGCAAAGGGAGAGGATGTGATGCTGAGACGAAATCGAGCTTTCGCCAGTGACCAATGTCTGGCACAGCCGCGGAAGGCGTGGCTTCGAAGTGCAGACGGCGCAGATTTGGGAAAGCGCGGGCCATGACTTGTAGATTGACTGAATTCCCGTGAACGAGGTTGAGTTCACGAACAGCACGCCAAACCGTGTGTGGTTCGAGCTCCTCTACGATGTCTAAGCCTCCATTCAGGCTCAAAACCTCCAGGGTTTCAGTGAAGTTGCTTAGAAAGCGATCATCCCCGGAGGCATAATCGCCCCACCACCTCTCATCCGTCTCTTGATCGTTATGTTTGATGATGCAAAATTTGACTTTCCTGGGGCGACTCTGCATATTAGAGAGAAGGCCGAGTGTCGACTCGTCGGCGCGATAGAAGCAGACCTCTTGGACACACGGGAGACTCGCTATGGCATCTACGAGCTGTGGTACATCATCCAAGATGGTTTCTGTGTAGTCGATGGAGATCTTGCGTAGTTCCACTGCACCTCGAATGACATCCGCGAGCGGTCCCGCAAGAGTGAAGTTGTACGTCGGCTGTTCGGTGCCTGTGCCACCGTGACATCCCCCCCATTTGACGCAGAAAGCCTCTTTTCCGAGGGTAAGAGCCTTGAGCTTCCGGAGGCGATGGGACGCGTGCGGCGAGTCGAGCATGTAAGCGCGGAAACCCTTGAAGAGCTCCGGGCAAGCGAGTGATGACCGTTTTGCGCCCTGTAAGCATAACCAAGGAAGCGGGAACTCGACTTCCTCCAAGAAATGCGACATCGCCAGGTTGTGGCCGTCGCGACAGGTCATGGAGAATTGGAGGGCGTCGTATGGGTTGCCGAATGACAAGACGATATCGAGGACGTCCCAGTTCAACGCAGAGGGACTCATGGTGGCCGTCGTGGTCAACCGGTCTGTTCACATGTGGCATGGTCACGGTTGATCAGTCCGCCGACTTCGCGATATGTCCTGAAGTCCAGCTCACCTGTCCGCAGAAACTGCACAATGTAGATGGAGTAGTGGAATGTCAGCGCAGACGCGTCGAGGTAGAGGGAGACGAGGGAGACGTCAAGCCCATTTGCCTGAGCAACCGATTAATATGAGACCACCTATCACCTGAAGCTTGAAGCTTGAAGCTTGACTGCAGGGGAAGGTGTGGTCGCCATCGTGGAATCGGACTTCCTGATTCGGAACGAATCCGCCACATCCGTATTTGGTTATTTGTGACTTGTGCACAAACTGCCAATGCCATGCCTCCACGACTCTGCGCTCTTTGCAATGATGCCCGTGCCATCCTGAAGCGGCCAAAGACCGGCCAGCAGATATGCAAGGAGTGTTTCTTCTGGGTCTTTGAAACCGAAGTTCATAACACGATCACCGAGTCGAAGCTATTTAAACCTGGAGATCGCGTGGCTATTGGCGCATCCGGTGGCAAAGGCGAGTTTCCGTGGATCCTACAATAGTTCGTCGACATGAGGAAGCTGATTGCGTTATGCATAGACTCTACGGTGCTCGCCCATGTCATGAAAACGCTTAATGACCGTTATGAATATGGATTGGACTTGTTCCTCTTGTCTATCGACGAAGGAATCACGGGATACAGAGACGATTCATTGGAGGTAAAGTGGAATGCTAGGCTAACGAAATGCGTGTCTTACCCTCTCGTCTTCACAGACTGTAAAGCGAAACCAGCAGCAGTACGACATGCCGCTCAAGATCCTTTCTTATGACGAGCTGTACGGATGGACGATGGACGCTATCGTCTCGCAAATCGGCAAGAAAAACAACTGCACTTTTTGCGGGGTCTTCCGTCGTCAGGCGCTAGACCGAGGCGCTGCCTCGTTGCACGTCGACCACATCGTCACTGGACACAACGCGGACGACATCGCGGAAACGGTGCTCATGAACAGTCAGTTGATACGCCATGACATAGTATGACTAGAGCTGACACCATGATATCAGTCATGCGCGGAGACATCGCACGGCTTGGCCGCTGTACACTGATTTGTACCCAGGGCGAAGACACCATCAAGCGTTCGAAGCCCTTCAAGTACGCGTACGAAAAGGAAATCGTGATGTGAGTACCGTTGCTATCGGCATCCCCTTCACGGTGACCTTAGGGGCTCCCAGGTATGCCTACTTCAAGAAGCTCGACTACTTCTCGACAGAGTGTATCTACTCGCCAGATGCGTATCGGGGCCATGCGCGAGCTTTTCTCAAGGACCTAGAAGCCGCAAGACCAAGTGCAATCATCGATATCATCCACTCAGGGGAGACCTTCGAGGTGAAGCAGGAGGTGAAGGCTACGCAGAAGGCGCAGCGTGAGTCGCTGAGCCTAACTGTGCGAGGAAGGGCATCTGACGAACCACCCTGGACAGAGACATGCAAGCGATGCGGTTATATGTCCAGCAACGAGCTGTGCAAGGCGTGTACCCTACTCGAGGGTTTGGAGAGGGGCATGGCCACTGCTACAATCGTGCGTCGTTTCTCTCATTTTGTTTTTACGTGCTAAGTATAGGTTTCCCAGACGGAGCGCGCGCGCAAGAGACTCGACGCTGAAGGTCCGGCTCCAGACAGTCTACGCACCATACCATTCTTCCAGCAATTACGCGGCCACATCCGTCAGTCGCGCTAGAGATGCCGACATGACTCGCAACCCTCGCTATACCAATATTTTGCCTCTGTAGCCTTAGGTGAGTTGCCCCCACCCGCTCGGATGGCCGAACTCTCGGAATGCTGTGATCCTCACGCTGCGTCTAGTCATTCTGTAGCAATTTCCCGGTGTGCCCCGTTGCTTGAGCTGTGTACCGCAATGTAATCCGGTCCTTGGGGTTGCCCCACTGACTTTCCGATCGCCTAGCATAACTCAGGTTGCCGCCGGTTTCCTCGGTCGGCGTGCGTAAGTGCGGGGCATCGACAGCGTCAAGGGGGTTTCTTCCTTCCTCTATGTCACACAGCATGTCTCATCTTTACCCTCACACCTCCGCAGAGGTCGACCTGCACGTGCTGAGTTTCGTGCGTCGGGTCGACGCGGGTGACGTGGCGGCGGCGTCGAGATGTATCCGGACGTGAGCGACGTGCTCTGGACGTGCAAAACGCGCTCCGGGTGTCGGATGCGTGCGTGGAGTCGAGGGCGCAAACCGACCTCAGGCCTATTCACAAGAACAGAGGTATGACATGTTCTCGCTGTCTTCCCCCGTGTTCTAAGTTGGTCCCAAGTTAAGCGTTCCGCTTAGACGCTAGACCCAGATCAAGATCATCGCAACCCATGCGATCTGCGCTCGATTGCAGATGCAACAGATTGGTTCGGATGACGATGGTTACCTCGTCAAATCGAGGGATCTCGCGTACACTACCAGGATGGAGCGGCATCCTCTGCGGCCGGAAACGTTGAACGAACACGGCATGGCCGCCTCGAGTGCCGTATGACTGACGACTTCTACTGCCGTCAAGATAGCGCCGACGTACGGACTTTTTTTCCTCTTCCTCTCGGTGACTTAGGGCGATGCCCGACTTCAATCTTTCGTCGGTACGTTGTCGACTTTGTCGGGGCCGCGAATCTAATGTCGATGGAGTCACCGTAGGGAGAGAATTCACTTCCGAGCATTTGTCATCGCCTTTGTGGCACCCTCAGCAGTAAGGTGAGTTTGCGCTCTGTGCTCACTCAGACGGTGCGGCGACCGTCGGCTTTCGGGCATGCTCACGCAGTAGACATCGAAGAATAGCACGCTCCACATCCTATCCTCAGCAATGTTGGCTCCGGCGCTGCGAAGTAAGTTCCGTTCAGTACGGCAACTGATGTGCGTCGGCTCAACGCTATGACGCATCTGCGCTTGTGTCGGCCTTGCCATAAAAGGAAATAAGCGCCTTACCTTGCGTTGCAAAGGTCGAGGCTACTGTCGCGGGGCTCTACATTTGGCCGAGCGAGCCTATCACCGCGGAGTCGGTCAGTGGAGAAAGCGTACAACTGGCACGGTCTCTCAGTCATCGTGAGTCCCCCAAATCCGCTACAGGCCGTCTACTGGCCTCGCCTTACCAAACCCGACGTCTGACAGAGCATGCGCGCGAAAGCAAGACGCCGTCGCGCACTGCCCCTGCTCCGAGTTGAGAGAAATACGCGTACACCTGTAGAGATTTTGCGCTCGAGGATGACTATATGAAGGGGCGGGAGCGTCGAGCTCAAACCGGCAAGTACTGCATCCCCCACTCGTACATCGCACTAAATGGCGTCCACCACAAGAGCCTGCTTTAGGTGCAGGTATGTCATTTTTACAACGTTCCTTGAACTACGCTGTCTAATGGACCCTTTCAAAGGCAAAAGAAGCTGGTGGGTCTCCTCGATGTGGGTCGAGTGTGCAAGACGAACTGACTACCATGCAGAGATGCGACGCTGCGCGCCCGACGTGCCAGCAATGTGTTAAGGCTAACACACCGACGGAGTGCGTATATGGTCAAGGCGCAGAAACATCGGGAATCCAACTGCTCGAGGAACGGATCAGTCGACTCCAGGGACGTATCAGGTTTCTCGAGAGCAACACTGCAGGACCAGTATTGCTACACGATCCGTATCCTCAAGCCCGCACCAGTCAGTCAGCAACACCGGCTAACAGAGAGCGTCGTGTACTTCCCCCTGCTACGACTCAGGCTTTGTAAGCCGTATTAGCCTTTGTTCTGTTGATTAGAAATCCTCTTCTGACGTGTCATGCAGAATGCGGTCGTTCTCTAGCGGTGCTTCGCAGGTTGGATTTTTCTTGCACGTGTCTCGCTTCTTGCAGCGCACGTCGGCTTTGCCCCTGTCCACGTCCCCCACGCA
This sequence comes from Fomitopsis serialis, assembly GCF_022376445.1. Classification (NCBI taxonomy): domain Eukaryota; kingdom Fungi; phylum Basidiomycota; class Agaricomycetes; order Polyporales; family Fomitopsidaceae; genus Fomitopsis; species Fomitopsis serialis. The sequence continues at coordinate 15,926 of NW_025954994.1, read as the reverse complement.
TGCATCGACTCTCATCAATGCGGTCTATCTCCTTGGCGCCTACTTTTCCACGGACATCAATTTACAAACCCTCCAGGAAGACTTCCTGGCATACGCCATGGAGGATCTCTCGTCTACGCTCGTAGACTTGCAGCCGGCCGCGATCATGGACGTCTTGCAGGCCGAGGTGCTCCTCGCGTACTACTTTTTCTGCAACAACCGCACTGTCGAGGGTGTCTACCACATGGACGCTGCCTCAGCGATTGTGCTCGCGAGCAGGTTGCACCAGATCCGCAGTGCGCGCTATGCAGCGGTGGCGGGCGACGCTTCGTCTAGGTACCAGCTCACCCCGCCTACCGACCCCATCGACGAAGGACAGCGGATCAATGCGTTCTGGGTTACGTTCATACTCGACCGCAACTGGTCCATCGCGCTAGGCAGGACGACCGTTCTCACCGACGACGAGCCGAGGGGCACCGAGATTGACACTCCGTGGCCACGGTGCATCGAGATGTACGAAAGTGTAAGTGAGCGGTACGCGGCGTCCATGTTCACTTTCGCTGACATGCATCGTGGATACAGAACCCGTCTCCCGAGGGCATGCGCAGCTTGCGCACCGTCCAGACATTCCTCTATGACCCCGTTTTCTCGAACGACGCACAGAGCCCTGCGGCCATGCACGCGAAAGCCTCGGTGCTGTACAGCGCCGCCGCCCGAATCGCCGCTCAGTTCGGCACTAGTAAGAGCAATCTCCACACGAATCACCCTCGTCGTTGACTTTCGCTGACTTTATTATCGTACTGCTGAACTTAGTGAACAACGTGTTTCCTACGGACTGGCAAGAGTTGATCAACCGTGTTGCGCAATTTCAGCAGGCTATGCCATCGATGGACCGCATCCACCCCGCGCGACAGGATCTCTACATCAAGATATTGCTCATCAGCCTGCTCGTGCACTGTGCGACCATAGAGCTGCACCAGCCCCTCGAGGTGCGAGGTACTGGGATCGTGCCGAACTCTAGGAGCCTCACTGCCGCTCTCGCTGCCGTGGACGTGCTGAGCCGCATCAATATTGGGGGGATAGCGCACGTCGATCCGATCGTTGGCGTAAGTCGATCAACTCTCGTAGATACCGGCCGTGCTTACTTACGTCGTTGTGCAGTTCTTGCTTGTGTCTGTTGCACGGGTCCTCGTGCGCGCGCTCATATCGCTTAGGCAGGATGCGGCTGCTGTCGGATCTAGCGAAGAGAATCGACTGCTGGTGGCCCTGGCCCACATACGGTACGCGCTTGAGACGTGGGGCGAGCGGAACGCATACATCCGTGCGTGTCCTTCTTGTGTTCTTTTGGCAAAACCTGACATAGTCACGCACCATACAGGGTCCCAGCAGACTGCGCTCGCCGACGCGACGCAAGGAATATAATCCCCAAAACCCTACTTTCCGAGATTGTCACTTGTTTTATTCTTTACCGTATAGCTCACTGGGTGATCTTAATAATGACGCTGTCGTGTTCTGATATAATCATCCTATGTACACATCGCTGACCCTGCTTTCCAATCTCTGCATCGTATCACTTAACTTACATGTTTTGTACGCCGTCAGTCTGCTGCTAGATCAGTCACTATCGTATATTATGAATTCCGAATACATCACGTACTAGACTCGTTCACCTTTGTAGTTACTGTGCTCAGTATGCAATGCATGCCCAGCGTTGAGCCAGCGTCATCTTTTTTTTTGGAGTAGCAGTGCAGATGCTACGTACTTACTGGGCAGTTGGTAATCTCGCTCAAGACCCTCCACACGTGGCGATGCGGGGTTTGTGTCGAACCTACTAGGGCAGTTGGCAGAAACGTGATGGGGGTGCCCAAGGGGTGCCGGTCCCACCATGGCCTCGGCGCCTTAGATGACCGTCCTCTCCCCCACTCAAAGAGGTTTTTTTAGGGTCTGCCTGGGGGAGACTAAGTAGCCTCGGCGGCTCACACCGACTACCCGAGCCCGACTGCCCGAGGCTACTATTCTCTCGATGCCATCGCATCCAGCGTACAGTAAAATGAACTTGTCAGTCCCGTCCGATGGATGAGTAGGGGACGGAGGACGCATTACTCAGGGTGAGCATCGAGCGACATCGAAGAGAAAGTCGACTTTGCATGTAATGATTGAAGGTGATTCATTGACCTTTACTAATACGCAACTCTTAGTAGCCGTGGGAATATCATCGGTAATTCCCATTTTTGGAATCTATATCAGCCTCCTGCTGTCACGGTAGCGTCCGAGTCGCGATGTTAAGTTACGAGCTGATGATGTCTACCACTCAAGATCTCTTAATTGATCTGAACCCGCTCTGCTCTCGACTTTCGGATCTGAGTACTATGCGGAAACACGCGGCTGCGACGAGGGATATTGAAGTCCACATCCGGAGTAAGTACAGTCTTAGTACACTCCAGTGCGACGAAGTAAGTGGTCCCAGTCAGACCTGTCCGCGATGTAGTGTGTAACTACTCATCGGCCGATGTCTTCTCCAGGGAATCATGCTGTTATCAGCCATACGAGCCGGAGCCTCTAGTAGCGCGCGTCCAGCGCTCCGGTGTAGCTGAGGCTTGTGATGCAATCTGTCAAGAGGACTTCACAGGAACGGGCGTTCGTAAACTCCCAATGGCGGCCATACCTAATTTAGACAGGTACACTTCCTCGGCCACTCCGCCTCTGTCACGGAAACGGTGGACCACCGACGACGCCAAAGTTCATGTCCTCGATGATCGGTCGGTGACGACAAAAGACGTTTACTCCTCAGCTATGTTCTGCGACAACCTACTTCGTTGCTTTACGAATGTAGAGGTAGTCAACACCGTGCGTCGCGCGTCCACGCCTAGGAGTGGCATGGCCGGTTGCATTCCATCGCATAGCCATAACTCCAGCATGAAGGTATATGTACGAGCCAGGATGCAACATCTGTGGTCGGCAGGTGAACACCGATCTACTGAACAAAGTCCATGTCTTCTCACATTCGAGCGTGTCTACGGTGCAGGTGAGTAACATGTTCTGTTTCAAACGCTGTGGCACACAGCTGATACTCTTCACAGGCGTAAGAAGATCGTGAGTATCCACCATCATCACCTATCAGACCATCTCACGTGTCGTGACCACTTTGCAGAGGTGCGATGGGGTCCGTCCGACGTGCTACCAGTGCGAGAAGGCCGGTGTACACGACGACTGCATCTACGGCGGAGAGTCCAAGTTTCACGGGGCGCAGCTTCTCGAGGACAAAATCAGTCAACTCAAGTCGCGGATCGCTCAGCTCGAAGGCAACACGTCAGGTCCTGTCCTCCTACACGACCCGTACGCACTTTTTCACAAACGGCAACAAGGACGGTCTGTACGCAGCAGAAACCGTCAAGAAGTTCCAGTGGAAACCTTACATGCCCTGTAAGTTGATCCCATCACTGTGTCTCGCACTTTATTTTGGCTCTGACGATGATATAGCGTGCACTGCTTCTCAGGAGCGGCATCCCAGACCGGTTTCTTCTTTCACGTTCCTCGCTTCTTCCAAAGGATCTTTGCGCAACCAATGATCAACTTACCGAGGCACGCGCGTGCGTTGCTGAACGCGGTTTGTCTGGTTGGGGCGTACGTGTCGGTTGATGGTCGCCTCCAAAGCCTCCAGGCGGATTTCCTCGCCTCCGCACTGGAAGACCTCTCGGCAACGCTGGGAGATCTGAGCCCACCCGCCATCCTGGACGTGTTGCAGACGGAGATTCTGCTCGCGAACTACCTCTTTTCCTGCAACCGCCCCTTAGAAGGCGTCTATCACATGGATGCCGCCTCTGCCATGGTGCTGGCAAGTGGCATGCACGAGCTCGGAGGCGGGCGCCAGACTCTGCCAGCAGACGCGCAACTTTCGAGGTACCAACCTCCTCCGCCTGTGGATCAAATCGAACAGGACGAGCGGGTCAATGCGTTTTGGGCGATGCTAGTGCTCGACAAGTGTTGGTCGCCGATAATGGGCCGCACGCCTATTCTTCCAAACAACGGTCTCGAAATGGGGCCGGCGGATGCAGAAGCACTGTTCAACGTGAGTGTCGACGTGGGAGTGCTGCAGCATTGACGATTAATCGTAGCTACGCAGCAGTCTCAGACTCAGTTCGGCTCACATGCGGTCGCCGTTGAACAAGACCCTCTGAAACTGCACGCCAAAGCGGCTGCGATCTACTGCTCTGCCACTCAGGTCTCGGCTCAGTTCACAAACGGTGAGCAGAACAATTTGTCCGGTCACCCGCGAGACACTGATCATTTGACACTCTCAGATGTGGCCGCTTATGTATTGGGTTCGACTGACCTCGACGACCGCATCATGCGGTTCCAGGCAGGGCTACAGACCCTCAACGCGATTCATCCTACCAGACAAGATCTGCTCAGCAGACTGCTCCTCGTCCACATGCTGGTCAATTGCGCGACCATACAGCTGCACAAGCCGCTCGACCTGCGAGGCAACGGGATAGCGTTGGATAGCCAGACCTTCGCAGCCGCGTGCGCCGCTGCAAACGCACTCAGTCAGATCAACGTTCGCGCGCTCACGTTCATCGACTCGTCCATCGGGGTAAGCGGCATCCTCGCATCCTTGCAACCGCCTGTCTTACATATGCATGTCTAGTTCCTACTGCTCTCCGTGGCGGATGTTCTTGTTGGCGGGCTGAGGCTTCTCAGGACAGACCCCGCGACGTCGATGCCCGCAACCGCGAACGAACAGAATATCTCCATCGCCCTTGCGCAGATACGCTTTGCCATGACGACTTGGGGCGAACGGAACGCGTACATCAGTACGTCTTTACTTGACTTACCCTTCCACATCAAGTATCTTATTTCTCAACCTCCACGCAGAATCACAGCAGCACCTCCTTCTCAGGGTGCTCGAGGTCGTCTGAGATCGTTTGATTTAACTTATGTACTACTTCCACGTTTCCTCGGCTATGTTGTATAGATGTGTGACTAGATCCCGACTGAAGCTTTCTGAGCGATCCGGTGGCTGTGAGTTTATGCTGTACTTGTACGAAGTGTATCGATATCTAGAGAGGGCGACATACTAACCCGCCCACAATCTATGCATACCACTTGTCTGAACAGTACCAGGTACTTGCTGAGCGCTGGACCATGACAGTGTGATAATCTATGTTTAAGTCGGAGGGTCTCAAAGGGTCCGCCAGCGTTCAACACCTTGCCGGGGAGACGTCGTACTGTATTATGAGGTCTATGAACAAATCCTACAGCAAGTTATCAATAACGGCAAGTCCATGTATATCATGTTGTAAAGTCCTCACAATCGGGCATTCAAACTGATGCAAGAACGGATTCGGAACGTATTGCTGCTTTAGTCCACATGATCCAAGACCTCCCGCGCCCTTTTTACGTAGAGCTCAAACCGCTCCTCAAAACCTGTGCATATCCGTTCCGCGACACCGAGGCTCGACGGCACTTTATCGGCAGCGACGGCGATGGAGATCCCGCCAGCATACGAGATGATACCCATTCCGATTGTGCCTGTACGACGCCACGGCGAAAGCGTGGTCAATGCACATTACGAGCAAAGCAGTCTGGATAGACTCACCTTTACCGCCTTGAGGAGGGAGCACGGTCCATTTGAGCACTTCCTTGCCTTGCAAGGTGATCGTGCTGTTTGCGGGGCCAGGAACGCTGAATGCATCCGCGTTGTTAGCAGCCCCTCTGAGATGAGTTTCCGCATCTTACTTCGTCAGAACAACAGGGACTGTACAGACGTGAGTAAAGGTCGTCGAGCGGAGGCTACACAGGGCTTACATGATTGCAACAACGTATCATATATCGGCTTCATCAGCCATTTGTTACACAGCTCCTTGAGTTTCGGAATCGGTTCCGCCAGCAGGGATAGGTTGAGCAGTGCAGGAAACTGACCCGTCAACTGCAGGATATTGAAACACATCCTCGGAAGCAGGCTGCGTTTCAGGATAGAAAGCTCTCTACGGCACTGATGGATGTGTGCGTGAAGCTCGCGTATTGTGACATCCTTAGAGAGGTTTGGCGACGGGTTCAAGTCCACCTTGGACCCCGTCGATAGGTTCCTCATCGACCAGTCGCCAGGAGTGCGTATGCTCATCGGTCTATAGCCCCGATCAAAATGAGCACCCAGCGCGAGGTCAATCCGACTGGCTGCTTACATGAAGAATCCAATCCTAGGCGACGGGGGTACCGTCCTCAGCCTGCGCTTTTTCTGCTCCCAAAGGCCGTTCAGCTGGTTCGCAGGCCTGGACGCGATCTCCTTCCCGAGCACGTCCGCCATCACCGCGCATACGACGTCGTTCAGCGTGACGTGCCCCGTCTTCGTGCGTGCCTTCTCGCGCTGTTCCTTCGGAACGCCAGCGACTGCGCTACCGGGCTTCGCGCCAGAGAACGCCTGCTGGCAAAGCTTGACGTCCTTGATGCTGAACACGCGCGAGCTGGCAAACTCCCGCTCCGTCACGCGCGGGCCCGGCTGGGGCACGGTAAGCATGCCGACGCGCCAGCCTGAGCAGGCCCTAAAGGGGGAGAGAGCAATCTGGTGCGCGGCTTGGTAGACACTCCAGAAGAGGCCGACGAACGTCGAGACAGCGTATACAAACCAGAACGCACAGGCCATGATGAGTTCGAGCAGTGGTGCGGTCCATGTATTCGTCGCCAGCAAGTCGAGCGGTCGGAGAGAGCGGTGGAGCTTGGAAGGTAGTACCTTTCCTCGCTTCACCGCATGGAGGTAGTCCGCCGCCGAGTCCATCTTGTGTACCAACTCGTCGTGATACGAAGTGATGTGGAGCTGGCTGAAACCGAATCCTTGACCATCTGCGAGGGCGTGGTGACTACGGAGTGTTGGGACGGCTGCTGAGAAAAACAGGGAATGGACACACCCTCTCATGATCAATGCACTCTCAGCGTCGGTCTCGTCCCTGTAGTTCTCAACAAGTATGGCCTCCCACAGCGGGTGCTTCAGGTCCCACTCTTGAGCAATGACCTTGCCCATCTGATACAGCATCTCAGCATCACTAGCAAGAAGAAACACAGACAATGGAGCAGAACCCACGAACCAAATCATTCAATTCGTGTTTCCCGGCCGGTTCCGGGAGACTGACGGCGTGAATGTGATTCTTGAGGTTGAAATCTGGGTCCTCTTCAAAGCGGGCGCCGTGAAATCTTCTGAGTACAGACGTTACCCGTTGCTTGTACTTCGGGAACTTCTCGGACTGGCGTTGCGCTGCCTGTATGATGCATCAGGGAAAGCAGTTTTGTATAAACGAGCGGACGCACTGAGTATAAGTCCTCCAACGTCAACCTTCCCTTCAGGGTGTATGCCGAAGTGCACACCTATCATGCGCAATGAGTAGACACGACGCGATAGACTAGAACGATGCGCTTACAGGGTTGAAGTCGGTAACGTCAGCCAAGAGGAACCACAGGTTGTCCATCCCGCCAATCGATTGCCGTCGCTCTTGAAAGTCTCTGCAGAACCAGTTGACACCCAGAAGTATTGTCTTCATTACCCGTCCTGTGAAGCCATCGGAGTCACGCCGGAGGCCAAGGAGAGACCACTGCGCCTTGTGCTCTACATTCAAAGCACGACCATTAGTGCCGACACCAAAACTGCCAGGAATCCTGAGACAACGGTCTTCGACCATCTTGGGACTTGTGGGATCGTACAGCGAGGGAAGGGAGTGTAGAAACCTGACCTCGCACAACTCATATTTATGTTGAAGGAGAATGCGATTAGTATCAGGTCAAAGGACTTCCCAAGCATACCACCGTCCAGCTTTCCTCATGACCCTGTGGACCGCCCCGCGGACGCCCCAGGTCGGAGTGATGTGTGGCCATACTTGAAGCCACTGCGCTCGGAGGTCAGATCGACTCCGATGCGACATACGATGTCCTAGTAAGTGGCGACCTCGCGCACGCAACAATTCGACGCGGTCGCACGACGCGGCGCAGTTCTCTGCGATCTGCGGATTGACAGACTGTAGTTGCATAGCTGTCGGCGACAACGCCCAGACTGGCAGAGTGGACGCTTATCAAATCAAACTCTGACGCCGTTAGTCGGACTCGACGCACGTTGAGCGGTACATACTGATGGCTCAGAGAAGCACTAAGATTCCTCGCAGACGTGTGAGACCGAGAATCATACGCACTGCTGAAGGAAAGTCAAGGGATTGACAAATGAACGGATCATACAAAAACAAGGAAGCAAGGCACAAGAGATCGACAGACGTTGTGCAACCCTAGAGCAACGTTTCATACAAGGTCCGATGCGCAGCGGCGGACACGTAGTGCACTTGCTGTAGCGTTCCCGGAGCCATTCGCAAGAGTGAGATCATGATGGTAATGTCTGTTCGAACCAGGATATTCGGCAGAGAAGTTGTCCTTCATGTACACAACCGCCGTATGTCCCATCGTGTTTGAGCTGTTCTGTGAAGCATAGTACTGTTCCGGGATCGTGCACACCATGTCTTGCCCAGGATTCAGGAGCCAGTACTTGTGCCTGTGCACGCGCCATCAGCCAAGCGCAGCTATGACACCAAGCTGAGGTAAGCGGACTCACTGTTTGAAGAGCATGTAAAGAGCTGTTGCAAGGAGCGATCCGAGGCCGTCGCCAACCCAGTACTTGCATCGTAGTTAGCCACCCGTGGCAAATCCGCGTGGGTCTAGTATACACTCACCACCCAATGACCGCTATATGGGAATCCCGTGACGACGGCTGGTCCGAACGCCCGCGCAATGTTCATACCCGCGCATGTGTAGTACACGCCCCAGCTAAAGACGAGGCGCACATCAGGGCAGAAACATGCACACAGTGAATCCTACTGACAGATGGCAGACGAAGCCAGTGAGGCCAATCCCGACCTTGAGAAATGAGAGGCTAGTCAATTGTCAGCATAACTCTTGTCGTTTGTAAAATCTCACTGGAGCAAAAGGCGTAGCAACATGCTTCTCTACCGCCAACATAAGTACGGACAATACCAGTGCCGCAGTGATGAACATCTCTATGAACACGCCCTGGGCAAGATTGACGCCATTTGCCAACACAGTGCTGAACACTTCATTAGGGACGGGTCACAAGCTACAATTAACACTCACTTCGACAACAGCGGACCCGGTGTGAGCGCAAGAACGATAGCCGCAGCCGCGATACCCCCAGTGAGCTGAGCAAAACAGTAGAGAACGAAGCGCAAGGGGCCGATGACTCCGTTCAAGAAGAGAGCCAGGCTGATGTTAGGATTGAAAACGCCGCCGCTAGCCCGGTAGAAGATCCAGACAGAGATGAGTAGACTGAACCCCATGGATAGCGCGATGTATAGGTCGTGCAGAATCGCGGAGGGTGCGGAGGGGTCCATAGCCAGTTCTGCCTCCGCTGCCTGTATCCCCCCAAATGCCAAGAGCAAGAAGAAAGTCGTCCCCAAGAACTCGAGGATAGCAGCCTTGACATCGGCTTGCCAATTATCAAACAGCCTTTTGAACGAGAGTTTCGGTTGCGACATGATGTAGCAGCAGGTGGTTCGTCTGCTGAGCTCAGCGTTGGACAGAGTGAGGGCCGGCGGGATGTTGAGGGTATACGGAGGTACAAGAGCCGTGCTTGAAGACTGGCAAGAATTGTGCCAACCTCATTTCTGTCTTGACTCGTAGTCGCGGCAGACGTATCAAAGCTGACCGAGCGGTGGGCGTGGTCAAGCCGCGACGGTGTCTGCACCCAGCCAGTGGCAGCCACATTTGTTTACGCGCCCAAGATCATATCGCTACGAGACTCCTCACAGGTGGTAAGTAAGTAGGATATCCCCAGAAGTACAAAACCAATCGTTGCAGCGATGACAAGAGGAGATCACTGTGTGCAGGCGCCGACGCGCTGTTGCTCGCGCGGGACGAGACATCAGGATGTTGCTCGTTGACGTCAACTTGAACCATCCTGGGATACAAGATCGACCTTTGTTACTGTTCGTGCCATGCGTTAATTAAGTAGAGGAGACAAGAGAGCGAGAGACCGCTGAGACAAGCTTCATGCCACTGGCACACGCCAACGTTCACCACGCTTTGCCAGCTCTTGCCCGTCCCTAGCCACAACGCCCGGATCGAACGCCCGCGCTCAGCGAGGTGTCGTGGGAGTGCATTAACAAATCCTACAGTATTGGGAAAGGCAGGTGTACGTGTATCATCCTATAACGTCCTCGCAATCGAACAATAAAACTAATGCTAGTAACGGATTTGGAACGCGCCTCAAGGTATCTCTGTTTTAGTCCAGATGGTCCACGACCTCCCGCGCCCTTTTGACGTAGAGCTCAAATCGCTCCTCGAATCCCGCGCATATCCGTTCCGCGACTCCAAGGCTCAACGATACTTGATCGGCAGCAACGGCTATGGAGAGTCCGCCGGCATACGAGATGATCCCCATCCCAATTGTGCCTGTACGATGTAACGATGAGAGCGTGGTCAACGAGCAAGGCAGTCAAAAGGCTCACCTTTACCGCCTTGAGGAGGTAGTGCTGTCCACTTGAGCACCTCCGTGCCTTGCAAGGTGATCGTGCTGTTTGCAGGGCCGGGAACACTGGATGGAAGTGTGTAGTTAGCAGCTAGTCTGTGCTACGAGGTTCCGCGTCTTACTTTGTCAGAACAACGGGGACTGTACGGACGTGAGTACAGGTCGTCGGGCGGAGGCTATGCGGGGCTTACATGATTGCAATACCATGTTATATATCGGCCTCATCAGCCATTTGTTGAATAGCTCTTTGAGGTCCTTGGTCGGATTCGCCAGCAGGGAGAGATCCAACAGCGCAGGAACCTGTCCGGTCAACTGCAGGATATGGAAGCACAACGCCGGCAGGAGGCTGTGTTTAAGGATTGAGAGCTCTCCGCGGCACTGGTGGATGTGCGCGTGAAGCTCGTGCACTGTGACGTCGTCGGATACATTCGTCGACGGGTTCAAGTACACGATGGACCCCGTCGAGAGATTCCGCATCGACCAGTCGCCGGGAGCGCGCGTGCTCATCGGTCTGCAATCTCGTCACAATCAGCAGTCAGCGCGAGAGTAATCTTGCTTCTCACATAAAGAACCCGATAGGCGAAGGCAGCACCGTCCTCAACTTCCGCTTCATCCGCTCCCAGGGGCCGTTCAGCTGGTCCGCAGGTCTGGACGCGATTTCCTTCCCGAGCACGTCCGCCATCACCGCGCATACGACATCGTTCAGCGTGACGTGCCCCGCTTTCGCGCGCACCTTCTCCCGCTGCTCCTTCGGAACGCCAGCGACCGCGCTACCAGGCTTCGCGCCAGAAAACGCCTGCTGGCAGAGCTTGACATCCTTTATGCTGAACACGCGCGAGCTGGCAAACTCCCGCTCGGCCACGCGCTGGCCTGGCTGCGGCCCCGTGAGCATGTCGACGCGCCAGCAGGTGAGAAGGAAGAGGGCGGTTTGATGGACAGCTTGGTAGACGCTCCAGAAGAGACCGATGAACGTCGAGACGGCGTAGACATACCAGAACGCGCATGCCATGACGAGTTCGAGCAGCGGTGCGGTATACGGATTCGTCGCCAGCGAGTCGAGCGGTCGAAGAGAGCGGTGAAGCTTAGAAGGTAGCACCTTTCCTCTCTTCGCTGCGTGGAGGTAGTCCGCCGTCGAGTGCATCTTTTGGACGAGCTCGTCGTGATACGACGTGATGTAGAGCTGGCTAATAACAAATCCCTGACCATCTGCGAGGGCGTGGTGGCTATTACGCGTCGGAAAACTTTAAGTGGCTGAGATGAGGAACAGACACACCCTCTCGTGAGCAACGCACTCTCAGCGCCGGTCTCGTCCCGGTAGTTCTCCACCAGCACCATCTCCCACAGCGGACGTTTCAGGTCCCAATCTTGAGCGATGAACTTGCCCATCTGATACAACAGTTTGACACGGAGACACTCAGCCAGTGGAGTAGAACTCACGGACCAAGTCGTTCAATTCGTGTTGCCCCGCTGGTTCTGGAAGAGCGACAGCATGTATATGATTCTTGAGATCAAAGTCAGGGTCCTCTTCGAAGCGGGCGCCGTGGAACCGCCTGCACACAGAGGTTGCCCGTTGCTTGTATTTAGGGAACTTCTCTGACTGGCGGTGTGCTGCCTGTGTGATGCAGTCGGGAAAGTCACTTTCGGATGATCAAGAAGGAACAAACGCACCTTGTATAACTCCTCTAACGTCAACTTCCCCTTCAGAATGTACGTCGACGCGCACACCTGTTCTGTGTTAGAACTAAGCACGACCTGACGTAGACGGTGCACTCACCGGGTTGAAGTCGGCAGCCTCGGTCAAGAGGAACCACAAGTTGTCTATCCCTCCAATTGATTGCCGTCGCTCTTCAAGTTCGTTGTCGATCCAATCGCCAGCGGACAGCAACAACTTTGCGACCCACCCTGTGAGGCCACCGGTGCGCTCGAGGTCAGTGAGCGACCACTGCAGCTTGTGCTCCACGTTCAGCGCGTTGTTGCCGACATCAAAGCTGCCTGGCATTTTGAGAAGATCATCTTCGACCATCTGTGGCCTATGTGACCCGACAGGTGGTGAGGGCGCAAATATTAGATCCCCTCGCGGCGCGGCAGTTGTAGTAGAGGAGCGTCATTGTGGCGTCGGGCCGTCGGCGTCTCTAAGAACTTACTGTAAGTACTATATCGGGTCACGATCTCGGCCACCTTAGCATTCGACAAGCCCTCCTCACTCTGTATGGGCCATAATGACCTGTATTATTCTGAGAAGGTATGTTAAAAGACCTCAGGAATATGAGAAAATATGAGAAAAAATATACAATCATTGAGTCGAGCTCAGTAGCTAAAATTCTGGTCGAGAGTAGGGTGAGCCACACTGCTTACCAGAAATAGGTATCATCGCAAAGGGTGATTTTTCCTGCACACAGATCTCAGTGTATTGGCTTCAGATTTTGTACAGGCATTACAAGGATGCATTGAGACATGCGACAATTTATTTCATAGCTATAGAAGGGGTGGTTGCTGAATGAGACTCGAGTGACCGACTACCTAGGCTGTCCGAGATCGTGACCCGATATAGTAAGTACTAACTTACTTACCTGAGTTTCATTATTATCTGAAGTCGAATCGTCACTGCAGCAGATTGGCAGCAGATGGCCATTCTCTTTCTCCCACCGTCACGACCATCTATACTGACTTGCAAACGTTGCATCTCTCCGCTACTTCGTCTGCATTGTGTAGTCCTTGCGGACAGGTGAGCTGGGCTTGAGGGCCTATGGCGAATGGACTGATTGACCGTGCTCACACATGAATAGACCACTTGACTGCGATGACCACGGGGAGGTCCTCCATGTTGAACTGGGACGTCCTCGATATCGTTCTGTCATTCGCAAACCCATATGAGGCCCTCCAATTCTCCATGACCTGTCGCGACGGCCACAATCTAGCGATACCCCGTTTCTTAGAAGAAATCGAATTCCCGCTTCCCTGGCTACGTTTACCGGGCGCAAAACGCTCGTCATTGGCTTATCCTGAGCTCTTCGAGGGCTTCCGCGCTTACATGCTCGACTCACCGTATGCGTCCGATCGCCTCCGAAAGCTCAAGGCTCTTACCCTCGGGGATGATGCTTTTTGCGTTGAACGGGGCAAACGAGGCTCAGCCACCGAACCGCCAACGTACACCCTCACTCTTGCAGCACCGCTCGCGGATGTCATCCGGGGTGCAGTGGAACTACGCAAAATCTCCATTCATTACGCAGAAGAGATCTTTGACGACGTGCCGCAGCTCATAGATGCCATAGCAAGCCTCCCGCGTCTCCAGGAGGTCCGTTTCTGGGACGCCGATGTGTTGACACTCGGTCTTCTGTCCAGGATGCAGAGTCGCCCCAGGAAAGCGGAACTCCGCGTCGTCGAATATAACGATCGAGAGACGGATGAGAGGTGGTGGGGCGATCATGCCTTCGGGGATGACCGCTTTCTAAGCAACTTCACTGAATCCCTGGAGGTTCTGAGTCTCCATGGAGGCTTGAACATCATACAGGAGCTCGAACCACCAATGGTTTGGCGTGCTGTTCGTGAACTCAAACTCGTTCGTAATGATTCAGTAAACTTACAAGCCTTGGCCCGAGCATTCCCAAACCTGCGCCGTCTGGACATTTCTTCCAAATTTTCCCCTGCTGTGCCTCACATCAGTCAATGGCGACAACTAGACTTTGTCTCCTCGGGGCGTCCTCTCCCTCTGCAGCATCCGGTTCGACACTTGGACATGCGTTGGGATTTTCGAAAAAAGCCAAGCATGTCCGGTATGCTCGTTGGTAGGTCCAACCGACACCTGGAAAGACCTACTATCAATATGTTGCAACGCACCATGCCTGTCGTATTGGGATGCAAGGCTGATCCGAACACGTATGCGATCATAGCTCGTCACGCGCCCTCGATTCGCTGCATGAGAATCACACCTAGTTGGCGTTGGAGCCATCGCGAAAATGACAGGAGCTTGACCTGGGAGGACGCCGGGACCTTTTTAGTGAGTATTGGGACTTTATCTAAGTATCACATTCGGTGACCTTGAAGGGTGAGCAGACCGAAGAGTTCTCGCTTCTCCGAGCTCTGCCCCTCCAAGGGGTTGCTATCGTACTCTGGGGGCACATACCGTGGTGCGAGACCTCCCACTGGAAACAATATGCTCGTGTCATTGGCACCTGTGTTCCTACATTGGAATATATTGGCTTGCGCCGGCAGGCTGAGGCTGAAGAGTATTACGATCAATGGGATCGGCAGGAGCGGGAGCCGTACCAGTGGTTTCAGGTTGCTGGGCGCGAAGAGCAGTCGGAGGTGGATGTGGAGACTCTGTCGGACGAGGAAGGAGGTCGCGTCCAGTCTGGACTCTTCAGCATGGCCTGAGATGGCTGAGATCCGTGTTCAGCCGCAAGTATCCTTAGTCGTACTTGAGTCGTACGTGTTTTTTCTATCTGCTAGTCAACGCTTCATAGTGACTGCTTGAATATTAGTACTTATCGCAGCATCTGGATCAATAGAATAGGTAAATGTGTTCAGTATCTGGCCGTGATAGTCCGTATACGGTGAACGCCTGTACCAGTTGTGGGCTCTCCGGACTGCATAATCGACGACATCAATTATCCCGGTATATGGTGCTAAATCTTCGCTCGTGTCCGTGTGCATTAGCGGAGGAAAGAGACGGCGAAAGGCCGGTAAAGCTGGTCTCCGTAGCAGCCTTACAGGCCGGTAAGCGTCTTCTAAAGCATGCTTGTGAATCGAGCGTAAACGTTCAGCACGCCTTGCCTGGCTCGAAGACGGGCCCTGAGACTGCCTACCGTCAAAGAAATGTTCGACATGACCCGGATCGAATTCTTACGCACACAGAGGTTTCATCGGAGGCATGACTTCCATTAACAACTTATTCTACGGTAGAGGCAACTTGACATGTATCATCTTGTAATGTCCTCGCATTACTAGTAGATAGTTGAGCAGAAGCATGACCAGAACAGTAACGCATATAAAGAGATCTCTATCGAGCTCTTCAGTCCAGATGGTCCAGGATCTCCCGCGCCCTTTGTACGTAGAGCTCAAACCGCTCCTCAAACCCGTACAGATCCGTTCCGCGACACCGAGGCTGGACGGCACTTTATCGGCAGCGACACGATGGAGAGTCCGCCGGCGTACGAGATGATCCCATTCCAATTGTGCCTGTATGATGTCACGGTGAGGGCGTAGTCAACGAGTAAGGCAGTCCAGGGAGGTTTACCTTTACCGAATTGAGGAGGGAGGGCTGTCCAGTTAAGCACTTCCGAGCCTTCCAAGGTGATTGTGCTTTGCGCCGGGCCAGGAATGCTGGACGCACCCGCGTTGTTAGCAGCTGCTTGCGTACGAGGACTGTACCTTACTTTGTCAGGGAAACGAGGACTACACGAACGTGAGTACTAGTAACACAGTAGAGGCGATC